>NC_080850.1:46899444-47202984 GCF_030435755.1 Ochotona princeps
GTTCAGACTTAGCAGACGAGGGCTAGGGTTTGGATGGATGGTTGGTTGATTTTTACTGGCAGGTGTATTTTCAATGCCTTTCTGGCTAAATGCCATGCACAGTGAAATTTGGAAACTCTGTCACTACTCGACTTGGCCCCGTCCTGAACTCGACTCCAGCAGGTGCCCTCTTTCTACCACAGACTGGATACCGAGTTTGGCATCTCACTTCCTGGGCATCTGTGATCCTTTCCTTTCTCAGCCCTTCCCTGGCTCTCCTTCCGTATCTCCCCAGGCAGCTATCTCTTCCATGGGACAGGATGTGATCACCTGGAGCTCCTGAAAGTTCCTCAGCAGGTACACGTGGGTAACTCGGGCACTGGGAAGCATCCTGTTTTTTTTTGTTGTTTGTTTGTTTGTTTGTTTTTTATTACAAAGTCAGATATACAGAGAGGAGGAGAGACAGAGAGGAAGATTTTCGTCTGATGATTCACTCCCCAAGTGAGCTGCAACTGGCTGGTGTGCGCCAATCCGATGCCAGGACCAGGAACCTCTTCCGGGTCTCCCACGCGGGTGCAGTGTCCCAAAGTTTTGGGCAGTCCTCAACTGCTTTCCCAGGCCACAAGCAGGGAGCTGGATGGGAAGTGGAGCTGCCGGGATTAGATCCAGCGCCCATATGGGATCCCGGAGCGTTCAAGGTGAGGACTTTAGCCGCGAGGCCACGCCGCCGGGCCCACATCCTGTTTTCTTATTCCCACCTTGCAGCGAAATCACGGCTTCCAGAGTAGCGCAGAGGCACCATGCCACCTGCGTACCACCTCCTTATGCCACCTGCGTACCACCTCCTTATGCCACCTGCGTACCACCTCCTTATGCCACCTGCGTACCACCTCCTTATGCCACCTGCGTACCACCTCCTTATGCCACCTGCGTACCACCTCCTGCACCGTCATTCCCTCAGACCACTTCCACAGGAAGTGGACCACGCTCTACAGGCAGCCCTGCACCCTGCCCTCTTGTGGGAGCAACTTCTGAACTTCGTATGTCTCTTCCTCCTCTTCTCCAGAAACAAACTTCTTGTATTTCAAACGTTTCAAAGACCAATATTGCAAGAAATTTAAAATCACCCTACAATTCCTTAATGTTCCCATGTGATCATATCACTTCAAAGATAATTTGGGTGTCAAGTCAGGTTCTTTCCAATTTGATTCAGGAAAATCCAGCATTCACCTTGCATCTTGTGGTGTGATGAGAATGAGCTGCATCTCTGGCTCTTTTGTTATAAATAGATTTCAAAAGATTCTAAAAGGTTGATTGTCAATAACAAGGGCACTTGAGAAATGGGCATTTATTGATGTCCTGTTTTGCACTTAACATTCTGAACTGGAATGATTTGAAACACAACAACAGCCTCCTGGAATGATTTGTTCATTTGTGTTGTCTTGTATCACAATATTCAGGAGCATGTTTTAAAAGAGCTAACAGTTACCCAAATTAGTGTTTGACACATGTTAGCAAGCAGTGGCACCAGAGGAGCCTTTCCTTCTACTGTGAAGATCTGCCTTGGTTCTGCAGTTTCAACGACCACTTCCTGTCTCAATTGCTCTATAACAATAGAAAAAAAAAAGCAGGATAGTATTGTATGGCCCCAGCTCTGCTAGAAAAATAAGGTTTGTACATCAACAGCCTGCATCTGCTATGGCATAGATTCACGTCTTGATAGAAAACTAGGAGGCACAAGGGAGAAGAAAGGTGATTTTAGAAAGAGGACAAGCCCGATAGTTGAATACTTGAGGATGGGAGTGGCATGGCTGCCATCTTGAATGAGGATCTGTTCAAGCTCCAGCCGCTCTGCTTCCGATCCAGAATGCTCCTAAAGCATGGAGAAGGCAACAGACGAAGGCCCAAATGCGTGGACACCACCCGCCATGTGCGAGGGGGTCTCGGGCTCCTAGGGTCAGCTAAGCTCATCCCCAACCACTGAAGTGCTTTGGGGAGTGAACCAGCAGATAGAAAATTCATTCTCTTTCTCTCCCAGTGTCTCTCTCTGTCTCTCTGTTCCTCCCTTCCTTCCTTCTTTTTCCTCACTCTTTCTTTTGTCTCCATCTCTCCATCTTTCCTTCTGTCTCTCTCTGCCTTTCAAATAAATAGTTTTTAAAAATAATAGTGTCAGCGGGTGGGTGCTCCACTTCTGATTCAGCTCTCTGCTGATGGCCTGGGAGAACAGCAGAGGATGGCCTAAGTCCTTGGGATTCTGCACCCACATGGGAGACCCAGAAGAGACTCTGGCTCCTGGCTCTCAGCTTTGGATCAGCTCCGTCTGGCCATTCTGGCCATTTGGCTCTTTTCCCTTTTGTACAATCTTCTTTTCCAATAAAAATATATTAATACTACTAATAATATTAATATTAAAGGCTGCTTTTAGCATTTAAAACTGTGCTCTAAAGCCATCTCATACTCATACGAGTAGTCTGGTTTCCTGACATTTAAATAACACGGACTTACTTTTTTTAATGATAGATTTTGCTTCTAATATTTACCATTACAAAAAATGCTATTAAAAAAATACACATATATTTGAGTCCATAGCAAGTATCTCCTACCTACTCAGAAGTGCTGAGTCACCACCAGGACTTGATCAGTCTTAAAAGCTATTACTAAATGATTCTCCAAAGCTTGCAGATGTCTCTCTTATGGAGAGAACTTGTAGGACTTTGTGTATTCAATCTTAACATTTTCTGCTAACCCTCTGTGGTTCCATGGATCATTTCCTGGACCACAGATACGATGAAGCATCTTTACATGGTTAACAGGTCCCTCTCATGTCTTCAGTGAGCTGTCTCTGTTCATAAAAGAGATGTTTTTACTTTTCCTGTTTATGGAACTGATTGCCCCTTCTGGATTCTACTTCTGTGTCACACATTTTATAAATTTTGTCCTCCTAGTCTGCAGTTTGCTTTTTCTAAAAAAAAAAATTTTATTTTTTTATTGCAAGGTCAGATATACAGAGAGGAGGAGAGACAGAGAGAGAGGAAAATCTTCCCTCTGATGATTCACTCCCCAAGTGAGCGCAACGGGCGGTGCTGTGCTGAACCAAAACCAGGAGCCAGGAACTTCCTCCAGGTCTCCCATGCAAGCGCAGGGTCCCAAGGCTTTGGGCCATCCTTGACTGCTTTCCCAGGCCACAAGCAGGGAGCTGGATGGGAAGTGGAGCTGCCAGGGTTAGAACCGACGCCCATATGGGATCCCGGCGTGTTCAAGGTGAGGACTTTAGCTGCTAGGCCATGGCGCCAGGCTCTGCAGTTTGCTTTTGAAATAAAACATCTATGCAGTCATGTTATCACTGTTGTCTTCATCAGTTGGTTGTGATTTTTTTACTTAAGTATTCCTTGGCAGACCCTTTTCATCAAGAGAGCCGAGCCACCTATATTTTCTCTAAAAATGCATACTTACATTTATATATGTATGCCCTTTGGCATACATATATGTGTGTATATATACTGATTACCATATAGTGCTCACATGTTTTATTTGCTTATATTTACTTATTTTATACGGGCAACTTATTGAACTAACCAGGCTCAGCACAGCTTGCTGAATACTTAGTCCTACTACCAGGGCTTTGTGCAGGTACCTCCTTTGCATACCAACCTCACACTACATGGGTTCTGGGCACTGCCTTCCTCTCCCTTGGCATCTTTTTCTCCCAAAGAGCTAATGACAGAGATGATGACTTTTCTAAATAACAACTTGAATGATTCGTAAAATGTTTAAATTCAAATTCCCAGCGTCCAAATTCAGTTCCCACCATGCACTCAACAACTGTTCACTGCGATTTGTTTAGTGGCTGCAAGTAGTGGAGAGTGGTTCTTGGGATTCAGACTCTGTCACTTCTGGGCTATTAACAGCCTGCCCACAGCTACAGGCACCTGCTTCAGGGTCTTTAAATGTAAGGAACCCTGTCTCCTGCCTGTCTGTGATTTACAACTTTGATTGTTTCCTTCCCTTCACAGCCTTTGTCATAGCTAAAACTATTTAACTCCTTCACGTACACTTATCTCCATATAAAAACCAATGCAGAAAATGTCTGTCAGTTTATAATCCTTATACTTCTAAAGCCTACTACAGCATCTGGCAAAAACTGTGTGTGTGTGTGTGTGTGTGATCAGTGCAACATCAAATGGCAAGTGTATGAGTGATTGAACTACCGTATTTAAAGCAAGAAAATACAAATATTGTTCAAAACAAGAAAATACAAATATTCTCACCTGCTGCCATGAATAGGCATGTTGGAATCTGAGATTATGAACATAAATGTGGAGTCTTGACTTTGAGGAGACAGGAGCCTGAAGTTCCAAAATATTTCAACAATACCATAAGCCTCTTGATTACACTTGGTGAACTCCACCTGCTGACAATACGTGAAGCTGGGAAATTGCAGTATGGATTACACTGATGAATCACAAGCAGGTCCTAAGTAAATTCATGAGATATGGATAGGACATGAATGAATGAGAGGCAGAATGCCGCCTGAACACGGGGCAACTGAAGAAAGACTCTCACCTGGCAATGAACATGGAGTATGGAGATGAGAAATACACCAATGGGTCAAGATTAACCAAAGGGCTAGGACAAACTAATGGAGAATATGAAATAACATTTTAACTTTTTACTTACTAGAACACTAAATTTGGGGTAACTCAATAAAACAAAACCATTACTGTTGTACTTTGGATATCTATTTCTTTGTGACAAGCAAATTAGGAAGAGGTTGAAATTCTGAATTGCCTCAATGTGATAGCCCATACAAAACAAGATTAACCTGATGTGACCTTCAATCTTAGAAAAACCAGCCTTTCAGTTGATTTCCGCTCTTTCCTGGTAGGATGTGCTCTGAGTATTCTAACAGGGCCATGGAACCAACGGGAAAGCAGATATTTGATATCATAGTAACAATGACTTTGAGTATTAAAGTAAAAACCACTACAGGCTTCCAGTATCCAACTGAATTAGCATCCATGGGCTGAATGTCATAAATTGAGTATTTATTTTTATGATTTTCTAAAATCCACTTGATTTTCTAAAAATATGCATTTTCATTCAAATTTTGGCTCTTCATCCATTGTTAAGATCAAAATATATTTAACATTCATGTAATATTAAGGACAATGGGATTTTATCAAAGTCAAGGGGATGAAGATAACTAATATAACTAACTGATGAGAGATTGATCAATATTATTAATATTTGCATATTTGCTGACTATGGAAGATTTGCCACTTTTTATTTTGCCTTTCATAGTTGTTTCCTATTTTACTCTGGTAGTCCCTTGACTGATGTCTACTGTTTGTGCCAAATTATTTATTCAGGCTAAAGTTTAAACTATAGATAAAGACTGATCTAAAGATGAAAAAAAGATGATTTTATTAAGTATGGCTAAGGTCTTCCGATTTCATTCGAAAACACGTGGAGAGTTTTCTGATGCTAATAAAAAGTCAAATCTTGAAAAAAAAGATCAACACCCATTTAACCCATCCCATGCCACAAGAGGGAAAGGAAAGTGACTTTTCTCAAGCAAATGACCTAAATGTGCTAAGTGCTCAAGATATTTTTATTATCAGCCATATATCAATAAATTATAAAACAAGGATCAATTCCCTGTTACAGGAGATGCATTTTAAATAGATATGTCAAAGCATATCTTAAACAACTCAGGAAGCCATTTTATTATTCTCAAATTCGTCAACAAAATCATGAAGGTGACCCTGACACAGAATCCACTCATTTCAAAGCAACAGTCACCTTTTAATTCTAAAAATTTTCTTTTTACAAATATATTAATTTTCTGGTGTGCTGATATGTTCACTAAACATATTAATAATTATGTACAGTTGAGCAACTTCCAATGCTGAGGCCATTATAACAGGCGGTATATGAGGCAGTGAGCACAAAGCCTTTCAGAAAATGTAATTACTGTACAAGGTCTTGTTTCCTCTAAGCTTCAACTGAGAGAAAGAAATGGAATAAAAATCCATAAGCACGATGAAACACATGTTTTCATCACAGAGTTTACCTCCTGGCTGAGGACAGTAGAACATTGTGTTGTGTGAGCATTGCACAGCTATTTGGAAAACTTCTTACACAATGAAAAGTAAATAAAACAAAATAGCAATAGGGAAATTAATGAGCAAATTATTAAAAACACATTAATTAAGCCTGTGATGCTTGCCTAGAAAATAAATAGATCAATAGACAAAAAAGATTGAATTTCCCAGATTATATGTAACTGTAATACTTCCCCAAAAGGTTTCCATGGACAAATACTCAATTATAACAGGATCTTTTTCCTTAGTATCTTGGTGATTGAAAACCACTTCTTAAGCATATTAACGAGTCTGAGGAACATCTTTCCATGGAAACTGGTGTAGATATGTAGGCCTCCAAATTTCACAAATTTCATGAATTCCTCCTAAAGAATCCTAAAATTATCTTTCAAAAAATTTTAGAATACACTGGACTAAAGAATCTAGTAATGGTTTCCAGCATGTTTAGGAATACAGGATGTGTAAAGAAACTAAAAGAAAAATTAGCAGTCAATAAATGAATATAGGAAGAGGGGTGGTTACAGAAAACCAATGTCTTGTGAGAGAAAACAGATGGGCGGAGGGACTGGTGTGACAGCCTAGAGACTAACCCTTCACCTTGCCCTGCCAGAATCCCGAATGGACGCAGGTTCATGCCCCAGATGCTCTAGTTCCCATGCAGCTCTCTGCTTGTAGCCTAGAAAAGTAATCAAGGATGGCCCAAAGCCTCGGGACAATGCAGCCACGTGGCGGACCCATAAGAAGCTCCTGGCTTCTGGCTTCAGATGGGTTCAGCTCCTGCATGGCAGCCACTTGGGGAGTGAACCAGCAGATAGAAGTTCTTTCTCTATCTCTCCTTTTTTCTGTAAGTCTGCCTGTCCAATAAAAAATAAATCTTAAAAATAAACAAATGAGCAGAAAGGAAGGGGGGGGAGGAAACAGCAGTCAGTTCCCTGGTTTATTTCTCATACAAAAATAAATCTCAGGAAAATAAAAAGTTAAAGTTGAAAATGAGAACATCAAAAGACAGAAAGCAAGAAACTGGCAAATTTAAATGTTGGACAGAGAAATTCTTTGTGGGCTTACCACTGAGAGAAAAACATCAGGAAACCTTCATGATCTCCTGAGAAAAAATTTTTTAAAAAAACTTCTCTATAGGAAACAACTTCCATAAATATGGATAAAATAAAATTGTTAAGGATTAAAATATTTGCAAAATACATGACATATCAAGGTCTCTCTCACTTAGCCATCATAAAGGGAGCAAGTAGAAGAGCAGACACCAGAATAAAACAGGTGCTTCATACAGCAGGGAAACGGTAATGGCAGTTACATGCTCAAATGGTGGCTCAATTTCATTAGTGCTGGGAACATTGCAAACAATACTGAAATATCATTTTCACGTCCAGAGTAGCAAAGCTTGGAAAACATTATCCCTACCCAGTGATGGTAAGAGAAGGGACATGGAATATCACACCCACTGTTGCAAAGTATTAGACACGTGTTCGAGGAACTTTTTTGCAATACTGGACAAACCATAAAATATGATTACCATTTCATCCAGAAATACACTGTTAAGGACATGTGTAATGGCATTTAAAATTGACAATCAGGCATACTGATCACTGGATTAAGTGTGATGACATGGAATTATTTCACTGAGGTAAGCTTTGTTGATTATAAAAACTTATTAAGCATCTGCTGTGATCAAGTGCAAATAGTAAGAGTACCATTAAGATGGTTTCAGGGTTCACAGCATGATGGCCTACCCCACCACTAAGTATAGTACCTGGGACTGCTACATAGTGTGAAGGAGAGATGTTGAAAGCACTTCAGAGGCGAAGCCCTTCCACCTCAGCTCTCCTGCCTCCTGTCTCCCTCTCTCTCACCAGAAAAGAATATTGGAAAGGGGGTTCTTCTGTCTCAAATCATGTGGGCATGTCTCGGCACTTGCAAGACAAGGACTTTAGTCACTTGACTGTGACAACAGGCCCCAGAATTAATATTTAAACTAAGAACTGAATGATCTTAAAAACAGCAGTTAAGACAAGAATGGAACCAGTAAGGAGTTCTACACTTGATCTTAGCCAAAAGACTAAGAAGTGATGCAGGAAGGCGTTCTAACTGTAACCTACATGCAATGGCAGTCTACCTTAGGTATAGATTTAGAGAATGATCTCCACTTCAAGCTGATTGCTGGAGCCACTGACAAAGAACACGCTGCACAAGTGCAGTGACAAAAATCAAGGAACCCACATGAAGGTTCCAGCTTCAGCCTGGATGAGAAACAATAGAACCCGGGCCTGGAGTGGGAATACCAGAGGCAAAGGAAAGTGTGGGGATGGGATTTGCACTGTAGCTGAAAAGAGATGGTGCCCAATAAATGATTAGACACAAGCAAGAGAAAAAGAACTTTTTCAAAGATCAATAACTATCATTTGCTCAACTGAGAGAATAATTGTGCTACTGTTCTCCGTTGAAAAAATTGAGGGCAGTTCACTGTGGGATATGGGATATTAGCAAACATTTCTCCTACCTTCACCACCTAAGTTTGGCATGCCCACTCCCCATCCAAGCAGAGACTTCAAGCAGACAAATGCCTACATGATGCTAGAATTTAGGACATGTGTCTGGAGAGAAATATCTAGGAACCAGAGAACAAGAAAGCAGGAGGACATGATCAGGGGAACAGAGAAGGGAGACAGAGTGAAGTCCTTGAGACATAGGCCAGGGAAGCAAAGATGAAAGTCAAGATCTTGGCCCTTCAATCTCCCAGCTCTGGGATTTACTAAGTTAGCAACACCGCACTCAGTTATTTCATATGAAGAATTGGAATAATCCTAATAAAAAGTGCCAGGGTCTGGTGGAGAGCTAACCATGCATGTGTAACGCACGCAGCCCAACACAGAGCGAGAATTCAATAACTGTTTCATTGCCAAGATGCCCACAACTATAACAAGAAAAAAAGGAAGAAAGCTAAAGCTAATTTTACTATTAGAGATTGATTTAATAATCAGTAAAAAAAAAAAAGCCATATGAGGAAAAGGATAGACAGATGCAAAGTTAAGTTGGCACAAAATTAGTTGTAAGAAAACTTCTAGAAAAAGGCAGATTGAGTTTGGGTCTACTAAAGAGGTAAAGAAAGTACAAGATACAGATGCTAAGATGATTAAGGAAAAAAATGGACTAAACAGAGCTGTAAAGCCGAAATACAAATGTGGTTATGGGAAGAACATCAGAAGGCAGTGGCCCAAAGATTTTCAAGTCTTGAATGATGGAAATACTAGAAAGTGTCCCAGCATAGGACACTAGATCAGAGCCCATGCCCGAGCCTCAGTGGCAGGGCCAAAAGTCAGAGCTGAGGCTTGTTCTGCGGCTGCAGTACAGTACTTTCTAAGCAAGAGCAACCCTCTAATCATCTCTGTATTTTCAACACTGTGAAGACTGCAGGAAACAAAGTATTTATTGCCACAAATGAAAGGGAAAACTCTTGATACATCTGTGCTGTTTGACTGGGTAGCTTGCTCATGAGGGAAAAGCTCATATAGCTAGATTTTAATTTTTCTTTTTCAAAATCCACATGGACAAGGTGGTAAAAAGGCAGAATATTCTTTGTGGTATTAATGAGACAATAATAATCAATCACTTTTGAATCAGTATTTTGACAAAACAATGTCTACAAATAGTTGAGTTTCTTTAATTTGTTTCTCTTAGAACAACACTGTCTTCCTCCCCCTATTCAAGGACACAATGGTATCTCCCACTATGCAAAGTGACTTAAATATTGAATAAAAAACAGACCCTCTGTCTCTCATGGTCACTGAGGTAGGGCTGCTGAACTCCGCAACAGCTGGGCAGCTGAGATGACATCCTGTGCTCCATAACTGTCTGAAAACCACTGGTATTCAAGTGGAATCAAAGCTCATGCTGTGTGTTAAGCCTCCGTTCTCCTTATCAGCCGTTCCCGCTTTGAGATCCCAACCACGTGCCCTCTGCTCCCGGACTTTCAATATAAAATTTGATCAAAGCTGCTAAGCCTATTTTGTCCCTTAGGGGGAAACAAGGCTAGAGTTTATTGCCTGTACAGCTTTTCTGGCAACTTGAAAATACCTTTCTGTTTGGGTTTTTCTATCAAAAATGGATTCTTAAAGCAGTTAATACAAGCCTTAACATGTTCCTGGGAATACTGAAGATTCAGTTCTGTTTATTCAAACTTCATGCACATATTGCTCATAAATATTAAAGAGCATGAACACAGGACTGTGAATTTCACATCCTGATTTATAGCCAAGGAAACTGCAAGCAGCTTTTAGAATTATCTGAAAACTGTATTTGACCATCTCTCAGTTTATTCCTGTGGATTTTGTATGTCTCCATTCTGAAATGAATCTCTATGCAATCCTGTCCTTTGATCTGGAAACCATATCCTCGTGGAGTGAATGGGGTCAACGCCTCCTTCCAAGCACCTGTCCAATCGCTGCATGCCACCAACACGGGAAACCCAGGAGGCTGCACACTGCAGTCAAAAGAAAGCCTAGAAGCTTGTTTATGGAGCCCTTCGGGTATGGATCACTGGCCTGTGCCACACAGTGAGGCTCTGTGCCCTCCTCCTGGGACCCACTCACATCACCCCCTCCTAGAGCTAAGTCCCTTCTTGTTTCTTTTAAGGATAGAAGGCAGACAGGCAGGTGAGAAACTAGAAGAGAATTAGGTTGGAAAGCAGAGGAAGGGGGAAGCAAGAAAGAGTGAGAGGAAGAGGGGGAGTGTTAAAGAGAGGGAAGGAAAAAATAAAGAAAAGATTAAAAACACAGGCTATGTGCCCTTTCTGTAGAATGAATAAAGTACGCGAAGAAGGAAGTCACAGACACTGCTGAAATGTCACAGATAATTTAATCTGTATATCAACCCAGTGGTCACCCTGATCACGTGCGATGACAACACAGGAGTTCAGACAAAACAGGCGTTCAGAAGTTGATTGACAGGTTTGCACAGTATGCTAAAGGTCACATATTAAAAAGTAGGAAGTAGAGGACCAGGACTGAAGGTTAGATCTGAAAGATTGCAAACTCCAAGCATTTTCTCTCTGTCTTCTTGGAGACATCTCAATTTTCAAATGGAGCAATACAAAATGAATCCTCTCACTCACCCAGCCATGGGTACTGTATCTCTTCAAGTTAGCAGGATATCGCCACCCAACAGGGGAGCAACCAGAAATAGGATTTCTGGGCATCACTGGTCAAGGAATGCCAAAAAAACTTAGCATGGTTAATGTCTCCTCAACACCATTTATCCCCACCCCGCAGGAATCTTTTCCATCACACAAGGGAATCCAGTAGCAAGCAAGGCTCAAGACCCAGCCGCTGATGGCACTCCTAAGATGAAAGAGGTTGAGCTAGAGTCAAAGAGACTGAGTAGGGGGAAGATCCTGAAGACACTGGGGACTATGTGTGGATAGCCATGGAGAAAGCATGTATTAAAATTGCTGCCACAACAAGGCAGTAATGGTAGTCCTCTGGCCTTAGCTGGAGAAAGAGCACAGAAAACAATTCCTAAGCTGGGTCAAGAAAACAGTATGTGTCCTCCACTCTAATTTCATTTTCCTGTTCCCTGGGTTAGCAGAAATGCATATCATCTCTCATTATATGAAAGTTTGGACCTGTGGAAGGGAGCTAGGGTTGAAGAATCAAGTTTTACCTTGGACTGTATTGGTATTTTAAGTTTTACCTTGGATTGTATTGTGCTGAAGACTGCCTCACACTGCAAGGAGACAGAAGGTTCTGACTGCCACAATTGGGAATGGAGTTGAATAAACCTTGCACCTGTACCCAGGGAACATCTGCTTCTAGGGGAATCTACGTGCTGTCATTTCAATCCCCAGAAATAAGGCAGTAAAGAATCAATGCCAGGGTCTCTTCCCATGATGAGCACCGGACACATGAAGATGTGGAAGAACTTGTAGTTAGTGATAATATAAGAGTAAAATTTGGATTTGTAAATCAGTATGCTGTACAGATGATTCTCCCCTTACAATGGAGTGACAGCCAGAAACCCATCAGAAGATGAAGATGCCCATCAGAATCTTTTTAAGACAAGTGCCCTGCTGGATGTCACAGCACAGTCTGGCTTGACTGAAAACATGCTCAGAACACATCCAACACACTGCAGCTGAACAAGTACCTCAACATGGTGCCTACTGTAACACAAAGTAGTGGAGAGCTCACATGTTTAAAATACCTGGATCTGGAACAACGCTGGCGTCTCAGAGCACTGTAGAGCACCAGCATAGCCTGACCCTGCAGCTCAGTGGGAGCTGTGCCTTCCTGCCACTGCCCAGCACCCTGGGATTCATTGCAACTGACACCACTAGTCTAGGAAGGATCCAAACTCCAATTTTAAAGTACAGTTTCTAAGGAATGGATCCTACTTTCACACCATCATAAAACAATTAACTTAAAAAAAAAAACATAAGTGGAAACATCTCAGGCAAAGGAATGCTTTAAGGTAGATTGACAACACACTCCAAACGCCGGTCCCATTTACGCTGTGTTGAGATTAAGGGAACTCATTCACCCACTCTTACAAAACTATTAGAGAAGATATTTTAAAAGAATTTTCTACTTTACTGAAAGATATGCATACCAGAAAGAAATAAAGGAAATACATACCACAATATCAGTCACAAAACAACATACACACTAATGAATTTAAAGGGTGACATGACAGTAGAAACTGTATGACAGTGGGAGCTGTCTTCTTTTTTCTCTTTATACCTCAGCTTGTAAATTCCCTAAAACAATCTTGAAAAACTACGAGAAACAATGATGTTTACAGGGAAACAGTATTCAGCTATCCTAAACATTTTTGAACATGTGCTATGAGCAGCAAAATCCTGTCTTTAGCTAGCTTAGTTTGAAATTACCAAAAGTATTTTTAAAAGTTTTAAAGCTCAAATGTTTATAACAACGAGTGACTTCATGCAAAAAGGAGTATTTCCATGGATTTCAGAGTAATTTTCAGTTCTTTGAGAGTTTATAAGTGCATTCCACCTCTTAAAACACAAAGCCACTTTTAAACATTGTCATGATGCCAAATCCCGGTGACACACATTTGTTTCAGTTAGTCATTTCAGCCACTGACGTTAAGACAGTTTGGTAACTAATCCGACGGCATAGAGATCTCTGAGCATTCAAGCAGCTATAAACACTGCCAGCAGCATTTTTCTAAAACTGTAAAACACGAAAGCTAAACTTACAAAGGCCTCCATATCATGAACAGAACCAAGGCCTTCAGCTGACCACGGCAAGAGGGCATAGGCACTCCTGCAAGGACATGGAGTCCATGCATGCGTGTCACAGCCACACAGTCCAGCCTGTGGGGCCTTCTGCAACTGCCAGGAAGTCCCTGAAAAGGGATGCAAAGTCCAGAAACTGTGAGGAACCCTGAGGGTCCTTGGTTTTCAGACTCATGCTGCAAGTTCAGGAGAGATTCCTTTCTGATGTCAGAAAACAGTACAATCATAACAATTCAAGCAATTGTCTTACTACAAATTTCCACACACACGTCGACTGAAAGACAGACCAGAACATCTGAAAAATCACGTTCATGAGAACTCATCTGCCTCGTAATGTATGTTCCAGAAAGAGGCACACAGCAGCGCCAGGGAAGCCGCTTACCATGTGAAGCACTCCAAGACAGAAGATGGAAATTCTATCCCCAGCTCCACTCACCAAGTCATTGGACTGGCTCCTCTTTTCAGCTCTGTTCCATTCAGCCACCCCTCAGCTTCCCTGTGTGCAAAATAAGAAAATAAATATGAGCACCCACTCCTGGGGGGCATAGTAGGGTTGGTACAGTGTCCCCTGAGTGTTCCTGCAAGACTCAACAGCACAGAATTAAAGGGAAGAGAAGGTTCCAGAACATTATCAGTTCTACAGAATTGAACAGTTATACCTTTTTTTGGACTCTCCAGTCCTGAATCTTGTGTGAAGTAGTTAACTAGAGGTTGACTTGAAGCTTGCACCCAAAAACTGGCCTTACTCAGACGGCAGTACCTGACACACCCTCTGTGGGAATTACCTCCAGGACCCATTACACCTGGCCTCTACACAGTCTTCATCTCTTGTACCTTCATTTTCCATTCATATCAGTATTGACTTATTCCTTCTCCTAAACAGATTTAAATCTAATGGCACAATTTTTGGCATAACCTCTATTTGAAGACAGAAATGTAAACTCTAACCACAGAAATCTGATGTGCTTTCTTAAATTTAACCTAATATAATTTAGGGTATTCTCTTTACTCCTAACACATTATGTATTTTTTTCTCATTTTACTCGAATACAAAGCTTTTGCTGAATTCCAGATACTAGAGAGTCCTCAGAGACAAAAGGCAGAGCAAGACAGCAGCCGTGATTAGGAACTTAGAAGCATCAATAAGTAGAGAAAAGAGATTGACAAAGAAGAAATTAAAGTCTGCTAGAACCTGTCCCCCACGAGGTGTGATAGCAAATGCTACTTTGTGTATGATTAAGAAGTAAAAGGAACTAGATTAAATTCTATTTACTGCAATTGGTAGGGAAATCAGAAGCAGCGCATTGCAAGAAAAGTTGGTGATAAAATGGTTGTGCTAAGACTTTCAAGGATAACTGATCTTATTTTTCAAGCAGTGAACTCTTGAATTGCTCACAAAATAATAAAATAAAAGCTGATGCTTGCATACCGTATAATCCTTAACAGTTTAATAACCTGTCAAAAGGAAGACAAAGAAAAGCCCGCTGTCCTGGTAGGATGGCAACTGCTACATTATAAAAGAACCAAATACCCACAGGATATAAACATTCCTGAGAACAGCTAGGTAAGTTGATAGCTCTCTAGAACTCACATCTTTTAACACCAAGATGTCTCATCTGAAGACATAAGAACCAATGAGTAGGTAAAATACCAACAAGGAGGATTGTCTTAGTCCTCTAGCAGAAAAGGTCATTCACCGTATCCAAGCCTTGTAAAGCACATGGCTCAGACAGGCTCATCTTGCCTCTTCGCTAAAACATCTTGGCATCACTTACTCTTCAACACTCTGGCTCTGAAACTGTAGTAAAAGATCACTAAACCTCTTTGTTGAGATTATTTACTGAAAGACAAAAAGAGAGAGAGACTGATTCGGAGTTCCTGTCTACTGGTTTACTACCAAAAATGTCTTCCATAGAAAGCCAAGCACCAGAACCGGCAGGCCAGTCGAGGTCTCACATGAAGGCAGCAGGTGCCAGTCCCGGGAGCACTCCTACTGCGCTTAGCTGCCTTAGCAGGGAGCTGGGGCCAGGAGCAGAGAGAGAGCAGCAGACAGACTGTGTACTGTGTTAATGTCAACACTAAATCTGAAACCATAACCTTTTGGAGATTTTCATTCTCTACATATCACCTAGTTGCTTGAAATTCTTGGTTTTCTCACTGTGCTTTCATCAATAAAGAAAACCAAAATGAAGATTTTCACTTATTTTCTCCACTTCTCCATGAAAGCAAGTCCAACTCAGGTTCTCACTATATTTCCTGATGAGTGATTTCTGCAAGGGCGGTGTGTAAACTCCTGTCCTATTTTAGAACCACCTGCTTTGCTCACAGACACTTCCTTTCCTTTCTAGGACAGGCCCTTTGGCAGCAATTTAGCAGAACAAGGAGGACATTCTCCAGCCCCTGATGAAGGAATTGCACCAAGGAAGTCACCAGCTCAACACGGAAAAGCTGAAACAACAACAACAAAAACCTCAGTGTTGCCTGCCATACAATCTCCATCCTCAAGAAAAGTGGGACTTTCAATGACAGGGGATGGTTTAGCATTCCGTTTACAAAGGATTAGCCAATTCTCCATAAAGAGTGTATTTTTAACACGTACCTGGAAATGGAGATACAGATGAGATATTTACTGTCTGGATACCACAAAGCATGGGAATTTAAGACCAAAAATACCTCTGGACCACCCACAACCATGAATAAAGCTGCTTGTGAGGACAACACAAAGCCCACGATGGCTTGGAGCTAAGTGAAGTGCATGCGGATGACCCAGACTTGAACTCCGGAGAAGATAAAGGAGAACTGTGACTGCTCGGTTCAGTCACTACAGCTCAAGGGAACATCCCTTATCACAAAGTGTCATGGCCATAGTCTATAGCCATGTCCTCTTCACACAGAAAGATCTTCTGGGCCAGCGTTGTCTAGCCAGGGAGCTGGTTCACGCCGTGTAGCCATGTCAATTCAAGGAACAGACCAAAGTGGAGCGAGGAAGAAGGGAAAGAAAGGGAAGGTATATAGAAAACACGGAAATGAGGAAGAGACAGCTGAGGGTCAGAGATGAAGTATGCTGCAGTTCAAGTGGAAAGAATGGGAGAGATCTGAACACTTATCTGAACGTAAAGCCTGTTTTAAAGACATGTCGCCTTTAGTCTAACATGAACATCAATATTACTTCATCTCAAATATTTAACAAGAAGCAATCTCCAAAGCTGCTTTTTCTGCTTTCACCTACTCCTACTACCATCACATAAGTTCCACACTGCAGTTCTGCTAGTGTGAAATCTAAAATGTTTGTTTATACCCTTTCAAATTCTTGAGGAGGAACACATGGAAATTCAAGCTTCTTCCGTTGCTGTGTATATTCGACCAGAAAAAGCATGCATTTCCTAACACAAACACACAAAAACAGCTTGTTGCTGTTCCTGCTCAGGCGAAAACAAAGCATGAGGCTGGTATGCAGGCACAGCTCACAATGGCTTCCCAGTGGGGTGATGGTTTCTAATGCTCCTGCCTTTAGCACTGGGTGACCTACCCCGTCTCAGCGCAGGAACTCAGAGGAGTGTCCTGTGACTTACAGGTAAGTGACAAGCTCTAATCCACTATCCATTTTTCAGTCTTCAGTGACAGCAAGAAAACATGGGACCCAAACTCCGGCAACCCAAAGAATCTCCAAGCTGCTTGTGAAAAGCCAGACTGGGTCCCATTCTCAAATGAATAACCAAATCTAGAGTAAAAGGCAGGTTGACTTTCTATCACTGGTGTGATAGGGTTTCCAAATTCAGGCATGTTTCAGAACCACTTCAAGGAGTAATCCCTGAGGAAAAATCACCCGTGACTTTGTTTACCCTTTGTTTTCACCATTTCTCACCTGAGAAAAATCTATCACGGCAACTATGGGCACAGGCTTCTAAAATGTATACTAGCAGATTTTTTTTTAAATTGTGTATCAAACAGTCAAGAGATTACCTTCAAGAATTGTATAGGGAAAAAAACACAATTCTGTAGAGAACCCAAATTGTATCCTATGGGAACAAGTAAAAGAGACAGAACCACAATCCTGATTGCATATTAATGGCACAAAGAGGCAAATGTTCCCTGCAGCCACCTGTGAGCAATCCAGGATTGACACAGGATGGGGAAACGGTCATTTCTTTTAGATTCTGCAAGCAGCGCCTCTGTAGATTTATGGTCACAGAGCTAGCAGTGTGTCTCCTTGGGTTTTAGTCCAGTGGAACTTCTCAGTGTGTTAGTTAAGGCCCTTTGCCACAGCTGAAAGCTGCACACAGAGAATCCTTTGCTAGGGCAGTATGCAACCGCAGAGGAAGAACCGCAGAAACAGGTGTTTCTAGCGCGCCGTCTCCTCTGGCACGAGGGAAGAAAAACACGAAATCTTGAATAATCCAAGCATTGATTACAATGTTTTCTAAATTCTTTCAGGGTTATTGGCCTTCCTCCAAATCTTTGTAGACTGGTACCAGAAGAGCTGACTGGCTTAACTCTTTTTTAAAGTTCATCACCTGTAATTAATGGAATAAAAGACTAGAAGCAAAAAGATTTTCAGGTCTGAGGTTTCTAATCCCTTGAATTTTAAATGCTTTGACCTCTCTCCTTCCTTCCTCATAAACTTCATTTAAGCCGAAGTGGAAGACTGTTTACCATTCTTGGCATTGATTAGCCATGGATCTCAGGGGATAGGTGAGATGACGTACTGGTGGATACTCTGATCCTCCTCGTGCTGGATGTTTTAATTCTTTCACAGCATTAGCATCACTCACATGAACAAAAACATTTGTTCTCATCTGTAATGTGCTATAGCACCCCTAGGACAGCAAAAATTGGTTAATGCCTTCCATCTTAGTATCCCCATAAAACATGATGTGCTTCATCTGACACAGATGCAGCCTGAAAGATGCTGTTAGGGGCAAAGATTTCCCTTTACTCTATACCGTAAATAATGTTACGATATACATTCAGATGTTAGTAGAAAGTAAAATTTGAGCCTAAACAGTAATTTTCAAAACACCAAAATGGACTAGCATAAAAGATTATCTAAAATGTCATATATTAATATTCCTACCTTGTTAGAATAAAATTCAGGTAAGCTACTTTGATATTAATAATGAATAAAATATAAGATAAAAATAACATTATAAAAAATTAAAACAAGGGCCCGGTGCAGAGGCCTAGTGGCTAAAGTTCTCGCCAGCATCCCACACTGGCACCAGTTCTAATCCCGGCAGCTCCACTTCCCATCCAGCTCCCTGCTTGTGGCTTGAGAAAGTAGTCAAGTACGGCCCAATGCTTTGGGATCCTGCACCCGTGTGGGAGACCTGGAGGAAGTTAGTGGCTCCTGGCTTTGGATCGGCACAACACTGGCCATTGCGCTCACTTGGGGAGTAAATCATTGGACAGAAGATCTTCTTCTTTGTCTCTTCTCCTTTCTGTATATCTGACTTTGTAATAAAAATAAATAAATCTTAAAAAAAATGAAAACAAGTCTTTACTAGGCACATGCTACACACCCATATACTGGCTTCTACTTTCATATTTTACAGTCTCATTCTGTATTCTCATTACAGAAGGAATAAACAAGCAGAGGTTAACTGAACTGTCCTATGTTAGCAAGCTACTGTAGTCAAATTCAAATTTAGGCCCAAAGCTTATCTTATTAAATGCTGCACAAGCATAACTCCTCCTCAATTTTAAATCCTTGTGTTCAACATACATGATGGGATTTGAATGTTCCCAAGTGCCTGGCTTTTCTCCTTCTTTGCTCTAAGTGTCACCTGTACAGCCAGAAGGTCAGCCTCGGTTGGATACTGCTGCCTTCTCCACTTTCTGACCTGAATGACCATTAAGTAGTAGTAATTTCGTTTGTTACAGGAGATAAAAACAGAACACTTCACATTTTGTTTAAACAGAGGTTGCCCAAATAGCCACCTTTCCACACCCTCGATTTTTCTGTGGGTGTCACACAGCTGAGAAAGGCTTCGCATATTTTGCAAACTATACCAACACTATAGCCATGGGGACAATGGCGTAGCCACCTGGGTGACCAAAAAAACCACACAGTGACCTCCTTGCTGGTAGGCCAAACACATGAGTGCACACCATACCCTAAAACAACATTTAGCAAAAATTGCAAGATCCAGCAGGCTGGACTCACTATCACAATGTCTCCAAAGGCAGAGAATGCTGCCCTTCATCAAAACTGTTAGCATAAGCCACTGCTAACCATGTCCCTTAAGAACCCACTTACAGATTTTACATCAGAAACATCCAGTTTGACTTGTCTATGACTACATTCCCAAAACACAAAAGAGAAAAAAAAAATCTAAAAATTCAGTAAAAGTTGTTTAAAAGATTCCAAATCATCCTTATAGGATGATTTCAGTAATGTCAAGTTTGAAGCTGTTTGAGAAATAATTGACAGCACAGCATGTACTGCGTCAGTAGCCCTTTAAAAACAGGAATTCCATCTAACTCAGTAAGCACAGCCGAAGGCAGCCGAAAAAAGCAATCAACAAGAAAAAATATCAAGGGAAGAGGATGAAATGAAGTCAGTTCAAGGTACAGATATGGGTTGGAAATGAGTTGGGTCTTCTTTGCATGATTTTCAACATTAAAAATAAATAAATAAGACTAAAACTAACTAAATATTCCCAGGAGGCTAGTAGATACAGAAACTGTGGAGCAGGGCCTCCAAGATCTTAAAGGAAGTCACTAAAAATATCTTTGTAGAAAGTGAAGAAAACATGAGGACATATTGTGCTGCTATGGTGAATTTAAAAAGCTAAATAGAAAGAAGAGGTACAAGTATTTGATCTAGCAGCAATGATTTATCTGGGACACTGCACTGCACTGTCAGAGTACCTGGGTTCTATGGTCTACTTCAGAGTCCACCTTCCTGCCAACTCATGCTGTGAGCAGCAGGTGTGCGCAGTTGGCAAGATGGCTGCATGTGGGACACCTTCTTTGAGTTCTCTGGATGCTGCCCTGGCCCAGTCCTGGAGGTCGTGCGCATTTGGGGGTAAATCAACAATGGAAGTTCTAGAAGGCCAACTGCCTCCAAATTTGAGGTTTTGTTTTTGTTTAGTTGTGTTTCTCTGCTTGGTTGGTTTTGGGGGGGGGGGTTGGGGAAGGATATTTGATTTCTGGTAACATGTGATTAATGGAAGTTAAAACTATCTTGTTAAAAAATTATGTTTTTCAATTTGAAAGGCAGAGTTACTAAGAGAAAAGAAAGGAGGTGGGGAGAGAGGAAGAGAAGGGAGAAAGGAGAGAGAGAAAAAAGGAATCTTGATTCACTTTCCAAACAACCACGTTAGCCATAGTTGAGCAAGGCTGAAGTCATTTTTTCTTAAGTGCTGGACAGTCCATCCTCCTCTCCCCTATCAATGCCGGGGCCCAAGCACTAGGGCTGTCTTCCCAGGCCATTAGCAGGGAGCTAGGTAGAATGTGGAACAGCCAAGACTAGAAGCAACACTTTCATAGCAGGCCAGCACTGCAAGCGCCATTAAACCCCTATACCTCAACAAAGACCCCCTCTCAGCCTCTTAAACACATACATTAAAAAAATATTTTTTTAAGATAATGTGTGCATAAAATCAAATTGAAGAGTCTGGTACCATGGCTCAACAGGCTAATCCACCACCATCACACACTTGCATCTCATATGGCAGCCAGTTCGTGTCCCAGCTGCTCCACTTCTAGTCTAGCTCCCTGCTTGTGGCCTGGGAAAGCAGAGGAGGATGGCCCAAAGCCTTGGGACCCTGCATCCCCCCACAGGAGACCTCAGAGAGGCTCCTGGCTCCTGCCTCCTGCCTCCTGGCTTTGGATCAACTCAGCTTTGGCCATTGCGGCTACCGGGGGAATGAAAAAGCAGATAGAATATCTTTCTCTCAATCATTCCTTCTCTATGTAAATCTGAATTTCTTATTAAAAAAAAACAAATCTTTTTAAAACCATAACAAATTGGATAAATATATGTTAGAGTTTCAAGTTTGGGTTAGAACTTTCTGTGTCGCTTAATTCTTGTTTTCTTAATCTGTAACAACAATTAAAAAAGAACTGTAAACATTCAGTTTTTGTTTAATTCTAGCAATTTTCCAAATTGTAAATGTAAGCTACTCATTTATATCACATGTAAGAAACAACAACAGGAGAGTAGATTTACTCTAGTTTTAACTGTAAAATTGAGATGATCTTTCAGGCAATGAAGTTCATATCTTGACTGAAGAACAGAGAGAAACAAAGAAAGAGTTGGAGAAAAGGGAGAAGAACAATCATCCTACAGTGAGAGCCAACTGCTGACTTATTAAAACATCTTTCACATGGATTTTTCCTTTACTTGTTCTCTACAACTATACTCACACTGTAGCTACAATTCCATCTTGTATTTTTTCTATAAAATTATTCTTAAAATCAATACCACAACTGACATGCGATCCAAAATTCCGCCTCCAGAAAGTAAGACAGGAGAAATACCAAGAAAAGAACTTTGAGAAGTCTTACTCAGCTGAGGGTTGCTCTCTGCAACATCACATTGTTACTGGTTGGGGGAGGTTTTCATGAAGTGTTGTGACTACAATGGAGTATTCCACGTGTTAGCAAGAATCAACAAATGACAAGAAGACGAACAATTCCACGCCAAGAAGATTGGGCTATGATTCTGTTCTCTGAAATACAGGACACACATCCTGGGCTCAGTGCTTTCCTTACACCTGCTGTAACAGATGTTTGTGAGTGTGAACACACATTGTACGAAGTCAATGGGCAGAGGAAGAAGGCAAGAGGGAGGGTCGGGCAGGCCACAGAGACAGTGGAGCGGATCAGGGTTAGGAGTTCAATCCCAAAGACTAATGAGTCAGTCTTAGACTCTACTGGGCACTTTGTAATGCAGACTCACTTGTCACCAACAACTGATGTCTAATTGCTCAAGGGTAAATTTAATAACCAGTTTTATATGAGCATTCAGCACAGTATCCAAGGCTTTTAGTTGGAATAAAACTAGTTTTTGAAAAATATTCACATTTGCAAAATGAAACGCAGTTTTTTATGGATCTTACATATGTTTAAGAAGCTTCTTCCCAACCTAACGACAAGATGTAAAATGAAAGTTAATAATTCAGAAGAAGAATATGTAAGTGAAAGTGTCGGCAGAGACACCATAAAGCATGGCAGACATTGACCTGAAGAATAAGAGCCAAAGAGGAATAAAGGAGAATGGAAGGAAGACAAATAGCATGTTACAGGCAGGAAAGCAGGCATCGCTGTCACAACTTCACGCATGCACTCACCAGAGATCTTAGCACGCAGTGTGGGTACTTACAGCCGTGCTGTGTAAGCATCGACCCCTCAAACATACCTACCACTCAGACACGTTCCGTGTGCCTCGTGACAGACAGATCATCGGAACCCAATGTCAGGGTTTCATCCAGCACAAGCAGCTCATCGCTGATGGAAAATGTGGACGTGGGTACTGTGTCCCACCTGGGCATCCCTTCCTGTCCAGCCAGATCTCGAACACACAGAGACGCTGATGGATAGACAAACAGCAGAAGGGAGGTGCAGAGGAGGGGGAGGTGCAGAGGAGGGGGAGGTGCAGAGGAGGGGGAGGGGCAGGGGAGGGGGAAGGGCAGAGGAGGGGAGGGGCAGAGGAGGGGAGGGGCAGAGGAGGGGGAGGGGCAGAGGAGGGGAAGAAGCAGAGGGAGATGGGAAAAGTCACGTAGCAGAGAACTCGTGCATGCTGATGGACAAGATGAACAAGAACGTGTTTAATACAAATAACCTCATGTGACTCCAAAGAGGGAAGGAAATGTGAATAAAGTAGCAAGCATAGATAAAACTAAAACTTTCATTTAAAATTCTACCTCTTAAAATCTTAATCACAGTTACTTATATTGGTATTAATTGGTAAGAGAGTAAGGGGTAAGTATAACGAAGAAACTTTCATACTTTAATCTGTACAGCTTTAATTACTTCATTTATAATGGTAATGTATTTACTCCACTGCTGCAGTAATTAAAAAGTCGAGCAGTACCGTCTTATAGTATACAGATAAATGCATATAAATTATTCCTGATCTCTCATCCTATCATACATGCACCTTGTAAACATTTTTGTGCCTTCCCTTCATTCATTCATATCATTTACATAATATCCATTCATTAATTTTATCAATTATTTAAACATTTTAATAAATCTTATAATGCCACCCTCCTAGCACGTCTACGTACTCAATATTTAGGATGCCTTATTCTCTTGGAGATTTCATGAATCATTAGCTTGTTTTCTAACAAGAACAATGTGTACTATGAACATCATTCTAACTATAATTTTAAAAATGCAGAGAAATATTTTAAAGTGTGACTACCATATTTTATGATTCAGAATAGTGATGGGACAATAATTTTGGGACAATGCGACTTACATCAAGAACAGTGAACTTTTTAAAAAAAAAATTGACAAACATAACCCAGAGATCAAGAGACAGCATGATTTAGAAGAGTGAGAAAGTTGAACCAAATGGATCAGCATAATCTCAGCTATGCACCCAAAGAGGAACTTGACAACAAGACAAGTTACTGAAAAATGTTTCCATTTCTGTGTGGTTTGGCTGGCTTTGGGTGTGATGGGTGTGGAACAATGCCAGGAGCAGCCGCGGACAAACAAGCACACGTGTGACGCAGCTCTGAAAACTGAGTCTAGAAGGTAAAAGGCAATGCAAGAGGAAAATGAACAGCAACTTTCCTTCCATGTGTTCTCAGCTGGACTTGAGAAAGAATGGCCGGCCGCTTGCTTGGAGCAGGTGGTTGAATTCTCACAGGAAGCACAATTAGGTTTTCCAGATGGGCCATCAAAGCAAGGAAGCACTGCCCCGCCGGGCACAGAAGAAATGGGGTTAAGAGGAAATTGGATCTCAAGGTACAGAAATGACATAGGTAAACACCCAGCCCTTAAATGAGGCTGAGAAGCCTGTAGATCCACATCAACTTCTTCCCCAGATGTGGCCCACTCTTGCTTTTCTCAGGGGCATCAGGTGAGTCCCCACTGGCAGTTCAGAGGATAGATTTCATGATAAAATTCCTATGGTTACAGAGTCACTCTTGTGCATTTGGAAAAAAAGCATGGCAAGCATTAGGGAATGCTTATCCAGGTAATACTGGGAAAGGGCATTATGCATTCCAAAGCACGATCTGATCGCATCTTCTACAACGTCCAGCTGGTGCAGGACAGGCCTGTGGTGAGGGTGAGGTTAGCCATGGCTTCGACTCTGTGAAAAAGTCTCTGTGTGGCCGAGAATGTTAACACTGTATTGGATGTTTCTGTTGCTCACATCTCAACCAGTGCTTCCATGAAATGCCACACAAGAAGCCCTGCAAAGCAAGTTCATTTAACTTACAATTGACAAAAGTAGTGGTAGGATACTTCAGTGAATGAAAACTGCTTGTTGAATATGATGATTGCTAGTCCATTATTAAGACTGTAAAATACATGAAATTTGTTATTATAATAACCAGAGGAGGGACAGTAGAGAGGTTGCAACTTAGACACTAGGAAACTTACTGAGGACTTTGTACAATGAAGAAGGGTCTCGGACAACACTGCAGTGGAGCAAGGGAAAGAAAAACATCCCTGGCCACAGCATTCCTAATGTTTTTATACTTTTACAGAATGGAATGATAGGGCTGGTGTCATGCCACAGCAAAGTACAAACACCACTGACAATGGAGACATCCCAGACCAAAGCACCATTCGAGTCCTGGCTGCTCCAGTTCCAATCCACCGTCCTGCTAACACACCAAGGATGGCAGCAGATAGTGGTATAAGGTCATGAGTCCCATTCCACAGGTGGGAGACCCTGATGGAATTCCAGGCTCCTGGCTTCTGCCTGGTCCAAGTCCAGCTGTTGTGGGCATCCGGCGAGTAAATCAGTGGAAAGAAGATGTATCTTTTTTCCTCCTTATCCCTTTCTACAGCTCACCCTCCCTCTGGGCCATTCTGCCTTGTGAATAATTTTTTTAAAAAAAAGGAAAGAACAGGGTTTTATATTTTATGTGTACTTTGCACATAATCCTGCCACTCTGTCTTCTATCTACAGAGACAAAATGATGGATTTGTAAAGGTTTACTCCTGTCTGACTCCTTCCTAGAATGACATCATTACTCAGTTCTCTTCCTGTGACACTGCAGGTGGAGACAAAGAGCACTTCTCCTCACTAACAGCTTCAGTTCCAGGACAGCAGGAGATGGCCACGTGACTGTCTCCTTCCTCCCCAGAACAAACCCTTCCGGCACCCCCAGCCTCAGCTGTAGACTTTCCCTGACTTCTACACAAGAGAGAAGAGGCTCACACCACTAAGGAGGCAACAAGGAAGGAGCAAGTCAAACTACAGGGCAGTAAACCTTGACCATGTGCGTGAAGCCAGGTGAGGGCCGAGAGGAGGGCAGGAGCTCCCTGCAGGGATGTTGGAGGCCCCAGGTCATAATGACTCCAATGACTGTGGCTGCTGGGATACCCACCTGCATAATCCAGGGAAGAGTTAGTTCCACAAGTAAACTTGTTAAGTGACTTTTCAGTTTCCTCAGACTAATTTCTGCAAACCAAATTGCCTTCTTCTAAAAATGTACAAGTTCATTCTCATCTTAGAAAGGAACATATTCGTAAGTCCAGTTACTACAGCTGTGAAAAACACTCTGAGGAGGCTGGTCTCACAGCCGCCACTTGGGATACCAGCATCCCTCCTCCAAGGGCCCCTTCAGATCCAGCTCCTGCTGTCGCTGCCCACGTGGGGGATGGAGACGGAGTGCCAAGCACCTGGCTTCAGCCTGGTCCTGCTGTTGCAGCCATTTATGGAATGAACCAGTGGATAGAAACTCTGCTTCTCTGTGTCACTCTGCCTTAAATAAATAAGCGAATCTTGAAAAAGAGAGGCGGGGGAGGTGGGGGAAAGACTGGGAGAGAGAAGAGTAGGATTCTCTACATAATGCTCAACAAGTTTTAACGGTTTTATTCAAACATATGTATTATATATATTGATACATACATATTAATATATATGGCATGAGGTCATCTACGACTTTATATACTCAAGATTTTATGTTGCTAGCCACATTATTCCAGGCCAATGTCATTAAAAGTCTTAAAAAAAAAGGTGGTGTGGGGGAGGTCTCCTCTTTCATTGATGGACAAGAAACATCATCCGTATTGGATTCAAACAAGGCAAGAACCCTTCAAAGCATCCATTTCCACCACAGCTACAACAGCTCCTGGGCGTCAGGCCCTCCAGGCTCGCTGTGCCCCCCAGGGCATGTCTGGGTTTGGAAATCCTCCCCCACTTCCACACCATGAGTTGACCATCTCCTTTTCCTCTTATTTTTGTCTCTGTCAAGTTGTTTTCCCACAGCACTTTTGCTTCTAGAAAACTCTGCTAGCTGTAAAATCTCAGAGGTTTATTTTTAACCCTTGCACTTGTACCCTGCTGCATTTATAGAACAGAAATCTGTCCTACACAATAATCCCTTTCTTTTAAGTTCCATGGTGGCATTTCAGACACCAGCCAGTTGGACAGAAACTTCATTCAGGCCTGACAGTTTGCTCTGGCCAGGCAAGTACAGCTGGGGGATTAGAATTTATTAGTCGTTGGATATTTTTTTCATACAGAAGAATTTGTGGTCTTCTCGAAATACCTACTTCATTCCAAGTATCCTTACAGTGCTATAAGCAATCTAAACATCGTGCTGTTCTTGGTATATAGAAAGGAACAGTAGTGGAGGGAACAGAGAAGAGTAAACAGAGAAAACCATTTGGGAAAGAAGTCATGGTGGGCTATATTTGCACTCATTTCTAGAAATTGACACAACTTTTACCCAGGATTAGTTTTTTTAGGACAAGTCAGCTGTGCCTCAGCTGGCTGGAGATCATGGAAGTTCAGCAACGAAAAGTTTCATTGAGAAGACATAGCAGAAAACAGTGCATTTCCACCGAGAATCTGGTAACTGCAATTACTGCCTCCTCTGAGCGCTACAGACGCCAAGAAAATGACTTTATCCACTACAGGGTATGCGAGTTAGAAAAGGCACCACTTCCCAAAGTAACTATCAGAGACCTAAACAGCAAACAGGTTTCCTCACAGCAAAGCAAATAAGAATAGGATGCTAAGAAGCTAACACACCGTGTTTGAACCATCCACTGGACAGCATTTTGGACCTAGGAGTTACGGGTACAAGTCCCAGGCAGGCAATGGAGCACAAGCCACAAGCATGGCCTGAGGACATCAGGCAAGTAGCAGGGACCTTTCTGTGTAGATGAAGAGATGGACAACACAGGACAGAGAACACGGGCATGATGGAGAGATGTGTCCAGGGCAAAAGGCCAGTCATGACGCAGTGAAATGAAAGGCCAAGACACACTCGTGTGGAGGATGCTGAGGCCAAGAGGTGAAAGATGAGGGGGTTTCAGGAGTGAGTGGGGCAAGCAGAGGACCCTTAGTAGGCAGTGATACTTAGAGATGGAGTCGATTGATCCAATATGGACTGAGTCCTCAGTGAAATAGAGGGACTGAGTGTGGACTACTGGCTGTATGGGACCACCAAGCAAGGAGAATCTGCCAAACAGCAGCAGCTTGGTGACGAGAGATGCCCAGGAGGTGGTCAGGTTCCTGAATGTACGCCTTGTGGAAAGGAGCCAAGACTCACTTAGGAGTCAGTTGTGCAGGTTGATTAAAATGACACATGAGACTGACCCCACACAGAGAGCACTGCTTTTGGAAGAGGGTGCAGCCTAGGGACTTTGGGAAGGGACAGGCTAGTGGACATCCAGGCAGGAGGAGCAGAAGACAGAGCGACATGGAGATGTCAAGGACAGACAGGTCGAGTTGTCAGTGAAGCGGCTGCTTCCTGGGAAGTGTAAGGGGGAACTAGAGTGGTAACTGCGGGTCCATGGGACTCCTGGGGGAGAGGCTTTAATAACAGTGCTTTGAAGGAATATTAGTGAGAAACAGAGACCTGTTTTCAAAGCACACACTAGGCAGATCCAGTGCCCCGTTTTTCACTTAGTGAGACACACCCTTCTTTGGTTTCACATTGAGGAGAACGCAGCAGGGCCACAGAAGATGGGGAAGGCTGTGGGGAAGGCACCACCAAAGGCAGCGCAGAAGCAAGAAGCAGCGGAGACAGTTGGAATCCTTGCAAGAGCAATGCAGGGGGATTTGCTGCCCGTTGGGGAAAACCCCAAAGGCAAACACTGCCGCGTGGGTGCTTGGGTGGCTGTGTCCACAGTCACCTGCTTGGCTTTAGCTTTCAATCACTGTTATGCACTTGCAAATGAATCAAAGCCACCAGTCCTCATCAAACCACTTTCCTTTTCTCAGTGCCAATGGCCAGACAGCTGAAACATGCTAGTAAAACCGCACCAACACCGTAGAAATGGACAGGAAGCTAAAACCACAAACTTGAATGTAGCAGTGAGATCAAGTTGCTATGTAATGAACATGACTTACCTGCTACACACCCATCATGCTGGTGAGTATTTTACACATATGTAATAACTAACCTCATTCAATCATGTGTAATGGCCTATTTAATTTGACTTATTACTAGTACCATCTCATGGGCGAGCTGATTGACAAAGCCAATGACCTGCCTGATGCTTCCCACTTTCATCCTGCTTCACCGCACCTGAGTCCCAGTGCGACCTCCCAGTCCCTCCCCCTCAACAGCAGCTCGCCCTAGTGGCTACCAGAAGTGGCCATAGGCACCTGTCATCTTCCCCCATCCACGACTGGCTCTCCCACCCACTTTCCAAAGACCCAGCGACATGAGCAAAACAAGGCAAGCCAACTTTGTCCAGCGGTCATAGTGACTTCTTCCAACCTAGTAAAAACCCACAACGAGAAAGACTTGGGCACGTTCAGCTCCAATAAAGAGTGCCAAAATGCACAACATGTAAAATACAAGGAACTCAGATAATAAAAAAAGTATGAGCTAAAACGATTCACATATCAGGAAATAATAATTAATGCCTTCTATTTAACGCACCAGTGAAGTGTTCATGTATATAGAATCAGTTTAGCACCTACACCCAAATTTATCTTTTATACTCTCTCACTGAATTGAAAAATGGTAAATGAGAAATAATTTTGCTTTTAAATCCCCATATTATTCAGTTATCACTGATTGAAATATTATTTAATGAGATGATTTTATTCCCTAAGACTATAAGAGGATTTATTTGTTGTTTTAATTCCACAAAACAGAGCGGTTAATTTCAGTTTCTTTTTTAACTCCTGAGAGATTTTTTTCTCTCAATGTCACTAGTTTTCCCTCTGAAAGACTGGTTGCAATTACAGCCAACTTCAGCGCCTGGCACTCTCCCACTTTCTCTCATCTACAGCTCCGTTCGTTGTAAAATGATATAATGTAAATGGGCTATCACCATGAACAAAACAGCATTGGAACTCTGAGCACCGGCAGGAGATGGGAACAGAGCGGGGTTTCCCACTGGGTAGTTGTTAAGGTCCCAAAGAAATCTTTCAATGGCAAGGAAGCACAGGAACAAGGCAACACTATCGTGTCCCAGAACCACTGACTGTGCACCCAGACAACACCTTCCCCAGCTTGTCATTTCTGCTTTCTTACTCACCCTTGCAGCTGGAACATTCTCTTTCTCTTTATTTAGCTGCTGGAATTCCAGCTAAGAGGGCTCTTTCCAACCAATCCCTTCTCCTCCCAATCCCAAGAAAAGGTAGGTATGTGGGTAAATATGCAAGCATGCATCAATTAATAATCTCTTTTTCTGTCTTTGCAAGACAGGGCATAGATGCTGCCGACACTCTCAGAAGACGGCGACACCACCCTCGTGCCTTTACTTTCAAAGGAGAGAGATTCTTGGCTGTGCTTTTTCATGAGTCTTCTCCAATAGAAAAAATATATATATGGGGGGGAGGAGTTGTGGAATCTTCTCGATGATCAACATCAGTAGAGTTTGTCATTCTCAGCTTCTTGAATGATTTTCCAGGGACCACCTTGCTTCCTGAGCTCCTCGCTGAGCAATATGGTCTGTCTTTACATAGTCTCATTTTTATTAATTCCCTGAGTTAAGGAAAAGGGAACCAATTGTGTCTTCCCCGTTGCAACTCTCCATCTCTTGCATGCCCCAACCTCTCTTGTTCCAACCACAAGTCTAGGGCAGCACTTCGGAGAGTCATTTTTAATCATTTATTAGCTGGCTTTTGTAAGTTATATTTAATCCAAATGCTTAGTCCTTTTGTTTGTCATGGGAAAGGCAGATCTGACAAGCTGCAAGAATGCGTTTGGAGGAAAACTCAAGCTGAAACTTGCCCAGGGATGGAATTCTGCAACTGTGTATTTCCCAGAAAATCTTGCCTCTTCATTTAAAGTAACAGCAAATGTTACAAATGATAATTCACTCTCTCAACCACCCTTCCCTTCTGATATAATTTTATTGATATCTGAACAGGATCATTGTCCTCAGGCTCTTTGCATGGGTAACAATCCTTCTCAGAATTGGATGCTAAATGAGCCTGTGGTATTGGTTTCCAGACACAATTACATTCAGTTCAGAGTCGTGTGTGTACGTTTGCACTGCATGGACATTAAATAATAATGAGAGCAAATTGATTGGTTCCTATTAAATTTATGTGAAGCGATATTGTGGTTTATGAAGGGATTTCGAAGATAGCTACACATTTCGCTACATTTATTTCCCTGATAATTGTCCTGTACAGATTGATGTTTGTTCTATGTTCGCTTATTTTAATAAAACAGACTTCAAAATGTCTCATAAGCCTAAAATAATATCATGGGAAAAGAAACCAAAGAAATTATTGAAAGGCAGAAATTGATTTAAGACACTAGATTAAAAGAAATTTGTCCTACCTGATTACGTATTAAGTGAGTCACTGCACGGAAAGTGAAATAAAGGACCAGGGTAAATTGGTTTGTATAATAGAAGCCCACAGTGTCACTTTGATCTAAAATACCAAGTAACTGCTTAAAGTCCATAATTAATAAAAACAACTCTCCATCTTGTCTTCCTGCTCCACACCTCTGTGACTTGGTGTATAAGCAGATATTGAACCTGCCTTAGAGACATAAAGCATAGCATGTAGTTATCCAAACCAAAGGCAACAAAGTTGGTTTGTAAGATATTACAAAATTAGTTATACTGCTAGCTAATGAAATAACTTAATAAATCAGTCTGTGAGGAAATAGCTACGAGATGGGAAGATAATCCGCCCGTTGCAGCTGTAAGTGAAAGAGCAGCCTGCTTGCAGTGCCAGTGGCCAATGTGCTGGGGGATTCTTCTGGAAGGTCTTTGTTTGGGTCAGAGTGAATCATGGCCCTTCTGTGGGTGCCATGATGCTGTAAGTGAAGCTCTTCAGCTCCGGCTGGTCTTCCTATTTCAAACAGCCCTTACGGACTACTAACCAGCTCTCCTACACTGTCCACCACTAGATACGCCTATTAATGCCAAGAACCACACCAACATATGTCCTTTTCCTAGTTGTCAATGAAACCGAGAGTGGTTTTAGGCACAGATGCCTAGTCTTGGAGTGGTTCTCACACCAGAACACTGGCACACATCCCCCTGAACCTATGAACAGCATGTGTGTGCCTTCAAGGTGTGAGGTGCTCAAAGGCCAGAGGACGCTTATGCAATGATGCTTAACAAGTGCAGCTGTAACCAATGAGACTAGAAATAGGCAGTGTAGTGACAGAGCCTCTTACTATAATACTTGTTGATCTATGTGAAAAAAAAAAACTTTTTCTTAAAGGGCTTGAATCCTTGAGCTTCTAGAAAGATCAGGAAGCAAATGAAAACCACCTAGGCAGATTTAAACGTTTCCCACTCTTTCAGGAAACGGAAGCCAAACCCAGACAGAGGTGGACACAGCCCTCGTGGGAGTTTATCCCCTCCGAGCAGTCTCCATAGGATCACCTTGTAAAGGAGCTGCCTGGGTCCCTGCTGGCAGCTGAGGCTGCAGCGAGGGTGGGTACAGAGGGACATCTCTTCAACCAGGTGCCAGGCAGCACCACCTTGCCCCTAACCCAGGCACAGCTGCTTCTGAACATAGGAGTTGGAAAGATTATTGGTTTCTTAACAAAGGAAGGTTGATGTGCACCATGAGTGCTTTTCTTGAGATTGCAGACCACAGACCCCCAGGAAAGTCACAGAGCAGGATGTGAATGCTGCCTGCCTGGGGAGACTTGACTTCACTACCCATATTGGAAAGACTGCTGCATGCTAGAAGTAGCACGCTGAATGCCGCATGTTAAAAGCAGCAGGACAAAACAACCAACTTAATGTAACTCAGTGTCCTATATTCAATGTGAAAGATCACAGATCCGTAAGCACATGCTGACCCAAGGTACACAAGAAAGCTTTCTCATTCGCTGTCATGTCTCACAGTCACACCGGCAACCTCAGCATCAGCATCAGAAGCACTTGTCACCAAAAACTTCCAGCCTTTCCTTGAAACAGTCAGCGGTAACCTGGGTACAAGGTGCCACTGTTGCCATGCATTTGCCACTGCTCCAGTCACTCCAGTGATGTGCGCGAGGCTCTTGCATGGCAGCTCCCAGCAGACAAAACAGGACAGCAAGGGAGGGGGAGTCCTGTTCCCCTTTGCACAGCCTGTCTGCGTGCCACAGCCTCTTATCCCCTCAAACCCTCACACAGTGTCACCCCCACGGCACAGAGCTGAGTCGAGGTGAGCTATGCCTAGGCAACACCCTAAACAGGAAGCAGCCTCTCTCAAGTGACAGCATTCACACGAGCTCTTGCTAATCCAGCCAGAATCAGTGTATACAGATCCACATATGCATTTATAAGCTGCAGTGAAGGAGCAATGTATTCGAAATGCATGTTCTGTTAGTAAGTCTCATTCTCCCGGAACAGAAAGAGTGGTTTAAGCCTAGGAGCCAGCCAGATGGACCGCACAATGGTGAGCTGATACCATTTGTGCAGTGAATGGAAGGGCTCATGTCAGAGCTCTCCCTATTCTCAAAGGATGCAGGCTTCCATCTGCTAGGTGTGGCCAGAGTCAACGCTAGCCATGGCATCCACTCCGTGACTCGGAGAACCCCTTGCTGGGGCCTGTCTCTCACTCGTTTGCATGCCTCTGTCACCCTCTGGAGCCCCAGGTCTGCGAGGCAGCCCCAGTCATACCTGGGACAGAAGTGGCCAAAGAAAAAAGTGTTACTACCACTTCAGGACAGGACAGGGAAAGAGACACATGGCAGATAGCTTAGCTGGCCCATCAGGGTTAGAGGCAGGAAGCGGCCACAGGCTCTCTAGATCTCACCTAGGACAGCGTCAAAGAGTCACACAAAAGAAAGGCTTTATTGCTGGTGACTGCAGCCAAGTAAAATAAGACACAGCGAGACTCAGCAGATGCTGCTTCTCCCGTCCCCGACGCCCTTCCCACAATTGTTTTCAGCAATATCATTTGGTATTCATCAACTCCCTAAAGCCACCCATCTTTCTCTATAGAGGTGATTGTCTATTGTGCTCTGCAAACAAGTCCTTGCATGGTCTGTCCAAGACTAGAATTAAGGAAGAGCATGCCCCCTCATCATAGTCTGGCTTATGAAGATTGTCACCGAGGAAGAGCCAGCCATGAATTCAGGATCTTGGCAGCTTTCATGTGAGCTCAGACATTTGAAGGAAGCAGGATTGTGGATGGGGAGAAGGGCTGCTAGAGTCATACCCAGAGGAGGCCCTCACTGTAGGGCACACAAGCCTCATTCCTGGCAGACAGAAGGGATCCACTGTCATTACTAAGGCCAGGTGCAGGACGCTCCTGTCCTCCTGGCTTCAGAAGGGGCACTGTGCTGTGAGAACAGAAATCTGGACTTGAAGGTAGGGGGCTGTCCTTGGCCTCTCCTCCCATAGCTCCTTTTAGATAGGGAGTCAGTGGAGCAGAGTTCTCCCCAACAGTGTCAATGCCACCAAGATTCATTATGTTAGCATGAGTCATGCCAGCATGGCCAGAGCCAGACACACTTCTCTTTCTTCAATGGTTCTCATTGACTATGAAAGGGAAAATACTGCCAACATCACAGCCACTCCTCTGCTGAAAGACACTTCAGCCACATGGAACTTGGCATCCCGAGGAGGGAGCATGAAGCCATCCATCACGAGGAACATACATTCTAGATCGTATCCTCCCCAACCCTCAGGGCAAAATGAGGCAGGCTCAACAGCCCTTCCCTACCCGGGGTTCCCAAGGTGGCAAGCAAAGTGCCAAGAGGAAAACTTTCCTGTCGTGGTCTATTCCTCTTCCTGAACAACAGCACCCAAGTCTGAATCATCAGAGTCACACAGACAAAATGTGCAAAATGTTGAGCAAGATGTGCCCGCACCTGGCGGCAGAGAGGCTGGCTAGGTACAAGGTGTGCCCACACTGGGCTGCAGAGAAGCTGGGCAGCAGCAAGGGCTACACAGCAGAGCCCACCATGAGCCAGGTCTCCACTTCTGACCTCCTACTCTTGTAATGCTGTTCTGGTCACTCTGGCGCTTATTTTAATGGCCTCCCCTGTCCCTATCACCACCTCTAACAGTCCTCTTCCTTCCATGGTCCATACAGACTCCACTCTCACATTCCACTGTGGCTGTGGACTTCAGCTCTCCATGTCATAGCTCATCATCAGCTTGAGCAGGGCAGCTGAGCTCCACATTGCACAACCATGTGCCCATGGAGCTAAACCTGGACCCATGCGGTAATTCTTTTTAGTTAATACTCACTTTACCGAGTATTAACTACTGGTGCCATTTGTCACTGCTGCTCCTTTGCAGAGACTAATACTTAAAGCAAACAGACTGTCCAACATTTTTGCTCTGGGCACATCCTCAACTGAAGTGGATTTAGTCTTCTAAAATTGCAACAAGAAACACATCATGGATTTAGCTTGACTTTTCACAGCATTTGCAACAGTGACTAAAGTACTCAGATATTAAGTAGCTTCGGGTATTCAACAGCTTGTTCTGGAAAGTAGAAGTAAGCTGCTGTTGGCATCTACATGTTCATACAGTGAGTCCAGACTCAAAAAAAAAAAAAAAAGGAAAAAGCCCCGAGATGAGACTTGGCTTTCTCTGGTCCAATTCTCTGGCAAACATTTATCCAGACGCAGTTGCTCCACCCCACCTCAGGAAGGAACTAGCAATTGTTTCTCGATGTTGATATGCCCTGATAATTAACACTTTGGGAATGTGGGTGAAAAGTTGCTTGGTGTATTTGATTAAAGTTAGTAGGAAATTTAAGCCCAAGCCAGCCCCATCACTAATACTTAGTGTTTAACACAAAGGAACCCAGGTGCTTAGAAACTTATTTCAGAAGAAAATAGATTTGTTATATTCTTAAAGGGACACTGCACATTCAATCACCAAAAGGAACCAGAAAAGATTGCACACAAAATAAACTGAAAATATGCTTCTCTTTTTACAGATGAGTCGATCAAGTTAGAAGAGTTGAGTGCCTACCAATCTTGAGCATTAACTCTTAAGAAAACAAACAAAACAAAACACTGAAGAAATGCAAAACATTATTTCTAGTTTGGGACAGGAAACTAGAGAAAAAATAGTGAAGATGAAAGTTAATAAATACAAAACAAAGCACAGAAATAACCACCAAGAACAGCAGAACAGGAACTCAGATGTGGACAGCAGAGTGAGGAGTTCCAATCCACACAGAAGCCTCCCTCCACTGGCCCTGGGCACTGCTTTCAGCCTGGGAATGGAGATCAGCTTTGCAGCCTACCTGCAACACCAGCTTCCCCTGGTGGGGGCACGTCCGCGTTCTGGCTGCCCTAGTTCTGAGCCAGCTCCCTGTTACCGATCGGAGCAAAGCAGTGAAGATGGCCACAAGTATGGGTCTCTACCACCCACATGGGAGACTCTGATGAAGCTCCTGGCTCGGGGCTGGGCATTGTCATCTGTGGAATGAACCAATAGACAGAATGCATTTCTGTCTATCTCTATGACTCTGCTTTTCAAATAAATATATATAATGGGGGAAAAAGAGAGAGAATGGGAATTAACTTGAAGGAGTTTCCAGCAGCCAAATTCTAGATACCTACACACACATATGTATTTATGTATATGTATATAAATATATGCATTTATAGTAATATCATAACAGATTATAGCATGTTATACTCTAACTCATGTTACACATAAAGTGTAACTGGAACCTAGGAACCTAAATTAATATAAACAAAGATGCACATAGAGACATTTCTTTTTAATGATAGGGTTCCAATTGATAAACGTAGAAGAAATTGTGTAAACCAAAACTTAATATTTTACAAATATAAGATCAGTAACATAAATAGGCAAACTTCATCCTGCATTCTAACTTAGCGGATAAAACTATCAATAGAAGGTCTGTTGCCATGGAGCAGCAAGTTAAACCTCTTCCTGCAGCACTGCCATGCATAGGGTGCTGGTTTGGGACAGGCATACACCACTTGTGATCCAGCTCCCTGCTAATACACCTGGGAAAGGAGCAGAGGATTGCCAAAGTTCTTAGGACCCTGTACTTCAGACTGGCCCAGCCCCAGCCATTGTGGCTATTTGAGGAGTGAACCAACAGATGAAGATCTATCTATCTCCTTCCCTCTATCGCCACCTTTCAAATAAAAATAAATGACTCTTTAAAAGCACATACCATGGGAAAAGGAAATATTAGCAAATTGTTGCTAGGATTCCAAGATGTAGCTTTTTATTACAAAGCAACTGGGTGACCTCCATCACCACCCCTGGGTGTCCTGTCTTCGGGAGCCTCAGAATGTGGCTGACCTTAATTAGAGAAAAAGGTCCTTAGGATGTACCCAGTCAAGATGAGGTCACACTAGAGTAAGGGGTGCCTTAATGCATCCTGACCCCTGGCCATAGAAGAGAAAAAGTAAAACACCACAGGAAGGCATCATGCCCACATAGGCAGATTTGGGTTATGCTGTCAAAAATCAGGAAACATCTGGAGCTGCCAGCATCTGGAGGAGGCAGAATAACCACCCCACCCCTGTTCCTCCAGAGGCAGCAGGGGCCTGAACCAGCCTGGATTCTAGCACCCAGTCTTTGCTATGTGTTGACATGTCATAACAGAGTGACACCACACAGCAGCAATGCTCCTCTTATACTGCCTGCCCCAAAGTGACCAAAGCTGACCTTAGTAACATAACATCGCCATCAGGTACCTCCTGACATGATGACAGGAGAAGGGAAAGGGGTACAGCCTCACTATTCAGTATTCTTACAGCAGGTACATAATGTCAACCCACAAATAAGAAGATATCTCTGTCTTCAGAGAAACATTCCCCCAAGCAGCCAATCACTATCCTGTGGACCGGGTGCCCCAGGGACAGGCATCCAATAGAGGTCATTAACTTGCTGCTTGGCACACACATTACCCAACAGAGCCCCTGGGTGCTAGTCCCAGCTCCACATTCCCTGTTAACGGGTCTCCTCGGAGGCAGCAGGTGCCTGCCAACATACCTGGGTCCCTTCTCCTCATAAAGGAGACCCCAAATGAGTTCTAGCATCCAGGTTGCGGGAGTGACCCAGTCCTGCCTGTCGTGGGCATCTGAAGCAAGAAGCAATGCATGGAAGACCCACCTCTGTCCTTATTTAGGCCTCTCTCTCTCTCTCTCTCTGCGTATCTGTTTTCCTGCCTTTCAAATACAGGTAACAATAAAATTAAAGTGGCAGGGACCACACTCACAAGGTCTGCTCATGGACAGCACAGCTGGCCTCCGAAGTCAGCCTCTCACCTGGCCCTGGAGAGGCCATTGGCCAAGCCTCTGGTCTCCAACAGCACCCAACAGGAGAGGAGCCCGAGGACCTCCTGGCTTCTTACTGAGAGATTTCATCACACGAAGACTAATGCCTGTCGGCACACCTGCACCTCCCCTTCTCTCTTCCTAGGAGAGTCACTGACCAATGTGGTCAGTTCTGAGACCAAATGGACTATTTCCTAGGCAACTTTGTGCTCTGTTAGCCCTCTGACTTTCCCTCAAACCTACGTACAACCCCCACTACTCCTCATCTGTGGAGGAAAGTGTTTGAGACTCTGCTGCCTCAGGGTAGGTGGTGTCCTCCATGCATGCAAACTTGAGTCTTCTCTCCAATGAATCTGTTGTGGGCTATGCAGTTAGTTCAGGGTCATGCACTTGAAATCACTCTTCCCTTCCCCCAAGCCCCCACCTACCACCACCTATGTGGTCCCTTTTGCTCACCTGTGATGTTCACTTATAGTTACCTGAAACCTGAGAAAGTCGGTATTGTTTTGCTATGTAACCACTCCCCTCACCAGTCCCCATAAAGGCCCGTCATATGGAGGGGCTCACTCTCTTGGTCCTGTGCTTCCGTTGCTCTAGCACTCTGTCTCTTGGCCTCCCCAGTACCCGCCTGTTCTCTGGCTTCCCAGGGAAAGGCTCTAGAACAGGTAGCCCCTGAGCATGGGCCTTGTATGTCTGCATTCCTCACCCTCTGCTTATTGCTTGGGTGAGTCAATGAAGACGTTATAGCTAAGAAGCTCCATATTTCTAATTTGTGTACTATCCAGAGTTGCAGGAGAGGTGAGGCCTAGCAACAGTGAAATGTGGACAGAGAAGCCAGGGAAAGGTGAATGCTTGCAGCTATGTGTTTCCAGGTTGTTCACTGCATGCCTCTTAGGATAACATATACTGCTGGGGAAACCAGGACATAGATCTTCAGTTTACCATTTGTTCCTCCCAGGGTTTTGATTCAAACTGGATTGTCACATGGACTTGTCATTTGCTAATTTCTAGTGGGCTCTCTTATCACCAAGCTTGGTTAATAAAGGCTCCTTAATATACTCTATACCTCTCTGGCATGATCTTGCTCAATCCCTACAACAAATCCAGCTTTGTCACTTCATTCCAATGGCCTCTGGAATGAGGGCAGAATAGAAGCTTTTCCTTTCCACTACAGAGCTAATATTACAACAGACAAAACAAAAAAAGGACAAATTGTCCATGTTTGGAGGAGACCAAGGAGATGTGACAAAGAATGAAATGTGCTGGATGAGGGTCTGAACCAGAGAGGAATGGAGAGGGTTATTATTAGAACAACTGGAAAAAGTCGGATGGTGTCCACAGATGGATATGGCTTCTGGTTGCTCTCACAAGGGAAGTATACATGTGACTTTCAAATATAGCAGTTGTGAAGATGATTGTTATTAAAATCCAGAGGGATGGAGAGGCCTGGGCAGAGCAAACGATGGTGGCGAGGGAGGGACCGGTAGGCCATGTGTGACCTCAGAACAGAAGTGTGTGGCATTGGAGCCAGGGACAGATGTGATCAAAGTGCCCAACAGTGACAACTTGTCTGGCGGGACAATGTGGGATGTATCCTGCTTATGTCGATTCTTGTGGTCACATGACGATACTCCCTCCGGGACAGGGGTGGGGTGGGTGGGGAGGCGGGAAGCAGAGTTTGAACTTTAATGCTCAAAGTTGTCGATCCAGGAACACTTTCTTTGCTGTTGTCTTCATGTCCTTTTTCCTTAGGGCAGAGTTGTGGCTTGAGACAAAGGGCATGACTAAAAATATGTTAGGGTTAATGGGAAAATGTGATTTCCATGGAGGAAGAAAAAAAAAAAGAACACCCCAAACACAAAAATCATGGAAACAGTGTGGGTTACACCCCAGGGAGAGGGCACACACAGCAGGTGGAATGTTGACCCAAATTCCTGGAGAGTTAGCAGAACAAAGGCAGCAGCTATCAGGCCATTCTCTCTTTGCTCAAGGCTGATCTGTTCTTCCAGATCATATTTCAAGGTCTAGGCCACAAGCAAAAATAGACAAAAAGAACCACAGAAGAATTAAAAGAGGTAAGTCACCACGAATTTAAAGGGCTCAAAAATAATTTTCTGTAACAAAAGACCCCAAGTTAATGCGGTTTGAAAAGACTGAGCAAGAAAGTGATAGGACAGAGACGCTGTGAAAATAAAGGCTTATTCATGCAAGTTCCGCTAATGGAACTGGCCCGGAACCACAGGCTCGGTTGAAGTTTTCCTTCACACGACCTTAAAGAAATATCACACTAAGAAGATCAAGAATGTAAACAAAAGGCACTGTTTAAAAAGCTCTCTGTGGGCCTGTGTGTCCCCAAAAGAAACTAATGCTACAGCAAGTGACACTCAAACTCAGCTGCAAACTTTTTTGAAAGCCAAGATTCCATTTATTCTTAAAGGTGTTTGTGTTAAACTCTTCCTGTTCAAAATCTCAACTTTCTGTTAACTGTGCCCATTATGGATCCCTGAAGAACTCAGTCTCATGACACAATAAATCCTTTAGAAGCAATGGCAATGCTTTTCTCATGAGTTACGGGTGAAGAATTCCGCATGCAGATGTCAAACATCAGGAAGGAGTTTTTCTGGGTGGGAGAGTGCCGTCTAGACCTTACAGAAACAAGAGAAAGTCTTTCGGATACAGAACAAGTCCCTGATGGCAGGGTGACACTGGAGAACTCAGGGGTGGGGGCAGCTTCCAGAAAGGAAAGAAGAGGAAACAAACAAGCAAAGCCCACAGCCGTGGAGAGGCAGGGCGTGAATCCCGGACTCCACACCCAGCTCATAACAATCGTCCCACTGGGAGGAAAGCCAGCCACAAAAGAATGGCTTTGTCCTCCTCTTTCTCCCACTTCCTAATTTAGTAAAACCCTGCCTGTCACCAAGGGAAAAAAAAAAAGAACTGTGCCCACAACCAACTCTTTCTGGCACCCAGACCCTGCCAGCCCTCCCACTTCGTGTACTTCCTTGGAGGAGAGGGGTTCTAGGGACCACCCTACTTTCCTGTCGCTCCCAGGCTCTCATTGTCCCCCAGTATTGGGTTGCAGTGATGTGAGCCAGCTCATGCAGATCCCAACAACCCACTCCCAGCCTCAGGTTCCCCACACTTCAGAAGCACTAAGCAGTGCAGTACACAAGAGACAGATGCCTGCAAATAACACCACTGCAGGATCTTTTAGGAGGACACTCTGGAACCTGTTCAAGACTGGCTGTGTGGCTCTGGAATAGCCATTGTCTGCCTGCCCCTCAGGTGGATGTGCTTAGAGTTCTCAGCAGCAAGGAAGGTTCCAGAGAAGGCCTAAGCTCTTCTTGGCTTTTGATGGGCAAAGACTTGCTGGCCAAGAAGGATCTTTGTAATGGGTATCCTCAGGAAGTAGTGAGGGACGTAGTCTGATGGAATGCCTGCTCTCCATGCATGAGTATGAATCACAGAGGTTCGACCTGTTAGAAACAGAAGCTAGGTTGAGCCTGTCGGTTTAACTGTCGGTTTAACTGTTTCATACCGTTACCCAACCAACCTCTAAAACTTTCAGCAAAAAGTAACCAGTGTATTTTAGGAAGGCAAAGGAAACTGGATCCATGAGCAATCAATTCGGGATCGTATTGCTTAGTGCTAAAGTAAGATTTTTAAAAATACAATTGGAACAATGTTTGGATAAGTTCACACTGCTAGGGATAAGGGTCTAATTCAACTTTTCCCTACTATGAGGGCTGACTAGAGATGTGGAGAGGAGAACACCGGGAACGAGGAGACACGCATACTCATTGAAATGTCATTAAGCACTGTCACATCTAGCGTCTACAGAAGGTCTGCCTTCTCTGTTGACTTAACTCCCACAAAAATGTTTGCAAATGATAACAAAGTTGACCACTAGGGTTTCTAGATTTGCATCCTTTTTCCTTAGGAAACACCAAATTATAAAGGGTATGTATTCCAATAGAGCTCTACCAAACCTCCCGAGGTGAAAATGTAGTGGGAAACCCATGAGCACACATGGGACAAAGCCAAGCACTACCACCATCATCATCCTCAACAGTCACAACCAGGTCCATATTTAAGTCACTGCCTGTAACTGTGACCAAGGATGGAATTAGAGAGGCCCACCTGCGAAGGCTGAATTGACGATGGTGTGAAGTAGCTTCTCAGATGAAAATTAAAGGAGAATTATGTGAAGAAAGAACAGACATTGTAGATGTACAAAGCAACACCTCTCTCAACCCAAAGATCTAACCTTTCAGTCACCACTGGCGACTAGAGGCTGAAGATGAGCAAATGAATAGCTGCAGGGAGCTAATCGCCTTTCACCAAGGACTTTTCTATATCCATTTGAATTTACATGACTCTGAAGTTTTACAAATGTATATAGTTCCAGTTCCCAAAAATCAGCAGCAAAATAATGTACTGGAAATATTTCTGCTAAACACATTTTGAAGTGCTAGTAAGACAAAGACATATTGAACTGCTTCTGGAAGGGATGTGTGAGAATATCCACAGGCATGTTGTCTCCCAAAACAATCATCACCAGTATAAACAGTAAGAGCTATTTTTCAAAGATACTAAGAATCTCTGGGAATTGTCCTAAGGGCACACGGCTTGTACCGAGCTACAGTACGAGCACCCAGTCTCTGGGACCATGAACCGATGTCTCATAGAAGAAAATCATCTTCAAATGTGGTACTGGGCAGGGTCTTGCCAGGGGGATATCCATGTGACTTATTTGCAAGGCTCATAAACTTATCACAAGTATCTAGCAAAGAGTGCAGAGTGCCCAGAGGGAATGCTGAGAAAGCCTCTAGTTTACCCGCAGAGTGGAGCCATCCGTCAGCACCAACTATGGAGTAGGGAAGCCACCAGCAGAGGAAAGCTGCAAGAGGTAAAGAACTAATTCTTGCAGCCTTAACAAGTGCAGATCTCTGCTGGTGGGCTTCCTCCTGCTAAGGAAAAATAAAGAACCTGTGCATAAAAGACCTCGCTTGCAACAAATCTAAAAGGAAATTCTTCATATTAAAATCAGTGATGGGCCCAGCAGCACGGCCTAGCAGCTAAAGTCCTCGCCTTGAAAGCCCCGGGATCCCATATGGGCGCCGGTTCTAGTCCTGGCAGCTCCATTTCCCATCCAGCTCCCTGCTTGTGGCCTGGGAAAGCAGTCGAGGACGGTCCAATGCCTTGGGACACTGTGCCCGCGTGGGAGACCCGGAAGAGGTTCCTGGTTCCCGGCTTCGGATCGGCGCGCACCGGCCGTTGCTGCTCACTTGGGGAGTGAATCATCGGACGGAAGATCTTCCTCTCTGTCTCTCCTCCTCTGTGTATATCTGACTTTGTAATAAAATAAATAAATCTTTAAAAAAAAAATCAGTGATGCTAGATAGTAAGCAAGTGAAGTTAGATTTATAAGCATGCACTCACTCTGTTTTATCCTCTTGGCTATTTTAATACATATAAAATGACATAAAGCAGTGCTTATAATTACATCTTACTCATATTTAATTAGCATATACTAAGAATTTGGACAGGGCCTGGCAAAGTGGCATAGCAAGCTAATCCTCTACTTGTAGCAATGACATCCCATATGGGCAGTGGTTTGTATCCCAGATGCTCCACTTCACATCCAGTTCCCTACTTACGGCCGGGAAAGCAACAGAGGATGGTTAAGGTTCTGGGGACCTTGCACCCATGTGGGAGATCTGGAGAAAGTTCCTGGCTCCCGGTTTTAGATTGGCTCAACTCTCACCACCGTGACCATTTGGAGAGTGAAGCAGTGGATGGAAAATTAATCTCTCTGTCTCTCCTTCTCTCCATAAACCTGCCTTTCAGATCAAAGCATATAAATAAATCTTTAAGTGAACCGCAAGAAAATCACTAACTAAAATTTAACAAAATTAGAGTAAATGAAGAGCTTGAAGTCATGAGCTAAAAATATCCATGTTATGTAAACCACAATTTGAATGTGTCCCCAGCATTCTTGTGTCGGAACTAGTCCCCACATGGCAGTGTTGGCAGGTGGAGTCCAGATGGGGCTGTGCAGCTGGCACCTTGTGAGTGACTGCATCAGATAAGGACCTCAGGAGAGGGTCACCCCTTGTGCTCATGCCTCCCTTACTTCTGCCATGAGATGATGAAGCAAGAAGTTTCCCAGTAGATGTGGGAACTTTGATCTTGGGCTTTCCAGCTTCTCCCATGATGAGTTAATAATGCTGTGTTCATTGTAAATTACTCAGCTACTGTTGGAACAGCACAGAACAGACCAAGACCACATAAAAGATAGCAAAAAAGAAACAATAAAGGGATAATAATGGTCTGAGGTATGCAAGGGTAAAATGCAAAAATTTGAGTTGAAGATAGAAATCAATTTACATCAGAAATAATATTAAATGCAAACAGATTAAACAAGCAAATCAAAAGAAAGAAGTTGTCAGACTGAATTTTCAGAAAAGTAGTAGTCAGCCCTGTTTTGTCTACAAGAGAAATGCGTTCCATTCAAAGATACAGGAAGGATGAAAATCAAAGAATAGAAAAAGATAAATCAAGCAAATGTCAGTCATAAGAAAACTGTAGAGGCTCCAAGTAGCAAATGACTTTAAAACAAGAAAACATCGCCCGAGAAAGCAGTTACTTTATAAGGACAAAATGGTCACTCCATCTTTCAAAGGGACCATACATATGAAATAATATTAAAGATGCTCACAAGATGTAGCAAATAACAGTATCAAAAAATATATGAAGGAAACATTGAATAAGCAGCAATTTGAAAATAATACCTGGATATTGAACGTCTACCTGCAATACCCCAAAACTCAGAAAAGAAACCAGGAAAGAGAACACTGACAGTTACACAAAGCAACCGGACAGGCACACCAGAGAGCTTCAGAACATTTCATCTATCAACAGCACAGCACATAATCCCAAGCGCACCTGAACAGACCACTGGACAGACTACAGGACAGACCACAGGACAGATCACAGGACAGACCACTGGACAGACTACTGGACAGACCACTGGACAGACCACAGTACAGACCACTGGACAGACCACTGGACAGACTACAGGACAGACCACAGGACAGATCACAGGACAGACCACTGGACAGACTACTGGACAGACCACTGGACAGACCACAGTACAGACCACTGGACAGACCACTGGACAGACCACAGGACAGACCACAGGACAGACCACTGGACAGACCACTGGACAGATCACAGGACAGACCACTGGACAGACCACTGGACAGACCACAGTACAGACCACTGAACAGACCACTGGACAGACCACAGGACAGACCACTGGACAGACCACTGGACAGACCACAGGACAGAGCACAGGCTGAATCATAAACAGGAGAGGATAAGATCACAGGGGGCATCATCTACCACATTAGAAGTCAATAACCACAGAAACTTAGAAAACACCACAAATTTATAGAAATTAAGCGACACATCCAAAAATAATCAATGCAGCAAACGAAAGACGGTAAGAAAAAGCAAAAGTACTTACAGACATAAGACAATGAATACACAACATAACAGATTTTATGGAATGTGCAGAACTGTTGAGAAATAAATGTGTAACTGTAAATATTTCTATACAAGAGACATCTCCAGTCAGTCAGCTGCTTTATACAAAATTGAAAAAAAGAAACAATTTATGCCCCTAAATCAGCAAAGAATAATAAATATACAAGTATAAATTAATGAACAGAAAAACAATATATGAAATCAATACAATAAAAAATGGATTCTCAAAATTAGAAAGCACAATTTTAAAATGTGTATGTTTTTTCTTGTTAATTTCCTCCCTGACTCAGAGGTCACACAACAGTATCATTTGTTTCACAAAGGTATTTGATTTTTCTTTCATTTCTTTAGTGACACATTGGCCATTCAGTAGCATGCTATTTAACTTCATGTTCTTTTAAATTTTCTATTTTTCTTTCTGTTGTTGATTTTGTTTTATGGGTTTTCACTTAAGGAGATGCACAGTAACAGTGTGGTGGAGACTATCATCTCCAGATGTAAAGACACATTGCGGCACATCTCTACTTACAAATGGACTCCCAATGAAACTGTTGAATCTCGGACAATAAGATGCTGGACTCTGCCATTGCCTCTACCCACAATGTCAAGATACACTTAAATAGTAGAATGACGGACTTGTGTCTGATTGTGAAGGACTATGCTACTGTAATAACACTGGGGGAAATTAGTGAAGGAGGGAAAATTTGGGGAGGGGAGAAGGGAAATCCCAGAACCAGTGGAACTGTATCATGGACTAACAAAATTAAATAAAATTTTTAAAAATGTGTATGGTTAACATATGTCTAACAGAAAGGAAAGAGTGAGACTGCTAAAATTTCAAATGAAAGAATCATCATCACTGACTTAACGGAAACAGAGAGGAGTGAAGAGTATCATGACAGGTGTCTGTCTGAAAATGAGCTCACACGGGCCAGCGCTCTGATGCGGCAGGGCCAGTCTCACCTGTGACACCAGCTTCCCACATGAACACCTGCAGGAGTACCTGATGCTCCATTTACCATCCAGTTCCCTTTTCATACACCCAAGAAAGCAGCAACAGATGGTGAGAGAACCTGTACCCTGCCACCTACGAGGGAGACAAATGGAGTTCCAGGCTGCTGGCTTCAGTCAAGCACAGCCCTGGCCACTGTGGTTATGTGGGAGTGAAACAGCCAACAATGGCCACTTTCTTCTCCCCTTCTTTTTCTGTATGTTTCCCTTGCAAATACATACATGAGTCTATTTTTTTTTAAAGCCAGCTCACATTTGTAGGTGATTAATGCAAATTCTTGGAAAGACACAACACATCAAACCTCATCCAAGATTAAATTTAAAATGTGATTGGCCCACAGCAAGTTACAATTAGTAACTTAATTAATTTAAAATTAATTAAATGAGTTAATTTAATAAAATCAATCAAATGAGTTACTAATTTAAAAAATCCAAAAACTACCAAGAAAAAAAAAAAGCAGGCCTAGATGGGTTCAGTGGTAAGGACAGTGAAAAGCGTAGTGGTGGCCAGGATGCAGGAGAATGGGGAATAGGAGGGCATGAATGGGTGAAGCACAGAGGATTTTTCAAGGTAGTGAGTGTGTTCTTGATGATACAACAATGGCACACACTTTTCTCAAAGTTCACAGAATGTCCAACTCCAAGAGAGGACCTTGATGAAAACTAGTGACTGGATGCCAAAGATAAGCCAGTACAATGGCATTAGTGCACAGATTACACATAGTGGCAACGAGGGGATTTGGAGTGACCTACACTTTCTACTCAGTTTTGTGGTGAATCTAACTTCTCTAGAAACTATCTTTTCAATTAGCGAAAAAAAAAATTAAGCTCTGATCTATCCTACAAAGCAATGTACCTGACAATATCAGGTACACTGCCGCAGGCAAAAAGCTGGCCACCGGAAACTGCCCACTGCATGACTCCATTGACATGGAATATTCAGCATATGCAAAACTATAGAGATAAAACATAGATCAGTGGTTGCCTAGGATTGCAGATGTCTGGAGAATTGGGGATAACTGCTAAATGACACAGGGTTTCTTTTTAAGATAATGAAAATATTCTCAAATCACATTGGCAAAGGTTGCACCACTCAACCAGAGTTTTAAAAGCCATCTGAATAATCACTTTAAGTGGGTGAATTTAAGGTAGATTAATTATATCTCAGAAAATGCGCTCAAGTCCTCCAAATGCTTACCTGATTTTTCAAAGATAGAAAGGAAACCCATATAGGACAAAACAAAACCATAATAAAGCCACGAGTGTGCAAGGGCACAGCTTCCTTGTGAAAGATTATTGGCTTCAGCTAAATGCTGGTTTTGAGCACCAAGGGGGAAAGACTTAGTCCTAAGAAAAGCAGTGATTTCCAATTGCACCTTTTCTGCATTAAATTAGACCCCACAGTGAGATTCTGAACGAAGGTAGAGCCTAGCACAAATCACCTGCCATCAGCAAATATTACTGAGGACTACAGTAGAGCTCATAATGATCACATATGCCTCTTGTCAGCCTGGAATTCCAATTTGTGTTATTCATGGGACTCACAAATCTCCAAAGTGCAAAAGTACATAAGATTTTGTCCTCGACTAGGACACTTCCGGGACTCCTGGCAGAAATAAACACAAATCCCGCCCAGGGACATTACAGAATTCCCCACATTAAATCCTCACCATGAAGATAAGCTCATAGCCCCAAATTACTGAGAACAGGACACAGTCTCCATGAGAAAAAAACATCAAAAGTTAGAAAACTTACTAACATGGGCAACCTTAGAAAATCAAATTTTAGGGCCCACTGCTGTAAGGTAGCCATCATCTGCAGTACCAGCATCCAATGTGGGTGTGGGTCCTGGTCCAGCTGCTCCACTTCTGATCCAGTTCCCTGCTAAAGGATGGAAAAGCAGCTGAGCCTAGTTCAGGTGGCTGGGCACCTGCCATACATGTGGGTTAACTGGGTTAAGCTCCCGGCCCAGGACTCTGACACGTCCCAGCACTAGCTGGTGTGACATTTACTGTGATCCTCAGATGGCACAGGGTCAGGCCAAAAAAAAAAAAAAAAAAGAACAAGTAAATGGAAGCTCGTTCTTTCTCTCTCTCTCTCTGCCCCTCGCTCCTCCTATTGTTTCCCTCCACCCTCCCCCTCTTCCTCTTTTCTCTGTAACTCTGATTTTCTAAATCAATAAATCTGTAAAAATTCAAGTGTGCTTAAAAATGTTAACATGAGTCAACTTGGAAATACTAGAAAAGAAATAAAGTTCTAAAAAGAAAAATCATGATCATTAAAATTTCTAAACTCAACACAATGGGGGCCAGTATCATGGCTCAACAGGCTACTTGTCCACCTTCACACACCAGCATCCTACATGTCCTGGCTGCTTTGCTTCCAGTACAGCTCCCAGCTTATGGCCTGGGAAAGCAGCAGAGGATGGCTCAAGTCCCTGGGACACTACACCCACATGGGAGGTCTGGAAGAGGCAGTAAACCAGTAGATAGAAGACCTTCTTTCTCTCTCCTCCTCTCTGTAAATTTGACTTTCAAATAAAAAATGCATACATCTTATAAAAACATGAATTCAACCGACCTGTATATCAAGCAAAATTAGAATGCTAATCAGTTAGTTGGAAAATCAATCCAAGAAAATTAGCAGAACACAGGCAAGAGAATACAGGAGAGAAAATAGTAGAGCTGTTTAGATTCAAGAAGGAAATATTTCTAAAAGTATTCTCAAAAGAATAGAATTAAGAGAAGGGGAAATATAATATTACAGGGAAAAATATTTGGGCTTTCTTAAGAAATGAAATTTCAACACTAAATTTAGATGACAAATGAATCCCACACAGATATCTAAAAGAGAAAACTATGTATAAATACATCAGAATGAGACTGCAGAATTACAAAGGCAATGAAAATGTCTTAGCAACCAGAATAAAAGACAGTTTATCTACAAAGAACAAACTGTATATTGATGGCAAAATTCTCATTAGTAACAATTGAGGCCAGAAAATAAGGCAAGATCTAAGAGACACTAACATTCAATCTTGCATTCTATACTCTATAGTCCAAAATGGAGCATACAGTTTCAGAGCATACCAAAACTGGTAGAAGAAATTGCTGTAAGCTCCCCAGTCCCGCGCCTGCTCACCCAATGTGCAGCAAGCTGATCCGTGTCACTGGGGTGACACAAAAACACAGGTCTTCATTTTCCAATCAGAACAAGGAGCCAGGGGTTTCTAGCTTGCACTCTCTGAGGGCTCAGGGAGGAGGTGACCTTACATAGACAGAGATGCGTGAGCAGCTCCTCCCCAGGCCGCTGTGCACAGCACCTGTGGCCTTCCTCTGACTGCTCCCTGCATTCTTGCTGTGTGAGGAATTTGGGTAACCACCAGGTGGGCTGCAGTCGGTCAGGGGTTGTTACTTTTTTGTGGACCCCAAGAGTCCTGGAAAAGAAAGCCCTGGAGCTGAGTTGGGGGAACAGCTGGCGTCTGCATGAGGAGGCCCATGACCACCTGAGTGTTCATCATCAAGCATCCCATGGGCTCACTGTCAGCTGCACCACCCTCTTCGTTCAGTGAGCTAATTTTAGTAAGGGCAGGGCAAAGAACACTCCATCAAAGGGAGGAAGGTTGAGACCAGCAGCTCATAATGCCAAGCCTCTACTTCAAAGGTACAATGTAGGGCCTTGTTAACTTCCTTCACTGATGTCACTGGGTGAGCAAATACGTCATCTTGCTCTCCTGCCCTCCACGTTTTTGCCAGTACTTCCCAACTGGAAACCCCAGGATGGACGAAGCCTAGCCCAGGTGCGGTTCCTACAGCGCAGGCTCAGCTCAGACAGCTGGAGGACAAACGTGGAAACAATCTGGCGGAACTAAAGAAAGATCCTGAATTCTTTTACTCTTCTAACTGCTGCACTGTCCTGTGGTTGAGGTATAAATTATGAAACTCTGGAGCAGCCATGGTATCTGCAGTATCTAATTAGATACTTGGGCACTTTAAGTAATGAAAATAAAGGTAGTAACAGATTTAAACATGTGAAATAACAAGCAATTTGTGTATTCTAATAAAGATAAGGGACCCTGAAGACAGGAAGGAGAAAGCTTCCTGATAAACACAAAGGAAAGACAAGTTAGAAAACCACTGTTTGCTAGCTAACACGATAATGATTGATTCAGGCAAGAATCAGCAGTAAGATCAGTAAGGGGAAGTTTGGTTAGGGATGGGATAATTACACAGTGAAAGGCATCGCTTCTCAGATTACCTGTAAATTACAAAAGGAAGACAGTTAGTTTAGAATGGAGACATCTAATGGAAACTGCCTTAACCCAGAGATCAAAGGTAAGAGGAAAGTGACCTCATGGACCTTCAGAAATGGCACATTAACTCGATCCTAATTACAGGGGAACTTCAGACACATTCAAATGCAGCACCAATCTACAAACCATTTCACTTGTACTCTTCAAAATGTCAATGTCATAAAAAAAAAAACCACAGCAGACTGCAGAATTACCCTAAATTACAGGAAATGCAACGGACACGAAGTAATTCACTGTGTGCATCTTGAATGAGAGTAGGGGCTGGAAAACAATGCTCCAAAGGATGTTAGCTAAACAACTAACAACCTCCATGCACACAACAGATAGGTGTGTGGTACTAAACTTTACTGAATTCTGACAAGCTTCTGATTTGCTAATTATATTGAAGCGACAGATTATCCTTACTTCTCAGTAAATAAAGACTGAAGTATTTAGAGAAGAGGAACATTATATCAGCAACTGACTTTCTCATGGGTTACAAAGCAATGACATATTTCTTACACAGATGATGTTGAGTACATGCAGAGTATGCAGAATCAAACAGGACCCATGGTGAACAAGTCGTGAGTGTGGATGGTAGACACATATTTGGGGACTCTTCACAAATTTATGTTCAAAATTACTCCCAGATAAAAGGTAAGCAACACAAAATCCTATAAACATGACTACAGATATATTGAAGTTCTATCATCCACAATAAGGCTAATGACCTGAGGCAACTCTTTTTTTCTTTTACTCTATGGGAAATGAACTTAGTATAATGGAAAAAAAAAACAAACACCCAAGTGGAAAATAAGCTGTAAACTGGACATATTGGGCTAATAGGCCATTCCCTATTGTGGAATTTGGCTCTTTATTTCTGTAAATATAAAATGGAACTCTGAATTCAATTCTCTGAAGTCTACACTGCTTATATTTTTTCAGTAGACCTGTACAGGTTTTCAGTATGCCATAATAACTGTATTTTCTCATCTGTTCCCCTGAAAAGTTTTCAAGATGCATCCTTTTCCTCTCAACATGTTAAGTTTTCATTCCTCAAAATCTTGTACTGGATGATTTAGGCATATTTGATAACGTTTCACCCCTTCTGCAGCCACACTTTTCAATGTCTCTCTCTTGCTTGGGTAGATGAGTGCCCTGAGCCCCTGAGTTCATCAAGTCGTCTGGGACTTAGCTTCAGTACAGTAAGCAGGTAAGCCCGGTCTAGCCCAGGACCAACATCTGCTTTCACACCCTGGAGTCTCTAAGTGTTGCCGTTGGCTGCAGTGGCCTGATGCCCTAACTCAAGCCCTGTGAAAAGGCGTTCTTCCTCTTCCCCTGGGTGCCTGTCCCCACCCGCCCTACAGAACCTCTAGATCCTACAGCATGGCCTCCCCCATGAACTGAAGAGCAACCCCTCCACCCCACACCTGCTTTCTGTGTGTTGCTTTGTTTAAGCACCAAAAATAATTCTGGAAATGTTGACAAAACAGATCAGGTTTTAAATATTCTTCATCCAAAAAACAAGGTATCTAAATAGGTAGGCACTGAGCAACAGCAGACCACGTCGGGGCGAATGTGTTCTTGGGAACACTTGGTCTCCGAGGCTGTTTCTCATTATCTTACCCCAACAGCCTTCCTTAGTCTGTCACTTTCTGGTCTCAGCCGGCCTTTAAGCTGGGCCATGAGTTCAACAGCAGAAAGACAAGTATCTGCACACGCATTAATCACATCATCCATGTTTAATGTTGTTTTTTTCATTTTCGTTTTTGATATTTACTTGAAAGGCAGACTCACAGAGAGAGAAAGCTGTTCCATCTGTAGGTTGACTCCCCACAAGGGAACAGCTGGGGTTGGGATACCTGAAGCCAGGAGCCTCATCTGGCTCTCCCATGTGGGTGCAGGGGGCTCAAACACTTGACTCATCTGCTGTTGCCTTCCTAGGCATATTAGCTGGGAGCTGGTTTTAAGTGGAGCAGTTCGGACTAGACCCATAACATGGGATGTCTGTGTCATTTAACCCATTACACCACAACACAGGCCCCTAATGTTACATTTATTAGTTTGTGGGATAATGACAACAGTCTGACAGCTAGGAGTGTTAGCCCTGTCACCACACCAGCTTGTTTAGCAGCCATTACCCGAGAGGAACTTATAATGGGGGCCATGAAAGGACCACAACTGCCATGAGACAATCTTCTTTGTCTTTCAGTACATGGTTATACTAGGTATAAAGCCACAGTCTGCTCTTTACTTGGGTTCCCAAAAGAGCTGACGATTAACTATGTGTGATTTTGAAATAGCTCAAAATGCTGTTCTTCTCACAGAACAAGCCTGGAGATTCTGCAGCTGTATAATCTCTAGAACCTTCATTTATTGACCTGGTGTTCCTCCAGGATTGGGTCCCCTAGCACAAGGAGCCATCAGCCTTTCCTCACACACAGAAACCTGGCAAGCCCCTTTACTCAGTGATTATGAGCTGGCATCTCTGTGGACCCACCACTTAGCAATCAAGCCTGCTAAAGTGGGAATTGGCATTAATCACTAATTTGGTTAGAACCTTGGCAGATTTGAAACAAAGAAATAGAACATGAATGTGCATTAGCAAGAAGCAGGCAGCATCCTGCAGGGGCCTCTCCCTTGCTAATTCCAGATAACACTTCATTCACTGGGTGCCCTCGGATTTGGAGGATGTGGACACCTGTGGGAGAATTAGATGGGACCAACTAGGAGATAATGGACAAGTTCTAAAGCCAATATTAAATAAATACAAATAGAACAGACACATGTATAGGAATGCATCCCTCTCCTCACCCAATATTACAGGCATAGCCATATCATACTTATTCGCCAACCATGAATAAAGTATGTCTAGAATATCAAAAATAATGATAGACACTCATTCTTAAGTAAAAATTAATGAAAGAAGGGATGGGACTTTCATAAAATAACAGGCACTGGTGAATTTCAAACATTACAAAGATTCATCCAAATTTCTGAGTTGGGAGAAATACCAAGAAGCTTATAACCTAGCACTTGTGTCTTATAGGTGAGGAAACTAAAACAGAGAAATTGACCTGCTCATGTCACACAGCCTCATTACAGCGAGAATTAGGACTTGATCCCAGATTCCAAAAAAGATAATGCTCTATGTGCTAGATTTTTATGGTTTAAAGGACTTGAGTTCATGTTATAACTTGGAGATACACAGCAGGACCTTCTCACCCTCCCTACTTGCTATCCCTGTGACGCCATGTCTCCCTCCATTTGTCTCCATGTGACATCCAGCTCATTGTCCAGGACTAGACACCAACTGCAAGTTTCACAGAAGTTAAAATAGAAAGGGCAACGTGTTTGGACTCAAACTTGTACACCAACATCAGCAACACCTGCGAATCTCACAGAATTTGGAGAGCAGGTGCTTGTGCTACACGTGTGTGAGTCAACTCCAAGAGAAAAGGCAAGGTTCTCCTGGTTCTTGAGTGAAAGGAAATCTACCCCCCAAATAATCAAATCCATGTATTTGCTTGTTCAGGTAAGCACCTAAAACATCACGTGGATGCTCCTGGCTTGATGGCTCCCTCAACACTCAGGCTTCCTGTGGCCACAGAGAGCCACAAGCAAGACCTTGCCTGAATCACAGTGGACTCTAAGCCAGCCTTCAACCCGTCTCTGCAGCTGAGATAAACACCATGCCCTAACTGAAGTAATGTATACAACCACTGCTGAACAGATCCCTGACGTAGGAGTCGGCTAATACTAGTCTATCAGTGATTTTATATTGAGTAGCACACTCAAGAATGCTTTTAGTATATACATAATTATATAAGTTAATTTTATTGCATATATACATCTATATTAAACGCAAACATTAAAAGCTGTTTTAAGGAGATCCTGAGTGGCTTACAGATGTACTGGAGAGTATGCTCAGAAGTGAGGATGGACACACATCAGTCACATACAGGGCAGTACATGCAGGCATGTGCGTGTGTGGACACACACACACACACACACACACACACGCATGCTTCGTGGAGACAAGGCATGCTTACACAGCTCTCCCAGTTCAATTCCTCCTTCCAAGCCAGGCAGCTTATGTAATAAAAGGGACTGGTAAGTGACAACAGAATTGAAACCTTTTTCAGGACCTGGAGGATACTTGAAAAACTTGAGGAAAACAATTCACAGGTAAGCTGGGACAGGTATTTTGTGTAGCAGTTAAGGCACCATATGGCACATCTGCAGTGGCTGAGTGCACTTGAGAGTCCAGCTTCTAGAAGATGCAGACAGCAGCAGACAGCTCAAACACCTAGGCTTCGGCTATGCATCTGGTAGACTGGGGGCGACTTGGACCTGACCTAGACATGACTTGTGTAGGTATTCAGAGAGGACAACAGTGAATGAAAAACTCTTTCTGGTCTCAGACTCTCCTATGTCTCTCCACATTTTAAATACACTTTAAACATTAATAAAAGAATGAAATCTTAGTTTATTGCAAAAAAATTCACTTTAAATCCATGCATGATTTATATAATACGTATTTTCCACAAACTTTGTAAAAAGTCCTCATACAGGACCCTCCTACAAGTCCCCACTTTAGCTCAAGAACAACAGAAGTGAACACTACTAGCCTTTGGGTGAAATTTGGAAAGCATCTTAAAGAAGAATTTCACTTCTCTCTAGTTTCACACACACTAGCCAGTTAAGAGCACCATAGTTGCTTTGAAAAATCAATCAGAACTTAAATTCCCTGCCATCTTAGTATTAATGACTTCCTCAGCCCCTAAGATGGCCTGAACCCTTACAGATGACATACTGTGGTTTATTTCCTTGCAAGCTGCCTTTTATTGACCTTGGTACGACATGCACATCAGAGAGGAATTTGCATGGGATAAGACGTGGTCAAGTGGAGTGGGATGAAATAAAATGGGATGGGAGCAAACCAACAGAACAAAAGGTGCTGAAACTGAAAAGAATGTGGATCTCAGAGAAGGATAAAGGAGGCTACACTAGCTACTTGGGCATGATGACATATCTGGATTCAAGCTCTGATGCATTTCTGTTCAATAATAAATTTCATCATCTTGAACAAATACCCCTTTATCACTCTATAGCATACAAAACCAACCCAATTTTCTTAAGTTTTTTAGGTTGGATTCAACTGCCAGACAAATTAAATTCTGTGGGAGGGTAGGGGTCAAAGAGAGATATTATGGTTTAAAAAAATGGTTCTGGGTTATAAAGGAAAAACAAAAAGGACAGGCATTTTTATCAAAATAAGAAGGAAGTGTGTGGGTATTAGCCTCATAATATTTCCTGGGTAGATAGAATAAATATGTGTGTTCTTGTTCCTATTTTGAAACAAGAACCTAGTGCAGAGGTGGCATTATGCAGCTTAAGGTTAAGCCACTTCCTAAAACACTGGCATCGCTATATGAACTCCGGCTCGCAAACAACATGGGAGCTATTGTCCAAACATCCAGTCATCATCATTTTCAAAAAAGAAAAAAAAATTCATCTTGTTCCCGCTCCAACTGAAGAAGACTGATGATTGGCACCAGAAACAATAGCCAACACCACAGACACCTCAGTGGGTTCAACTGACACAATTCCAACTGAAAAATTAAAGTGAACTGTCTCCTTGGTGTATGCCAGTATCATCACACCCAAATCAGCTTCAGTGGGAACACAGCTTTCAACGGAAATTTTCAAACAAACGGGGTCAAGATTCTGAAGCACTGATTGAGGAATTGCAGGCAGAAATGAACCATCTTCACCGGCGTGATCCTGATGACAATCAGAGCATTGGCTACCAAGGGGCGGGAGAGCTCTGCTCAGAGCCAAAGCAGACCCGCTGAAAGAGTTACTGTGCCACAGCACTCACCCCAGCGCTACCTATTTTCAGAGTGTGGTAGGCTGGATTGTGCCCCTACTCCAAATTCTTCCACTAAAGTCTCCAAGACCTCAGTATGTGGTCAACTGTGGAAACAGGATCCTTAACATACAAAATAAATTAAAATGAGCCCTTAGGACAGGGCTTAACCCACTACAAACGTGGTCCTGCAAGAGGAAACATGGACACAAACATATAGAAGACCAAACAATGGCACGGGGGAAGTGCTGATCCACGGCCTCACCCTGCTGACCCAACCACTACCAGCCTTCAGATCAGCGAGGAGCTCAACGCCTGGGCCTGGAGCCACCCAGGCTACGGGGCTTCATGACGGAAGCTCCGACAAACATCCATCGCCACAACACAGTGGTCAGCATACTGGATCAGCAGCCCAACGCGTGCAGTTAAAACACGACGATCGGATTAACAGTAAAGACATCCTAAAGTGAATTTTGTGACAGCCAGGGGAGCAGGCAAGTGACACGCTTTATTTAAAGTCAGGCAGCAAATTTACATTTCTGATCACTGTCAAGATCTCCATGTAACTGAATGCTAGAACACTAGAACTTGCTGGGTCCCACAGCTGCTGTAAAAGCAAGGCTAGTGAGACCACATCTTTAATCCACAACATAGCTCTAATCCTTATACTACTACCAATATACAGAGAAGGATTAACAATGTCATTTCTCTCTGAACCAGGCTTTCCGTTTGTAAAAATGAAGAATGCTAGCTATACTGGCAGGAATACAAGGTAGGGAAATAAAAGAGTAAATTTCACAGCAGATTTAAAGGATACTATCTTTGGGGAGAGGGATTAGGTAAACTGAAAGAACTATTACTACTCAAGTCACTGTTAGATCGACATGGGGGTGGCAATCCCGCCTTCCCACATTCGGCTCGGCCAGTGTCCTTGGCATTCCACCTTCTTATGTGCCACGAGCAAGAAACCATCCTCGCTCAGTGTCTGTGGGAAGTCCACCTCATCAGCCAACAGCAGGGATCTCACAAGCGTACACACACTTATTATTCAGGACTTCCTGGGAACAGCTACTGCAGCCCTGGTTAGCAATTAAATATTTAGCACCAGTAATATCAGCAACAGAGTAAAGAAAATACTGCCCTTACTAAATGCCATGGAAAACATCGAAGGCAGCCAGTCAATCACTTGAGTGGCAGGCTTTGCCTTCCTCATTAAAGGCGATAAAAGATAAAATATGTTCCAGATCCTCCCAGCTTGCCCACTCTCCCTCTCTCTCTCTCTTTATTAGGCAATATTGGGACATTCTCATTGAATTTTAGAACTAAGCTGGAAGTAAAACTCACCACCAAGGACAAAGCAGTAGAGGGATTATAAATAATTTGCTTTACCACAAATTCTAGGTGAACTTGATAAATTGCCTGAGGCATTACAACGCTCAGGGAATTGGGAACTGTCCGGCTTTTTGGATCACAAGACAGCAGGCACATCACATAACAAAATGAAAAAAAAAAAAAAAAAGACCACTTCCAAACCGCCCTGTACCTGCAACAACCCTGCTCCTAGAAAACCAATGAAGCAGCGTGCTCAGGCGTGTCCACACTGCACACAGTGCAACTGACACCAAGGACAGGCACCTGCGCTGTCCTCTGTTTTAAAAACGAGCTATTTTATTTTTATTGGAAAATCAGATATACAGAGGGGAGAAGAGATAGAGAGGAAGATCTTCCATCTGCTGATTCATCCCCCAAGCGGCTGCAATGGCCAGAGCTGCACCAATCTGAAGCCAGGAGATTCTTCCGGTTCTCCCATGTGGGTGCAAGGTCCCAAGGCTTTGGCCGTCCTCAACTACTTTCCCAGGCCACAAGCAGGGAGCTGGATGGGAAGTGGGACAGCCAGGAACAGAACTGGCAAGGTGAGGACTTTAACTGCTAGGCTACCACGCCGGGCCCTATGCCAAGCCTCAGTGTGAAATGGAGGGTTCCCATATCGCAGTGAGGCCAGACCTTATGTGGGTTCCCCAGGATTGAGCTGTGTGTTTTATACTGCATGCTCAGGGAGCAGCTGGCTTACTGGACATTGGCTAGCTCTTCCAGCCTCGCAGTTCAGCCCCTGGAAGGCAGACTCACTCTGTAGAGGTGAGGACTGTGACTGTGCCCTGCGTCTGCAGAGAACACACACATTTCAGTTTGAACATGGTGTCCACCCTGAATGTTTGCTTCATCCCTGAACTGGGGACACCTCAGTCCAAGCCTGGGCTGCCCTGGGTTCCTCCATTCTGGGCCTCAGGCGATGTGTCTGGCATTCACTCCCAGCAACCAGAGCTGCTCTTGGGCTTATCGGGGTGGACCACACTAATTACAGGCATTCTGGCCCATCCAAGCCTAGGGTGAGGCGCACAGGAGCTCAGCTTGAACAACCAGCACCTACCGTCCAGCACTTTCCAGCTCCCAGGGCCACCGCACTGGGTCAGCCTCCACTCCCAGCAAAGGCATGACCCCAAACCCCCACCGTCCTGTGCTCCCAGGAGCACTCTAACAACTCTCACTGATGTCATTTATTCATAAAGTTTTGAAGGGATTATGGCCTCCACAGCCACTCCCAGGCCTCTAAGACAAAGGAATGGCTAAGTCAGCCAAGAGGCCCCTAGAGACTGAAGGATGTCTCTTCTACAAGCCTCTCCGAGGCCCTAAACCCTGCCTGAGGTCCTTTGAAGGTGACATGGGACAACCGTGTAGGAGTCACACGCTGGAATGTCCTTCTTGCAGTCCTGTGCAAAGCAGGTGCCACAGGAGGAGGCCGTGCCCTGAAATGCAAGTCTCCTGGTTGTGCACTCCTATTTTTCTTAACCACAAATAAAGTTGATTGTGAAATAAAACTGCTAGGCTTGGACAGTGGCTGAGATAAAAGTCATCATCATTAAGCACGGAGTATTTTCTACTTTTTGTGTGCATAAAAGCGACAGTTGGATGAAGTGGTTTATAGCAGTCTATTAAATGTGCATTTGTTAAATAGTGCCTGGAAAACTACCTTTTTAAAAAAATGAAAACTGCAGGGGAAGAAGCATTTTCATTGAAGGATCGTTAATACATTTACATTTTAAAATTATATCCCTGAGGGAGCCTAGAGAAACTAGTTATTTTTTATTTTAAGTGTCATTTGGTATTCCCTTTATTGCCATATCTCTGTAGGTCAGGACACTATAAAGAACTTTCAGTGAGAACCACCTGACAGCAAAGATGTAAAAGTCAAAAAGTTACAGGAAGGACACAGATCCTGAACTCGTGGTTGGCTTCAGAGGGGGGATAAAGTGGCTATTGGTGATTTGCACTCAGAATTATGAGAATTTAACAAAGCAGGCACAAGCTAGCTTCAGGTTTTCTTCAGCGCACTGTGCAGTGAAGGTGGTGAGCCGCCCACGATACCCAACCATCTGACGGCAGTGCCGCGCCACTCAAGGAAGCAGTGTCCCTGATGGCCAGAGCTGCTTTGGCAAATTGCGTTTACATTGCCCTGGTAAAACAGAAGCCTTGTTTCAGGAACAGTTAAAAGAAAAAGTACTCCATGTGACCGCTGCCCGGGTTGACTTACTCCAGCCCCAGGGTCCAGCTTGGGACTTGAATAGAGTCTGTGTGGCCGCTTTCCACGGTCGGCTGCCTCGTCATCCAGCAAAAGCGAATTGTTTTGACGAGAGCTGGTGAATAGGCTGTGTTTGGACAGACCGGGTCTGTTTTTAGCCATTAAAAAGGGTTATTAAAACTGCTGAGCTGTCAGCAAAGCACACGGGAGGGGCCCAAGACAAAGCAGCAAGGAGCAAATTGGCTTTCTGCATGCGGGGTCCCCAGTCTGGGAAGATATCACACTGTCGGACAGATTCCACCGCACAGAGCCGAGAGGGGGCCGACACTTAGACCAGGTGTGACAGAAAGGGACTCAGTGGGAATCAGGCTCTGGCAAAGTGCTTTAGGTTGAAATAAAGAGAGAAAAGGGAACGCACTCGGAAGGTACAAGCACTGGTCAGTAAGTTGGGCACCCTTCTCTGGGCTCCATCTCTCAAAACAGCAAAACCTCATTAGTTTGGAATAATTGGGAAAGAGAAAGTATTAGGCGTTCTAAGTTAAAATGAGAAATTATACAATATTTTTGGGACACTGCCATTATATTATATTATAGCCCCAGGCTAACTGTGGTGATTAACCAAAGATTCTCCTTTATGTCTGCCATCCAAAAACAGCAATTTGTAATTAGCTCACTACCACTATTATGCAAATAAGGTGATTTAAATTTTTTCTTGAGGATTTCTTAGGTGGAATAAACATGCTTCCCAAATTTTCTTTATGTTATCGGTTTTATGCTTGGCAAAGGCAATTAAAACATCATAAAACATGTCACAAAGATAAACTCGGGCTCTTCACTCACTTGGGATCATCTCAGATTCAGAAATAGTCCAGTTAACACGTGGAGCCCAGGTAGAGAAAATACTGCTGTGCATGAAAAGAGAAGAGACTTCTTACCTTTCTTAAATATCAGAAAAGTAATGTGCCTCTCCCCTTGGCTTCAGCCACACCCCTCTTCCTTCTCAGTGACTTGAACATAACTCCCAGCCCTGTCCCTTTGTCACTGACCTCTCCCCCTGTCCCGGCTCACTCTTACTCATATTCGGACACAGTTCAGCCTTCCTCACAGCCTCCTCCTCTTCTCAAAGCAGCTCCTTCCCTCTCCTGTTCTTCAGGCAGGCTCAATGAGAAAGCGATTTACACTGTTAGGCATTCCACTTTGGACACCGCTCGTCTGGCCTTGAGAAGTGCTGGCATCTCCAATGTGACCCAGGCTCACTGCAGCAGCCAGAGTGCAACTGACATGACCTTACTGGACAGCATGCCACGCCACTGGCATACATATCATCAGTTAGTTGGGTTGTGCACTCTGGCTGCAGAGCACGTGCTGCTGTGGTCTCAGTAGTCTCAGTCCTCATCTTGTACCTGCCAGGATCCCATATGGACGCAGGTTCTAGTCCCAGTGACCCCCGCTTCCCATTCAGTTCCCTGCTAGTGGCCTTGGAATGAAGTCGAGGATGGCCCAAAGGCTTGGGACTGTGCACCCATGTGAGAGACCTGGAAGAGGCTCTGGGCTCCTGAGTAGTGCAGTTCTGCCCGTTGCGACTGCCTGGGGAGTCAATCAATGGACAGAAGATCTTCTTATCTGTCTCTCCTCCTCTCTGCATGTCTGACTTTCCCCTTGCCCCCCAAAAAAGCTTAGAACGCCAATCCACCACAACTGGAAGTGAATTCTCTACTCTGCACAAGAAAACCAACAGAACATTAAAGAACTTCACCATTCTTCTTTAAAATTATACACTCATTTTCAAAATTTCCAAATTTCTTGTGCTTCTGGAAGTCCTTTTTGGACATATATATATAATTTAATGAACCTTTGCCCACACCTGTTAGTAGTCTGCAGCCGGTGCAGCACGGAGCCCACTCCCACTTTCACCATTTACACAGCTTCCGGGGCCAAATTACTTATCTCAAGAGTTTGGATGTTTGGTGTTCTAAGGCTCCTCCATGCTGTTTTGTTTCATGAACTTTTTGAATCCCCTCCTGCTTATCTCCCACTGATTCCATTTTCTGTTTGATCCATAACATTCGGGCATTTTGTACTAGATTTTATTTTATACACACACAGGTAATCCACCTGCAAACAGTAAAATCCATGTTTGCTTACTTGATGTGTGGAAGCAGGCTGAGAGAGATGTTAATATCCAGAAGACCAGAGTCAGGACATGGTTCCCAAAACAGATGCCTTTACACACCAGGCGTCCATGCTGTGCTTGTTGTGGGGAAGGGCGACTCACAGGAGTGGCACCTGGGGGTGAGGACAGGGCTCTAGCCACTCAACAGCTGCCTCACACCCTGTAGCTCCCTGGGACGGAGTTCCTCCAAGGACTCAATCAGAAGGAGTACAATGACACACAGGTCTCTTCTCTCTCCTGCCACTCCCAGTCAAAGGGGGAAATGGGTTGAATGGAATATCCACACACATGCAATAACGGACAAGGCAAGGACGCACAGGACTCAACTTCCACAGCCTAAAAGGAGGCTGCTCAGCAGCGACTGTGACTGCACCCCAGAGATGTCCTGGCACGACACAAGGGAGCTGCTTTTGTGGGAGAAAAATCCACAGCAAGGAAAACTGCACGGAGTGTTGAATGCACTGTCCAGACAACGACGACAGAACCAGCCGTAGGATGTATGAAAGCAGAGACTGTAGCTCACTTGCTACGAAAGACATTCCCAGCAAGCTGAGAGGAGCTGTCGGCATTTGGCACGTAGCAATCTTAGTGCGAGAGGATCAAGCACATTTTGTTTCAAGTTCCATGCTCCTATGAGGAAGCGTGCAAAAACACAAGCAAAAATCCAGACATGATTTCATTTCTAGCCAACAATGTGCTCACAGTTTCTTCTTGCATGGTGACAAACACTGACTTGTAGAGTAGAAGCAGAAGCGAACCCGACCTAGAGGGCTGGGACACTTGTCCCTCCTGCATGGTCCGCAGCAGCAGTAACATCACTGGTGTTGCTGAGATCCAAGACAGCTGAACAGTGAGAAACCACAGGGACCTCAGTCACAGAAAGAACAGCACAGGACAAAAAAAGGGACCACATTCCCAGGCGAGCGATGGAGAGCTGTTTTCAGGGGAGAGTGGACACGACAGAACAGCCTCCACAGAGCAGCACCACAAGTGACATGCCACTTGCAGGCACACGACTGGTATCACCTGAAACATGTCAGTTTCCCACAGCAAAGTGAGAAGAGGTTGCTGCAGCTGGTCGCTTGGACTGTGGGAGAGCTCCACTGGCTCGGGGCTTGGCCTCTGAATCGGGAAGAGGACTGAGTAACCACCATACTCTGTAAAGGAATGCTACCTGGTTTCCCTTTGCTCTCCTCTCTTCCCAAACCAAAGTGCCAGATTCCGTTTCCTTTTCTCTCCTGACCTGGGAGATGACAGGCAGCTCACGCTGGGGTGGGGGAGCTTTTGGGGTGGAGAACAGACCACCTGCACCTGTTACCTGTGAGAAGTCTGAGCAAAGGCCAAGGAGCTGACAGGTTTGTGGGCTGTGACAATGCTCCTTTATATCCACAGCATCTGACTGTGCAATCACAGCTTTCTGCCTACCTTGGACAGAGTGTGCCCAGGGCTCAGGGCACACACTACAGGTGGGCCAGGAAGCTCTGTGGTGGGTATTTCTGGAGCAGTAAACAGGTATCATGTGTTCGCTTCAGGCCAGTAATCAGCTAGTTCATCTTGGCAGAGAAGGACTGGCATTGTTTACACAACAACTGACTGGCCGGAAGTGTTACAGCATGCCCAGCTTGGGTGTCACCCTAGGCTCTTGTTCTGCTCACCAACAGGAGCCAGAGTTTCTTGGTCCCACACACCAGCATCCTCTGACCTCCAGGGTGAGCCTTAGTCACTCCATTGACCCACAGAGGGATACCCCGAGAAGAAAGCCTTCAGTTACGAAGCAAACGTCCCAGAGGAGATAGCAACGGATGATTCTCTAGATTCATAAACATGAACACAGAAACACACGAAACAAGAGCAAGGAGGGCAAGCTGTCTCCAAATGGAACACAGTAATACCCTAACGTTGGCCGGGAAGACGGGGAGATTGAGGAGATGCTAGAAAAGGAATTTAAAAAAAAACTATATTAAGGCTACTTAAAAAATAAAGAGAAATGATTAAATAGATAATTCTGGATGTAACATGTAAGAGAAATTGAGCAAAGAGAGGCGGGATGAAAAACAATCATATAGAAATATTAGAAATGGAGTACTCAATAAGTCACATAAAAATGCAATGGAAAGCTTAACAACTGACATGGAAAGGCAAAAGAAAGAATATCAGATATAGGTGACAGGACCTTTGAAATATCTCACTAAGGCTTAGAAAAAGAGCAAATGTTAAAAAAGATAAGAAAAGGAGTACTTGGGGTTAATGAAATACCTAGAACCAACCAAATAGATGAATCTTGAAGTTTCTGAATGTATGGAATCAAAAAAATGACTTCAATAATCTATTTAGTGAACTGATAGCACACATTTTCCCAAACTGAGGAAAGCCATGGACACCCAAGCACAGGAAATGCACAGGACTCCATGACGAGAAGAAACCCTCCTGATGATACGTCACATCTGAGGAGCGAATCTGCAGATGGGAGAACTTTCTCTGAGTTTTACACACTATAAACCCACGCATCTACACGTTGAAAAGGAAACGGAGAGGAGCAGTGAGGTCTCGGGTGGTACTAGTAACATTCTGTTATGAATTGAGGTATTGATCATAATCATATGATCAAAAATTAATGATTTGTACACGTACGGTACACTTATATGCATTTCTTGGCTTGTGTGTCATGTATCAATACTTTTTAAAAAGAAATTATACTCTTCCTCCCTCAGTCTTGCTCATCAGAATCCACAAGATCCTCTGGTAATTTACATGCATATGAAGTTTGAAAATCACTAGAAGAAAAAAATAACTCCTTATATACTCTTGAAACCCTGAAGATAGAAGATATAGAATGAGAAATGTATTTACTGCTGGACCGAATTGCATTTTTGTCAAAATGATATATTCACCAAATTATGGAAGTACTCCCTAATGATGATATTAATATCAATGTTTACATACGTATTACTTAAATAACATGTATTCTCAGCACTATTAGTCAAGTGAGAAACTGTTGTTGGTTGAATTTGCCCTTGTGTTAATGATCTGATTTTTACTTTTTCCCCTAAAAAGTAGTAATGTAGTAATTTGGTGGGGAGAAACAGCATCTTAAACTTGGAGTATGTCCTTGAGTGATTCCCTTGCTAGCCCGACTACCAGCCCAGCAGAGAGATCTGGAGGAGGCAAAATCCCCTGGACCGAGGACCGCAACCCCACCTCCTCCCTCAACCAGCCTTGCACACTTGTTTGATCAGTTCACTTCCGTGAACCTGGGCTTAGGCACACACAACATTTCCTCATCAGGATGAAAAACTAACGAACTAGTCCATGTGGCAGGGTTCTGTGAACCTTCAGGGCTGTCAACGTGCAGAGCTATTAGCCTGTGGAGCAGAAGGTTGGTGGTCTACCATCACCTGCAGTCCGCTAAGCCCTGCGACAGACAGGCTTTGGTTTCTGGGTCTTGAGGAATCTGCTGCCGAGGCCTGGGGAGCCCAAGACAGGAAGAGGAGCAAGGTGGACGATGTCTACTTTTTGTGTCAAGGCCTGGTTTTCCCTTTGCTGGGTAGATAAGAGCCTCAGCCTTGGTCTACCAAGTGCTGTTTCTGAGAGATACTTAGTCAAGGCCAGTACTGTTCTGAATATATCTAAATGTTCTTTTCAAGACTTTTTAAAATTTTGTCTATTTGAAGCACAAAGTTAGAGTCAGAGAGAGAGACAGAGAGAGAAATATCTCAATCTTTCATCTGTTGACCACATCCCAAACCATCAGCATAGCCAGGGTTGGGCCAGGCTAACTCACGCTAGGTCTCCTGCATGAGTAGCAAGGGTTCACACACTTGGTGGCTTGTAGCACTGGTTTCATGGCTGCATTAGCAAGGAGCTGCATCAGAAGTACAGCAGCCAGGATTCAAAATGATGCCCATACGGGAAGCCAGAATTGCAGGTGGCAGCTTCACCTACTACATCTCAGTGCTGACCACTGAGACAGATTTATCATTTGCTTTATTTACTCACCTGAAGAGCAGAGTAACCAAGACAAAGGAAACAGTAATCTTCCAGTAGGGACTCATGCCCTAAATTTCCATAACAGCCAGGGTTGAGTCAGGTTGAAGCCAGGAGCCAGGAACTCCAACCAGGTGTTGTACATGTGTGGCAAGAACCAAGTTCCTGCGCCACTGTGAGCTGCCTCTCAAGCAGAGTAGGAGAACAATCTTGCCGGGATCCCTAAGAGACATGGGCTTCCCACTGGAGTTTAGTCCACTGGGACAAGTACTTACTCTCAGCTTCCACTTCTTTGTTTGCTCTGCATCTTTGAACTTAACCAGTCCTTACCATGCCATGACTTCCCAGCTGGCCATAAATTGATCCTGAGCGATGATGAAGTTTCTGTAGCGGGGTCAGACTGTCCTGCTCCAAGGCTGGCTCAGTCTGCCCGACTGGCTCATTAAAATCAGCACGCTGTAGGACCCGAGGCCAGGAGACAGTACCCTGAGCATCACAGATGACTACTTGAGTATCCAAGGCCCCAAGCTGTGCCTAGCCATTCCTGCATCTCGCAGGGGTGAACTTGACAGTCTTCCAGTGCCTGCATATGGGCTGATGTCCTCAGGAACATTAGAACTACTAAAAATATACCTCTTGCTTTCATCTATTCCTTTCCTTGAGCCATTTTTTGCCGAGATACATGAGCTGTCTTTTGATGCTAATGGGTTGAGAGCTGAAGCTATTTAGGAAGAGCTAAGGAAGTGAAGGTGACCTAGCCAAGGTGGTAGGTCACGTGTGTGATGATGGCCTATGAGAGTGTAGACCCTCCTTGAATACATGGTCATCTGTGTGATTCATCAGCAGTCATCAGAAAGAAGAAACAAGCAAACACAAAAGGCCCTCTAATCCGAGTATTCACATAGCTTCATTTCTTCTTTCTGATCCTTAAAACCAGACCCCCTTCACTTAGCTGGGAAATGCCCCAACTAGGAGACAAAAAGTTAAACCTGCTGCAAACAGAAAGCAGACTAACACAAAGCTAATCACGTACATCTAACACAAAAAGTTACCCCACATGGGGTGTTCACACAATCCTTGCAAATTTAACAAATGTCCTTGAAGACAAAGCAACGATGGAATTCAGTCTCCATGCAGTTGAAGTCTGCGAGCTATGATTAGAGCTGACAACAACTCAAACACGTTCCAGTGGCTGAAAACCTGACGGGAGCACATGGTTATATTTGACTCTTTGGGCCTACACACGAGGCTGCATCAGGAGTGGGAGCTGGGTGAGCAGCAGCCTGTGTGGATTCAGGCAGGAGTTGATGTGATGTGATGGGGGGACTGTGATCTGTGCTAATCACGGTTGCCGACTGTGGACCTCACATGCCATGAACGAAAGGAAAAAGTGTCTGCAGCCTCCAAACACATCCCAGTCACACACAGGTTTGTGCTAGGATCCAAAGTTACACAAATCCAGTTTTTTAAGACTCGGCCACATTGTTAGAGCACTACAAGAGATGGGCATGTTCAAGACCCCTGGCTCCACAGCCATGGCCATTAACATCTAGGATCCCTGGAAGAGGCATTCCCACAGCAATGACAGGGCTCAGCACAAAGCGAGTGACCAGCACATCCATGATGGTTAAAGGAATGCATGAATGAATGGGAAAACATAGGTTTATAGAGCGAGACACCACAGAGCCTGACTGGAAAGAGCTCAAATCCAAAATGAACAGTCCTAGAAGGAGCAAGGCCTACTCACCCATGACTCAGAGGCTTGGACAGGCTATCCTGATCCAGGTCCCTCTCCTTTCATTCACTGACCAGGACTGCCAACATCACCAACCTCATCCTCATCAAAAAAAAGAAAATCGTGTTTTGTTCTGAAAAAGATGAGCTTCTGAGAGTATGATCACCATGAGCCCAATATTCAACATTTCTGAAAACTGCCACAGGGACCGAATTAATTAGGCTATTTTCCAGAGGCCTGGCAAGCTTCCCTGCCTGCTCCTTTTCATTCCATATTCACCAGGCACAGAAGTGATGGGAAAACCTGCAAAATGAGCCTTGGGCCCCACAGCACGTTACTCTCTCCTTGCCTGGCCTTCTCCTCCCAGAATCTGGGATTCCACCTCCCTCTCCCAGGACCTGGGCTGGCTGAATGCTGAACAGCAAGGTGTACCAGCTCATTCTTCTCACACATGGTTACTGTGGCAAGGTAGGCAGGGAGGCGCACAGGGACACAGGAGCATCAGGACCCACTATCCACAAAATGTGACCCACCTCAGATTTCAAATCAAGTGCACCATAGGCACCAGGATACTTCTATCAACCTAGCTCCCTTTGCAATCTTTGTCTAACATTAAGAATTTATGCTATACTGAATACAATCTTTGCCTCATTTTATTTTCTTCTTAATTCTGTATACTTAAATTCACACCATACTACCAACTTCTACGTATAACACTGGCACAGAAACAAGCTTTATGCCTCTTTTTCAAAGCAAACATCTGCTACTTACTCTAGTGATGGGGCTGGGAAAATGCACATTGTGTGAGGATGGTACTGGCTTAAGAAGACAGAACAGAAACACAGCCAACATGGTGGCACCATTAGACCGATTGTTTTCTGTAGATATTGAGAATATATGAATAGCAATGCTTTTCTTCATACCTCTTGCTGACTTGAAGGCACAATCGAATAGTATATTTCTGATTAATCCTCATAGGCACATGTGCAGAGCTCTGATAAGATGGAGAAAGATGTGTTACCATGTCAACAATTTAAAGGTTGGAACTATTTTGAGTTGTTAATATAAACTTTGATATTAACTCATTGACTGTGATGGTTTTGCAAGAAATATATTCTAACAATTATGAGGACTGCTGAAAGATATTAAACCTCTGGAGAAGCTGAAAAATGTGTATGCATGATAGGCTTGTCAATCACCTCTTGCTCTGATTAGATGACATGAGCAGGTGATTTTTGTTAACCAGACATAAATGATAACACAGTATTTCATTATGGACCCAAACCAAAATATTATATTACTTACTATGGGTCTCTTTTATGTCTCCACATAATGACAAAAAATAAAGAAACCAAACTCAGTAACTGCATCTTGAGACATCAGACCCTTTCATCAGATTATTAATACCCAGAAGATTATAATAGCATTATCATAACAACAGGCAGTAGCATCCCAGGCAGTAATTGCAAAGTCATGATGACTCCAGGCCCTGGGTATTCTACCAATCAGCTCCTCTACTTTCTTTCTCAGTGAGTCCCTCGCTCAGAATCAAAGTGAAAATTACAGCTATTGCACATCAGGACTTTGTCATCTCAATAGCAAGCACCAGAAACCAAAAACTTAGCAGAAATGGTGTGTGAGTGATCAGCACATCCCAGTGTCATGGCCAAGGTCTCCTGGCACTGTAGGCAGGGTGAGCAGGAGGAGAGAGGAGAGAGGAGAGTCTGGCACCAGCAAGATCAGAGCAGTTGAGCACTGAACAGTTAACCAGGGCGCAGAGAAGACACAAAGGGAAAACTCCTCAACATCTGCTCTAGCTACATCCTAAATATCCCTGATTCTAATGCTGATCTTTCCACAAAGATGAAGGAACAAGTCACACTGAATCATGTCTGCTGTTGGTAAGGCACAGCTCTAAAAATGTACCTCTCTGAAAGCTGACTTCTGGTGGCTCCTTACGTTGGGGGTTGCACTTCCGGCAGCTGCTCCCAACCATGACTGAGCAGGACAGGGAGACCAAGGCTGACCCGTCCCTGGGAGTGCCCAGCTTCCTCTTCCGGGGCACCATGACTCCAGGACTCTCAGGCCACTCCTGAAACTTCCTCAGCACTCCGTGGGGATCTGATGCACTCCCCCTGAACCTCTCTTTTCTCCCTTCCTCTGCCACTCCAGGTCAAAGCTGTCTCCCAGTCTTGAGGATTCCCCATGCATCGCAGAAGCATCTTCCTTAAACAGTTTCCTGCACTTCTAACTCCACCTTGGCATCTGCTTCTGTGAAGACCAAGACACGTTTACTTGCCAAGCGCTTCCTGAGTTCCCAAAGATTAGAATATAAGAAATTAATACTTGTTGATTATCTTCTCCAAGTCTAACACTTTACAAATATTGTATCACTTACTTCCCATGCTAAAACTTACTAAATCCCATCTTATTTCACTCAATATTTGCTTTAAAAAGCCATGTTCAACAATTTTAAGAATTAGAACCATGCAGTTTTTTTGGTTTTTTTTTTTACGAGAAAAATAAAGTTTAGATGGTGGTATGGTGGTAAGTAGACATGGTTTTGTGGTGAGGTAGGTGGCTAGTTCAGGGTCACAAGCCTGGAAGTCACTACCCCACCATCTAGGTTCCCTCTTGCCCACTGTGACTCTCACCTATCACCTGAGAGGGGGTGGTATTGCATTGTTGTATAACCATTGCCTTCCCAGGCTCCTATAAAGGCTCACTATAAGGAATGGTTCACTCTCTTGGTCCTGTGTTTCTGTTGCTCTGGCACTCCAACTTTTGGCCTCCCCAGTACCTCTGAGGACAGGTATCCCCTGAGCATGGTCCCTGTGTCTTTATTTCTCACTCGCTGTTTACTGCTTGGGTGGGACAATGAAGATATCAATGCCAAGATGCTTTGTATTTCTAATTTGTGTTCTATCAGGAGTTCCAAGAGAGGTGAGGCCCAGCAGTAGTGCAATGTGGGCAGAGAAGCTAGGGAAAGGCGAATGTCTGCAGCTTTGCAAGTGTGTCCAGGTTCTTTGTGAGTGTGTCCAGGTTGTTAGTTGTATGTCTCTTAGAATAACTTAGATTGTTGGGGAAACTGGGACATAGGTCTTCAGCTTAATGGATGCACTTGAGGGTAATAACCATTGTTCCTCCTGGGGTTATGGCTGATTGGATTACCACATGGGCATGTGATTTGCTATTTCTAGTTGGCCCTGTTATCACCAAGCTTGGATAATAAAGACTCCTTAATAAACCTCAGATAAAACTCCATAATAAATCATGTCTGGCATGATTCACTTGCACAATGCAACAGTTAGCCTACATAACTTGTCAAGGACACACACTACTCAGCGAGAAAACCAAAATTTGTACCATTTACACTTGCTTCCAAATTTTGTTCTTTTGGCTCCACCACAATGCTCCCCAGTTCTTGGTAAAGAGGATAAATATGTAGATGTCACCTAAGCGCTTATTTGGAGTCATTTTTGGCAAAACATGTAACTGGAAGCCTCTTAAAACAGCCAGTATACTAGAGGCTAAATGGTAATGTTCCAGAATTTTCTCATTCACAGTCTTTGCTCAGTGTTCACAGCCAAGGTTATAAAACAACAGGAGCAACAGAACCCTGTCGGGACGTGCACATGGGAAAGACCCAGAAGCCATTGATTGTGGGATGTAATTTCTCTTATTGTGTTTGTTCATCTAGTTTGTGTTCCATAAACTATACTGTATACTACCCCTATAACAAAATACAAAATTGTAGTACTAGCCATGCATTCTTTAAACACATCTTTGACCCCAGGCTGCAGGTCACACATTCTGTCTAGGCAGCAAGCAGACCTGTCCACAGTGAAGAAAACATATCCTTGGCAAGTCCTCCCTTCTGTGACCCCAGCTCGCTCTGGTTATGGCCTTGTGGCTGTTCCCTCTACATCTGTTCTGATGACCTCTTCCTGGGCTGGACAGCAACAGTGACCCATTGGAAGTGGGTCAAAAGATCGCAGCTGTCTCATCATTCAAAGCACAAGGGAGTGTGGGGATATATGTCAAACTCTCCTGTGAGATAGGAAACATGAATGCTCAACGATTCTCAGAGGTTCCTAGATGAAATCTAACTTTATGTCCAACAAACTGAAGCATTTTTTTTACCAATAGATAAATTCAATAGAGAAAATATAAGCTTCACTAATTACTAGTTGCTGAAGTAAGGTTGAAAACAGATGCAGGTAAAAATCTGACTTTGCACCATTTACAAGGCCAGCATCCCATAGGGGAGTGCCAGGTCTAATCCCACTTGCCTGGCCCATGTGCTTAGGCCCCTGGCACCCAAATGGCAGGTCCAAAGGAAGTTTCTAGCTCCTGACGTTGACCTGATCCAGCTCTAACCTTAGATGGGAGTCAATCAGCAGATGCAAGAACACTTATCTGTCTCTGTCTCTCTTCCTTTCAAACGAGTAACTCATTTTTAAAAAGTCATTTTCAAAATGACTTTCAAAGAAGAGAGGAATACATGATAAACATTGATGCAAGGAAAGCCTAAACCAATATTTTACTTTAGATAATAAATCTTGATATGCAGAAAATCCAGATCCAGTTTTGTGCTACGAGCATTAGTAATTTTAGTAAAATACAATGATCTCTTTATTGTGACCTTGGAATTTTAATTGAAGGAAAGTTTAGTCTTGAGATCAATTATTCTAAGGAAAAAAAGGAATTTCAACCATAATAAAATTCGTTTGTCACTCTCTTCTATTTCCATTGTGCTCTGTATAATCCTGTAATGATGCTCATTGGATTATAAAACTTTGTGTCCTTGTCTGTCATCTGTCAGTAGACTTGATTTTGCTTGCTGAAAGAGTTCTTCCATTAGACCACTCAAACGACTCCCTTAGTCCCTACGGCGTGTGTTACATCTGAGCAACCCGTGATAAATACACTGCATGGGAAAACAAGGGGTGGAGCTGTAGTAGAGTGTGCAGCTAATGGGGGACTTTCCAGACACCATTGTTGGTTCCTGGTAAAGGTGGAAGCAGTGAAATGTTGACAATACAGTCGTAACATCCTACATGCTAATGGCAAAACACTCTTCCTATTTGTGTGCTGATTGTTGCTCAGAGGAAGCACTTGTTTTCTCAAATGCTCAGAGAATAAGGACAGTGTTACTAAATAAGACACGTTTCTAGAAGCTATTTGATCTAACAATTTCTAGTTCCATGTTTCCAATGCTTCTCCAAAAATCATGAGTCATGTAGTACATTCTAACTGGATTTTCTGCCCCAACAAAGTATCAGCAGACATTATTTCACAGAATCCTGCTGACAACTCTCTAAGGCATGAACCCTCATGAACAGATAAGGAAATTAGGACATTCCACTGGCCACACAGCTAATAAGAGTTATCACCAGTACTGATCCCCCAACATCTGACTGCAGAGTCTATGAACATGTATACCTAGTACATGGGCTGCACCAAGATTTCCCTTCGGCTCTGTCTTGCTCATCACACTTTCTAGGGTACAAAAAAAGCCATCAATGATGGCCATGCTAAACAAATGCAAACAGATATGATAGTACTTAGAAAAATTTTTCCCTAAGCTTTGACTCCTATCAAGGAGCTGACAGCAAGTGTGTCAATGATCCATCCACCTGAGGTCTGCGGCTGACTACAAATCCACAGTGCATGCACGTGCAGCCGGTTCCACTTCTCTTTCTTTCTTCCAATTTTATCCGTTCTTGGAGGCACGTACTTCTAGAATCCTGCTGCAAAACAAGATGCCATTCATGCAGGCCATTAGCAAATTTTAAAGTCTGGGCACAGAGAGGTACCAAGGAATGGCTTACTATAGGAGTAAATTATTTCAAGGCAAGTCTAGGACATGGCTGTAAGCAGCTCTGGCTTAGCTCAGATGTAACACTAATGCAGGCAAAGGGGTAGTGACTCAGGAAATGAAAAGCTTGCTTCATCCAGGCATACATATACTCAAAGAGGGCTCTGCCACCGTCAGCACATGCTTTCCAAAGTTATTCATGGAAGTAACCTCATATCTATGACGCAAAATTTTAGGATATTTGTACATATATGTGTTTCATTTACACACTTGAATTTCTCTGCAGCTTTCAGAATCCTGTGTGGACTGTGATTTTACCATCTGCTCCTTGGATATCTAATACCTGTTTGATTGTTACTAAAGTGCACTGAATGTTTATGGCACTCAGGGCCAGGATGGCAGTGATGTCCTCAGGGCACATCCTTGTGCAGGGCTTCAGCCTGAGAACTGCATGCCCGCCACTTGCATGCCACACAGGTATTCTAAGGAACATGGCTAGAGCCGAGCTGAAACCTCCATCAGTGGTCACGCTGATCTAAGACATAGGTGCCAAATGAAACTTCACGGCTAACGCAGTCAGTTGTGGTATCAACCCAGCAGGTAGGCACTCGTGTCCCCATTTCACAGGTAAGAGAGCAAGAGTCCCAGCTAGCAACAGCCACAGCTGGTGCAGAGACCCATGCTTCCTGCCTCTCTCGTAAAGCAAGACTCCTTGGAACATGCTGGGTCTATATCGGGTTCCTAAGCTCCTCTGATTATTCATCTTCTCTGGCCTGATGAGCCTTCCCTGATGACTGCTTACTGCACACGCTGCAGCTGCTGCCCCAATACATGCCTAATTTCCCATCATTTTCTGTGATGAGGTGTTCCCCAGGAGCAGCGCAGCTTTCCCACCCCAGGTGCTGGCTCCTGCAGATGCTGGAGTGTGCACAGTAGCTGCCGGCCATCCTTTTCATCAGAACAGAGTTCCTCACCGGGATATTTCTCATGATGATGTAATTAGCTTCCTGACCATACCTAACAAATTCGTTTCTAATCACAGGGGAAAGGAGGAGAAGAGAAAGAGCCATTCATCATGAATTGTGAGCAACTGTTTCATTTAACAGGCACCATTTGCACCCACCCGGTGTAATATCCCCTTCGATGATTGTTCAAAGATTCAGGGACACTAGGCCATTCTTCCACTACCGTGGGGACGCTCATGTGCATGAAGGTGTCAAGCACTAGCAAATTGCTTTTTCAAATCTGGCAAAGACATTAGAGCTGAAAAATCCTTTCAGCTCCAAAGTATCCCCAGCATTACAAATAGGAAGAATTCTTACTAACTTGTGGGAGATGTTTGACTCAGAGACACAACATGGAATTTCATGTATCAAGAAAATCCAACTGTTCACCACTACTGAGACAGTAGGTACTACAGTGCTATCACGCTTTTGCCCAGCATGTTTGGAGCATAATCAGAGATGTTATCTACAAAACTGAAAAACATACATTAAAAAAATTAAATGCAAATCACCAATTTAATAATGAATTACAGGTATGATTTGAGGTCTTCTACTTATCATTGCTGCAAACACTAAAAAATATCATAAGCAGATAAAAAATAAAGAACAGGCACCTTTGTCAAATTAAAAATGATATATTACTGGTCGTGGTACAACGGCTGGATAGGCTAATCCCCCTCTTCAAGCACCAGTTCATGTCCCGACTGCTCCACTTCCCATCCAGCTCCCAGCTTGTGGTCTCAGAAAGCAGGAAAGGACGGCCCAAAGCCTTGGAACCCTGCACCCACGTGGGAGACCTGGGAGGAACCTCTGGCTTTGAATTGGCTCGACTGCAGCTGTTGAGGCCATTGGGGAGTGACCCAGTGGACAGAAGATCTTTATTTCTGTGTTTCCCCTCTAGAGGTCTGCCTTCCCAATATAAATAAATAAATCTTTTTTTTTTTAAAAAAAAGAATATTCTACCATGATTTTAAATATCTTTGACTATTTTGAAATTTACTGTGAGTGAAATTGATTTTTTTTTCATTGTTTATAGTCCTTTCCTACATTCTTGATGAACTATTCTCTTCACTTTTTACTGGTTAAACTGTTTTTACACTGTAGCATTATGTCGTTGATTCTAACGTCAATTAATAATGTGTACCTCCTAAAGAAGAAAGCAATCAGTAAACCACTCAAAAAATAAACATCAGGAACAGGCTGTGATAGCTTAGTCTGTGGGTTGCCAGAGACAACACAAATGTGGAAGAGAGGAAAAGTGGATTAGATGTAGGCTAGACAACCCTCTGAGATACAAACAGCACACAAGCAACGTCTTTCTGAAGTCCAACTTCACAGCAGCAAGAAAAACACCACGGCCACTGATGCTGTAGTACGTCTACTCTGAAGGCACATCCAGTGACCAGCAGGAGCCCCAGCGTCCTGGGTAACAAGGACCACTCAGCAGGGACCCAGTGGCTGGGAACACATTAAAGCAATTACTCATGAAAAATAAATGGGGCCCGGCGGCGTGGCCTAGCGGCTAAAGTCCTCACCTTGAAAGCCCCGGGATCCCATATGGGCGCCGGTTCTAATTCCGGCAGCTCGCTGCTTGTGGCCTGGGAAAGCAGTCGAGGACGGCCCAAACCTTTGGGACCCTGCACCCGCGTGGGAGACCCGGAGGAGGTTCCAGGTTCCCGGCTTCGGATCGGCGCGCACCAGCCCGTTGCGGCTCACTTGGGGAGTGAATCATCGGACGGAAGATCTTCCTCTCTGTCTCTCCACTCTGTATATCTGACTTTGTAATAAAATAAAATAAATCTTAAAAAAAAAGAAAAATAAATGTATTAAAGTTTCAATGATATTCACAGTCTAGGTTTTGTCCACTTTGAGTTGGTCTTGTTGAGTTAAAATGAGTAGACAAAAGGACAAACAGGGCAATCATCTCCCTGGAGGATGCGGCACCTCGGGGCGGTAGTAGCTCCCATCGGATTGCCCCCACACCAAGTCCAGCCTCTGGATGATGTGTATCTGGGGAGGCAGCAGGTGATGGTCCAAGTATCTGGGTCCCTATTAGCGACGTAGAGACCTGAACTGAGTCCCTCATCCCTGGCCTGAGCCTGGCCCAGACTTACGTATCAGGGAAGTGACCTAACAAAGACAAGAACTTTCTCTACGCTTTGTCTTTCAAATAAGTGAAAATAAATTTTAAATAAATGTGCCCTAATTTTTTTTCTCACATTTTTAGAGTCCTCCAATAGTGTTCCATGGATAAAAATGAATAAGGTAACATACAGCACCACTCAATCATTGGTTTGACATGTGACCAGACATTTAACACACATTCCCTTCTCTACATTCTCCCTGTCATTCCATGCTGGCTGAGGGTCAGGCTTATACGCAAAGTACCAACGCAAATGAAATCTGGAAGCGGTCCCAAGGCGGTACTGAAGACAGGAAGGAAGCACATGGGGATAGCAGTTCCCAGCCCGTCAGCTCCATCTTTCCACTCCTTTCCTAGATGAATTCCTCATAATGCACAGGCTTTGGACTCCCCAAGTATCTTCCTTCCTTTGCGTGTCGCTCAGCATTTACAGTCTCTACTCTTTTTAACGTAGTCTAATAAGTGTTTCTAAGTGAAAAGTATCTTCCTTTAGGGTGATGGCTAATACATTCATTTGATTAGTAAAAGTGATGGGTGTGCCAGGAGGCCCTGGGAATTGGCTGTCCAATCAGCAGACCCCATCTTGCAGCCAGGGCAGGCCAGCAGAAAGGCCTCTGGAGACATCCGTGAAAAGATTGGCCCTTCAGATTTCTGGGCACGGGATTTAGAGGTCAGTATGTTCACTTTCTGTTCAAATCACAAGCCTCCTTCCCAAATAACAAGCTTAGCCCCTGAAATATCACTGCCAGACTTGCCCAGTCAGTTTTTTTCCTGACATTCACAGAATAAATTGAATGAAAATGCATGAGATTGTTAGGACAGAGTTTTCTTGAAAACAGACTTTTCCAGTTCGGTTATCACAAAATTGTCTGGAAAAACTGGCTCTTTCCCAATTCTGTGATTGTATTTGGATTAAAGAAAGGAGAAAATGATAACAAAGGAATGGAAACAAATTAAAATGGAGTTAACATCCAGCTTCCGGAGACTTCACTGGATGGCATTTGTAATCAAATGGGAACTTTCTCCAATTCCTGAGGAAGCAGTGGTGTAGAAAATAAATGACCTGCACCAACAAGGCTATGTCTACGCAAAATGCATTGAATTATCAATCCCTATTTCCCTCTAAATTAAGTGGGAGTCTGAAAGAAGCAACCCTCTTCTGGAGAGCTCCACTTGAGCCCAGAAACCTGGTCAGAATCCCCAGGGAAAGAGAGGAAGGGGTTACTGGAAATCAACCCTCTAGAGGATGAAGCGTTAAGTCCAGGCGGTCCTCAGAGCATTTTGGCTTCAACTGGGCAAGCACAGGTCATTATTTCAAATAGCCAAGCTGTGACCAGAAACCGGAGCATCTTTACCTGGTTACTACCCACACTGGTGTGAGAATGGACACCCCTAAGAGTCCCCTGGGTCTCTGAAAAAAAAGAAAAACTCTAGTATCTCCACCTCAAAGCCTACAGTACATTTCTCTTTAGTAAATTATCATTACAATGAATTCCTTATTAAGTAAATCCCATTAGAGCTCATGCTGGATCCTGAGACACAGACATCAACCTAGGGTTCATTACAGAGATACATGCCATTTTCATTGTAAATATTATTCACCCAAGCCTGCTGTGACTATACATACACCTTTGCACTGGGCAGATGGGAGAAAAATGAAATAAAAATTGAAAAGTACTCTCCACTGCCCACGTAGCTGGGGCATGCTGATAGAGAATAATGAGTGGCAGGATGTGACCTTCGTCCCAGATCCAGCTGAAAACACACACACCACATGTGGACCCAACTGTTCATTGGCTTGGAAGGACTACATTGCCCCACCAATTGTTTCTAACTCTTTTACTGATTTTTGTTGAATGGTGTATACCTTTAAAGGCACATAAAAGGGTAACTGAAAAATACCATTTTCCCTAAAAATTTGTGTATTTACTTAACACAGAGAGAAACAGAGAGTTCCCATCTCCTAGCTCACTCCCTAGGTATCTGCAACAGCTAGGGCTGGGTCAGGACAAAGCCAGAAACCAGGAGCTCAACCCAAGTCTCTAACAGGAGCAGGGAGGAACCCAATGACTGAGCCATCACTGCCATTCCCCGCAGATTTCATTAGTGGAAAGCTGCACATAGGAACAGAGCTGAAACAATAGACAGGCCCTCTTGGACAGGTTGCAGGTGTCCCAAGTGGCGATGTAACTGCTGGACCAAATGCCCACCCAAGGTCCCAAATTTGTCTCTTCTTCCCAGAACTCTAGATCAATTTCTATTCGTATGCATGAGGAGGGAGGGAAAGGAATATCATATTATTTGAATTGTGTCCAAGAACTATACTGAATCTCTTAAAGTGAATTAGAATTAAAACATTTTTAGCAACAATTAAGATAAAGAAAACAATTCATGGAGAAATGAAGTCAAGAATTTGCTTTGCTGTGAAAAATAAAATCCGCATGCAGTTTTTCCAAAATAAGCACCTTATAGGAATTCTTCAAATCTTCCTCACATGAAGGAATTCCATTCTCTGCATCAAAATAGTATTTATTTTAATTCCATTTTCCACTATTTTTTCGTAGCACTGTATTACATCTTGAGTATCAAACTCATTTCTCCTCACCCCATCTCAAACAACTCTACCTAATTGCTCCCATAACTCACAAAATTACTATTCAAATTTTCCATTGCTCAACTCAAGGTCAACTCAAAATTCCCAACCCCTCTCTTTCCTTCATGCTGTGCCAAAAACCCAAACGAAAATCTCACTAGGGTTTCTTTGAAATATATTAGAAAGCCAACCAAGGCCACCTCATCCTCCTGGCCACCGACATCTTTCCTGCTCTGGGTTTCCTGTACCTAAGCTCTTCATATCTGCTTCTTAAAATTCGTTTTTAATGATTTGCTTATTTTATTTGAAAAGCAGAGAGAAATCAACAGGTCTTGTATTTGAAAGGTCACAACAGCTGGGCAAAGCCATGAAGTTCAGGCTCACTCACCCCAGTTGGGTGACAGAGGCCATTCTCCCCTGCTTTCTCCATTTCTCCACTGCTCCAAAGCCCAGAGGCCAGGACAGGAACCAGCACTCAAGTGGGATGCTGGCATCTCAGCTAGTGGCCTAGCCTATTGTATCACAATGACAGCCCCAAATGAAGCAGCATTTTGAATCCTAACCACTACTCTGCTCAGAACAACCTAAACTTAATTTCTTCAAATGTCAAAACCATTGCTCCAGGCAGCCAACTCATTACATGCTCTTGCCCCATGATTTCTCAGGCCTTATCTATGACTGATGGTTCCCCAACACCACACCATTTATGCATTAACATACAGACACATACATAAGCCAACTCTAGAAGTGGAATATACATAATGAACGTGTTGGGAAGGATATGGAAGGTTAAATAAAGGCCTGATATTGGAATTTCCAATATAGAACAACACAATATTTGATTGAATGCTGCCTACAAGAGATGGCCCTTAAATATAAAGACACACACAGGTTGTAAACGCACAGGAAAGGATACGACACAGACAATAAGCATAAGAATTCTGCGGTGGTTACTACACTGCCAAGTCATGCAGATTTCAATTAAAATATTATAACTAGAGATAATAAAAGAGTTCAAATTATAAAAATTAAGAATTTATCGATAAGATATAAAAACTATAAATATGTATGTACCTAAGAACAGAAATTTGAAATACATGAAGCAGAAATGCGTGGACTTAAAGGAATAAGCAATCACAGAGCCATTTATAATTAGTAATTAATAGAGCCATTAGACAAAATTAATCAGTAAAGCATTGAATGTTCTGAAGATTACTAACTAGCTTCATCTAATTAATATTTAAAGAACATTTCATCCAACATTGACAGAATGCTATTTGGTTTCAGGGCACATTTATATGTTGACTAGGAATACATATTTTTGGTACTGGATTGCATGCTCTTCTGAGGTATGTTATATTTCATCATTTTTATTCTTTCTGGTAAAATGTAGAACAGTTATATCAATTACATCTTCTAAGCCATGTAAAACTGTGTTTATTACTTTATAAATGCATCCTTTCATATTAAATACAGAAAAATTTAATAAGCCCTGATGAGTCATTTCTAGAAAATATTGTAAGGCAATTACAGGAATGAGGAAGACACCAGGTACTGACTAGATGGTTTAAGAGGTAGTGAAGGTGGGAATAACTCTCATTTACTCTTAAAACGAGTGAAAGGCGGGAAGAAAGCTGCAGCATAATAACAGCATGGAAAGTGAGTGTTGAGGGGTGCACAGGGAGCAGGGTTTGGGGAGACCTACACTACATTTCTCATCTGTCACACCAAGTTCCTATGGAAAGATTCATGATGAGCCCTGGTTTCCTGGGATGGTCGGAGCTCCTGAAAATGAGCCATGTGAATCAGAAGCAGGGCACTGCTCTTGCAAACTTCTGCTCAGAGACAGAATACAATGCAGCACCCACAGCAACCCTGCCAACAGGACAGATTGGAGGAGTGAAGCCGGAAACCACCTGCTCAGCAGTCAAGGTACACAGTGAATCCGTGCAGCACCTATGGCATGGTGCACTTACCCCCCATCATCAAGAGACACCTGTGCTACTTTCAACTGACCAGGAGTATCATCCCTAGATTCAACAGGCAACTTCCGTTTTGCCAACTCTTATTCAGCACATGCCAGCCCTTTCCAAACCAAGATTCCAAAGCTTCCCCACACATAACTTACAGACCTACAGCCTCAAATAGGACTGTCTCATGCTTGGGAACCCTGAGTTATCATCAAAAAAATTGGAAATGAATAGTGCAGGGTAACGACAAGATTGCCACAAATGGCAACTGCCATCATGCTTAAAAATAGGTTTAAAACTATCTATACAACTAATTGTGAAGAATGAGAAATATACTGTACACCAAAGCCTCAGTTTACAAATTGCAATTTCTATCAAGGCAACATTAACAAAATAAAACTCTCAAAATAGATAATCTTCATTAAAAATATTCTTCCACTCTCTTCTCAATCTGATCCCAAAGTGAAAATATTAATAACCAAATAAGTAACAGGGAAAAATGAAGCTAAGTATATTAAGCCTATACCACTGGAATTTAAAAAAAAAATGCTTAAAGATGCTCTTTGATACAGAGGTTACAACCCACTGCACCTACTGTAAGTTGAAAAGCACAGAGAAGTTAAGAATCCACTTGATGAACCTAACCCATCGGATGTAATTGCTTATTCCAGGATACTGTAGTTGGAGAACTTCTGCTAGCCTATGTTTGAACAAAGTCAGCTAATACAAAGCCTATTTGGGAACAAGGTGAAGCGTGTTTCACAGACACACGCAAGAACAGTTGTGGTACTGGTGAGATACAAAATCATGCAATGCAGAACACTGGAGAGCTGCAGCTGTTGTCCCTCTGGAAGACGGGGCCCAGAATCCCCAAAGAGCACCCACCGTACAGTGTACTGGCAGCCCAGGTGGGGATGAGAAATTCAAAATGCAAAGCCCAGTTTCTCCCAAGTGTGTATGGCTTCCACACCCTCACAAATTTACATGGTAATGTAATCAAATCATCGTTAGCCAGCTATCACCTTGATTTCCTGCCTTCTCAGCCTCCACATCTCAAATGAGAACACATTTAGTATTGGTGTTTATTTAACTAAATATAAGTTCATAAAGCATGAGACGCAGTCATGTCACAAAGATCACTGCCCGCACCAGGTTGACTGGAAGCAAGCCACCGAATGCCGTCACTGCCTCTCTCGGTCATCGGGTAAGCACTTGCCAGATTCACAAACACACACAACTGTGCAGATGGAACTGGAGAGTTTACCTTGCGGCCAGGCAGCCCCCACAGTCCTCGCAAATGGAAAGACAGAATCTCCTCCTCTGAGGTGCTTCCACAAAGATTCTAACCAGCGGGATGGATCCAACACGGGGAAAGACACTCTCAGAAAAGCCAGCGTTGTGGGAAATCAAGCTCAGTAACACTGTGACTTTGGAAATAGTGAGAAGCCAAGCAAGTTGCAAAGCCCTGCCCAGAAGCCTGGCTTTGCAGGGATAGGTGAGAAAGGCTCAGGTTCAAATGAACAGGAATGTCTTCCTGAAGTCCCAGCTGTTCCCGTCCCAAGTGGCTTCCCAAATACTTCCAGGAAGCAGTTCCGCGTGCTGCGCTCTTGGCTTTTCCTTCCTCTCTGGTCTTGATTCCCACTGCCCTGTGTAAGCAGTGTCCCGCACACTCTCATCACCAAGTGACTCTGAACAAATGCAAATGCTCTCTGTCCTTCTGGGCAACTGACTTGACGCAACCATCATGGACTCATGGGAAAACTTAATTGGCCATAGGAGATCGCACTAGTGAATCTGAAGTGTAAGGCTCAAAGATCAACATTCTAACTGCAGGATTTTTGTTGAGTCTGGCTGACTGCCTGGATGCTAGAAACAGGGATGCCAGCACCTGTGCAGCTGTCTGACCACAGGGCATGTGTCCACACAGAAGCAAAAACTCATTTCCCCAAGAGCTCTTCTGCTTGCTCAGACTTCCCCGGGGTTCTGCATTTTATCTCAAAACTCAAGTTAGGTCACCCTGGACCGCCCAAAGGACAGAAGCTCGGATGATTCGGCCTGCAGCACCTGCAGCTGCTTGCTACCTGCAGTGTTGGGCTCCTGACTCCTCCTGCACAGCTTTATGACAAGTTTGCCTGTTCCTGGATTCCCTGTCCTGTCTTTCTCTACACAAATCACACTTTTCCTGGAGAACATTCAAGAAAGGCAACACTTGAATTGATGTCAGTCATTTGCATTTGCTTAGAAATTTATTCGTGCATGTTCTTATACCTGAATTTAATGAAGAAATAAATCTTTGAGAAGTCAGCAGGTCCTTGGTAACCAACAAAATGTTATTGCAGGAGGGGGGGAGAAACTTCTGCAGCCGGAGGGCAAATAGGTAGAGTGAAATTGAACGGAATTAAAATAGCAGAACTACGCAGACATGAAGTGTTTTATGAAAACTGCTGTTTTATTTATAAACAATAGATCCTAATGACTAGGGCTGGTATTTGGCACAAAAGTAAGACTCCAGCTGGGACTTTGACTGCTTTCCGTGTAGCGGAGTGTTCGATACCTGCCTTTGTACCTCTGTTTGCAATCCAACTTCCCACTAACGTGCGCCCTGCAGAATCGACACTTGGGTCCCTGACGCCCATACGGAGAACTGAACGTTGTTCAAGGCTACTGGCTTCAGCCTGGCACGGCTCTAGCTGGGGAGTTCATCAACCAAGAAGAAATTTATGTATCTGTCTTACTCTACTTTTCAAGTAAAACAAACAGAAGCAATTCCAGGGATTGATTTTGTCTATAATTAAGTAACACATACTCCCAAACTATGGGACACAGTTTCAGGTTTTCAAATACCTAACAGAAGCACATGAATACAAATATTTTCAGTTTTTAATTTTTGATTGAATTTTAATCTTTTATAACACTATTGTTAGTGTTATCAGGCTGAATCAGCTAAATCTCAGATAACTCTCCTGCGTAAGTTATTTCAACTCATCGTCTAGCACAGTGCTGAAATGACTTCCCGCTTATCTCAGCTGAATGTCCTCAACACAGAAGACAGAATTCACACTGTGGCCCACGCGATGCAGCAGACACCGCTGGGCTTCCTCACCAGCCTCGTCTCCCACGGCTGCCCTGGCCCACTCCGTGTCGGACACAGCGCTCATTCCCGGTGCCTTGGACTCACCAAGGACACTTTCCCTTTCCTCAAGGACTCTGTTCCCACCATCATCCCTTAGTTAGCTCCTTCGTCCCCTGTAAATTTAACACAAATCGCTCACAAAGGGCCCGCTCTGCCCACCCAATTTTCGGCTGTCCTTCCATTCCACACCCCTTCCCCTGCTCTAGCTTCTCGTGTTTTAATAGTATAGATTTCTTCTTGATGATGCCTACTGTTTCTTTTGCAACCCTAAACATTTCATGAAGTACAGCCTTTGTTTTATATTCTGCTCCAGAAGAGTGCAAGAAAAAAAAAAAAAACAAAAAAAAAAAACAAGTCCTTGTTCCAGAACTATTTGTTGAATGAATGTTGAAGAACATTCTCCTGACTCCTGCTGTAACTAGGCAGCCGGGTTTATCTTGTATTCCATAGTCTAGCTCGGTGGGACTACACATGTGAATGGAGCAGATAAAGCATTACTGTGTAAAGATACAGTTGACCAAGAAAGGACACAGATAAGCAAGCAAGTGCAATGCCTAACAAGAAAGACTAAGAAGAAAGCTAAACTAGGCAGTCAACAGAGAACAGGGATGGAGGAGACGACATTGCAGCAAACACTTGCACAAATTGAAGGAGCAAGCTAAGAGGATTCTATCTTGAAAGAGCAGGTACTGGCCACAAGCCTGGAAGCCCTAGACAGAAATTCATAGGTGGTCCAAGAACATACAGAAAGTCACTGTGTCTGGGGCACCTCAAGTCATGAGGAGAGTGACAGGTGAGGCCAAAGGTTAAGTCCACACCGCGCAGGTTCAGGAGGTTCTGCTCTGACAAAAAAAAACAACAACATGTGAGGATCAGTAAAGGGGAAACAGGATGGCTTTTCTACATTAGCCATGTGTTGGCTTACTTTTTACAATAAAGGCATACATCTTTAATCTTTCCCCAAGGCTACCCAAAAGTGGGGCTGAAGCTGAGTGAACACAAGGGTCTCTGGGACAAGGAGGCTGTCAGGCATCACGCCAACCTTCACATCACTAACTACCTTCACCATCTTGGCTTTGCTTCATTCTGTGGCTCCGTGTTAATACGGTGCAAGCTCATAGCCACTTGGATGACTTCCCATTTTTCACTAACCAAGGAATTTGAACAGAATTTTTGCTTTCCAGGAACCTTCACAGCAGTGAAAAGACGCAGATAATATACAAGCAGTTAAACAATCATAGATGAGGAAGAATATAAAACAGGCAGAAAACGACAATGAAGGGCAAAGGTACAAGGACGGAGAAAAGGTACAACTCCACTGAAGATGGCCAGGAAACTGAACATCAAGAAAGATGTTCTGAAATTTGAAAGTGGCATCAGCGTGGAGTTCTGAGGGGTAAGGGAACCAAGATCTGCAAGTATTTGTGAAATCGACCTTCAATTCAGGCAGCACAGAAAATGCTACGTGTCAAGACACTAACTTCATCATATCTATTTCTCATAGGACTCCCAACATAATTTGACTATTTTTTATTTATTCTGTATCTACACGTAAAAAAATGTTAGACAAAATTTTGCAGATTTTAATAGATAAGAATAAAATTTCTAAACAAATATATAAACACAACAATGAAAATAGGCTGTAAACTTTCACAGTATGTTCTATTCAGCTCTAAAATGAAAACAAATCATTTGTGTTTACAATATGTGGAAACATTTTCATGGCACATTTGGTATTAAAACGAGACTGCAAATATGTAAGATTTATTGATTATTCATTCTGTGCCAAGGAGTGTGCAATCCAATATGGCAGCCACTAGTCATGTGTGTCTATTTGAACCTAATGAAATTAAAGAAAACCATAAATTCACTTAAATGAGCTGCAGTTCAGGAACCCAATAGTTGGTTGTCATCAGTTGCTATATTATAGAACAATTACATCATTATAAAAAGCTCCTAGCAGTCATTTTAATCCTTTCAACAACATAACCAGGATTATGCTTGATTCACACATGAAGCAAGTGAGACAGAGAGCTTGGATTATTTGCTCAATATATACTATGAACCCTGAGGAACTTGAAACAAAAAAAAAAAGTTTTATCAAGAAATCAAAGTCAATATCCAGTTGCTGAAACTTACTGAATTTTGTCAAATGTCTGAGTTTTACAACCATGACACACAAGACGTTCAAGTCTCTCCGACATGATAAAAGATCTCCTTCTAATTTCACTTTGTTCTGTTAACAACTCCAGCATAAACGTGTGCCTGGGGAGTGCCAATCTGCCACACAATATTGTGTAGTAAATGAACAAGTGAATTTGCTTTATTGGTCTATTACACTGGGGGTGACATTGTGAGTTTTTTATAGGACACATTTCCTCTTCTCCATATATGCTTGTGGATTTTTCAGTTATAAACTGCCAACGTCTTCTCTGGATTGTCTGGTGACGTAGCAGATTTACAGCCAGAAACAGATGTTCAACACTCTTAATGGCTGTGAATGTTTGGGGTAGAGGAGAATTGTTCAATTCAGTCTTCACAGGGGTATCAGACCCTTTGCTAATAGACATAGGGATGGATCCACAATCTTCCTGGTTTAAACAAATGGCTCTTCTTGCTGGGATTCCAAGCCAACTTTTAACACAACCAAAACATGACTACTCCAGAGCTACTTCTCCTGAAAAGTTCCTAATCACTCTCTCACAATCCAAGCTCATACTGTAAAGACTTACCTGCCAAAGGTTTAACCTATTTTGTCGGTCCAATTGCTCATCAGTCTTAAACTGCAGAGTAAAATGCTTTAAATCCATAAAATCCAAGCCAAGAAAAGATGTGACAAGTCAGAGTTGTGGAACTCTCACCATCGCCTGGTAAGCTGATGCACCTGCACCTCTGCAGGATCCTGCTTAGGAAGTTGCACCCACTGTGCAGCACAACTAGAAAGCATGGACACTGGGAAAGGTCACCTCACCACCAACAAACAGCATCCTACAGTGAAAGACTACTTAATACGCCTTCTCAGAAAAGAAATATCAACCATTAAGGACATGACCTGATGCTAGCTGCTTAGGGCAAGGTACATATAAGAAGGAAGAAGCTCCAGGCTCGGCTTTTTGGGTTGTACTCTGATGCAATGCATGAATAAGATGAATTCACAGAAGGACTGGTGACTATGGGAGACATCTCGTGCCCCTCAATGCTAAGACACTCATTCTTCATGCTGAAGGCAGCCCTCAAAGGATGGGCGTGGCTTCCATGGACAGTGTTAAACAAGCTGGCAAAGGAGAGGGTGGGCAGCAGCAGTCCAGGCACCAGGATGACTGTATCCCATACTGGGGTACGTAGGGTTGAACCCCAGCTCCACTTCAGATTCCAGCTTCCTGCTGCTGTGCGCATGGGGAGGTAGCAGTGATGGCGCAGGTGCTTCGATCCATATGAAACCTCTGCTGGTTCTAGGTTCCTCACCTCCAGCTTTCACAGTCATCCGGGGATGAACTAGCAAACGGAGGTCACATTGCACCCTGTCTCCCTCCCCCAGCTACCAGCAACTCCACTATGAGAAGCAGACAGTGATAGCTCAAGTGCTTAGAACCCTGCCATCCAAACGGAAGGCCAGACAGAATTGCTAGGCTCCTGGCTTTGGCGTAGGCCTGGCTCTCATGGACATTAGGAAGAGTGAACTGGCAGACAAAAAAACTCCCTCTCTCTGCAACTGCCTTCCAAGTAAATAAATGTATCTCTTAAAGAGTGAATTTTGTTTTATTTTACATTTTAAAGCATCTTGACCTATATTCAAGCGAAAGAATTTCATCCTGCTTATACAAAAAGTATACAAAAGGCCCAGCACAGTAGCCTAGTGGCTAAAGTCCTTGCCTTGAATGTGCCAGGATCCCATATGAGTCCAGTTCTAATCCTGGCCACCCTGCTTCCCTTCCAGCTCCCTGCTTGTGGCCTGGGAAAGCAGTCAAGGACAGCCCAAAGCCTTGGGATCCTGCACTCATGTGGGAGATTTGGAAGAGGCTCCAGGCTTTGGATCGGCACAGCTCCGACCATTGCAGTCACTTGGGAAGTGAATCAGTGGACAAAAGATCTTCCTCTCTGTATATGTGACTTTCTAATAAAATAAACAAATCTTTTTTTTTAAAAAGTATACAAAGATTTTAGAATTTTTTGCAAAATAAATTTACCTTTTTAATTTTATTTTCCAAAAACCTTAAAAATGTATTTTAATAAAATTGAAAGACAAAAGCAATGAAGGCATAGATCCCAAATCTTCTTTTTTACTCTCAAATGGCCAAGACAGCCTCGGTCGGACCCAGCTGAAGTCAGCAGCTAGGGACTCCATCTGGGTCTCCTGCATGGGTGGGCTAAAGTGCCAGGACCTCCTGTTACCTTTCAGAATCTATGTGTCGGAAGCCAGGTGAGACACAGAGCAGCCAGGACTCCAACCGACACTCCGACTGGGAATAGGAGTAATTCAAGCAGTGACTTGACTGCTGTTCCCACAACACTTGCCCTTCTGCAGACTTTGTAAAATACCCCGTATGAGGACGGCTGGGCGTCCGTCCCCATAGCCCCTTGCCCTGTGAGTAGCCCTGCCTCCTTGGACAGTATCCCGGAACAGAGTAAACATACAGATGCCTTTGCTGAGGGAACATAACCCAAGAATACTCCTAAAAGAAAAATTGGACTAAGTAAGAACTGTATCTGCTTCTACACTGAAAACCCTGTTGTTGTAATAAACAGAAAACACACTTGCTAAAAATGCTGCCCCACAGAAGAAGGCCATCTTCCCTGCAAAGAATATTATTAGAAGCTAAATTTTGTTACTATAGACAAACAGCCTTCCAATTTCCTTTGTTTCACTAACATTTTTCTGGACTTTAATGCTTTTTGATTTCCCTGTGCTACTCGTCTTGGACTTGGAAAATGGCTTTCTTATTCTAGAATATTTGTTCTGTTGATTTCATTGCGTTGGAACGCATCCTACACTGAGAATTCTGGCACATTCTCAAGAGATGTCTCAGAAAACATCCTGTCCTCCACCTGGATTGGTTGATAAGAGGCATGTGAGTGCGGGTAAGGGATGGCAGCAGTCAGCTGTGCTGATAGCTCTAGTTTGCTCAGCACCAGAGACAGCGAGAACAGGGACACTTGGGACTCCCAGGGTAGACCATTTCTCAGTCGGATCCGACTGCCTCGGGTGTGCCCTCAGTCACCCTGCCTCTGCAAGGTGAATTTGTCTGCCTTTGTAGTAGACTCTTTCTTTACCCCTCCTCTTGGATTAACAAGATGGTAAATTCATACACAGTAATACACATTAAAATGTGATCAGATACCCTAAAATTGCATCCCTGAATCTCATGTTTGGCATTAACTCATCCAGACACATTGGAATGCTGTTTCCACTCAACATGAAAAAATAGTAAGTTCCAACTATGGAGTTGTAAGGTTGTTAAGCAGTAGTAGACAGAGCTGTGGGGAGGGGCTGGGAACAAGGGGACACCAGTAACACCAGTGTGGGCTTCTGCTGGCCACCCTCACATGCCAAGAGGAGGATGGCTGGTAGTGGTTATCTTTTTTTTTTTAAAAAAAAAAAGATTAATTAATTTTTTTCAAAGACATAGCCACAGGGAGTGAGGACTAGAAAGAGATCTTCCATCTGCTGGCTCACTGTCCAAATAGCCTGGGCTGGGCCAGGCTGAAGCCAGGAGCTTCACCTTGGGCTCCCACATGGGTGCAGGGGCTCAAGCATTTGGGCTGTCATTTGGCTGCTTTTCCAGGCACATGTGTAGGGAGCTGGAATGAGAGTGGAGCAGCCAGGACTCCAACCCATGCTCATACGGAATGCTGGCATAATAGGCGACCACTTAACATACTCTGCCACCACTTAAGCCCCCAAAACTGACTGGTTTGGAAAAACAACTATGAAGAACCCACATGAGGAGTAAAAGACAATTTCCATTCATTCCTGAGGAGCCTTTGAGGAGCAGCCTGAAGGAATTCAGCCAGCAGGGCGCAGACTTCCTTCCAATGAACAGAAAAGGGAGCCTCTTTCTTCCAGTCCACCTCCCCCATGGCTTCCAGGGTCAGGTTCCAAGGGATGGAACTAAACAGAGCTCAGGGATGAGCAGGGTCACTGAGAGACCACCAAGAAAGCGCAGGACTGGAGAGAAGCCGGCAGTTGAGATGCCCAGGCTGCCTGTGGCTTCACTCCCTCATGTAGCCTTTGACGCCTACTAAGCCACACAGCTGAGAGTGGAGACACGTGGGTGGGTGAGTGGTCTGATCTAGCCCTTGCTCAAAGCCTAATGGATCAGCTTGCCCACTGAGCCAGACATGGAGGGAAGCACAGTTGTGGAAAGGCGTTTGCTTTTTGCTGAGTCTTGATCTTGTTTCTGGAGACTTTGTCTAATATGACAACTTCAGCAAGCCCGAGAGGGAATTCTCCTGGGGGTCTTTGGAAACACAGCCATGTCCTCCCATGCATCCTCCAAAGGGCCATCTCTGCCAAACAAGTACGTTTTACTTTCTGAAGAGAAGACATTTTCCTCTTTTTATCCTGCTGCCTGCATTTCAATTCACAAAACGCTCACATTCCCCCATTTGGCTGCACACTGCCTGCAAGACGTACCTTCGGAGCTGCGGAGTGATTGGGTGTCCTGTGCAGCTGCATAGGATTTAGCCATGTCTCCTTGCAAATCCAGCCACAAAGAAATGTTGCACACTCTGTAAAGCCACATGCAGCTAGAAGCACCGCCATTTACAATTTTCTGAGATACTGATTTTCAAAAGTTGATGTTTGTCCTGCCACATATATGTTCTTGTTGATTCTGGAGTGCTTGACTTTCGAAAACAACTAAACGGAAATCAAAACAGCATGTACACTGAGTAGTTGCCAGCAGCAGATGACATGCGTAATTCCTGCTGGCGATGGTCCTTTAAGTTAAAGAGATAACCTTTGTGGTGAAACACGCACTGTCTCAATGCCTTCCAACACAAAGCAGTCTGAAGTTCGCGGAAGGAAGCATCCGCCCAGTTCTTGCAATCTCACACCCCTTCATTTCAGCTGGACCCTGTTCACAGTTGAGGCTGCCTTTCTGGGCCCTCGAAACTCGTGCATCCTGCAGTGACCCGGGGCACATGCCCCATGCAGGCCCATTCACAAGCCTCGCTGGCCTGCTTCCCAGCTGCTCCTGCCATCTGTTGGAAACCAAACCCAGCAGTAACAGAAGGTAGACTAAAAAATGCACTTTTCCACATGTCTTTTTAAAAGTGTGTTTATCGTGCTTTAATCATTAGCCACGTAAACAAGCTTTAAATCACAGCTTCCGTTTCTAAAATAAATACCTTTTTTGTCCCAACCATGGGGAAGCTTTGAATCATGATATCTATATTTGTTAAAGGTCGATTTATTTATTAACTTGAAAGGGTGACAGAGAGATGAAAAAAGATCATGTGTTTGCAGCTTCACTGCCCCAGTGTCCACAAGAGCGAGGGCTGGCATCTCCATCCTGGGCTCCCTTGTGGGTGCCAAGAGTTAGGAGCTGGCATCTCCATCCTGGGCTCCCTTGTGGGTGCCAGAGGCGCAAGCACTTGAGCCATCAGCTGCGCCTCAGGGTGCACTTAAGCAGGAGGCTGGATCAGAAGTGGAGCAGCCAGGACTCCAAGGAGGCACAGCAACAGGGGATGTGGGCATTTCAAGCGGTTGCCTAACCCCCGGTGCCAGAATCCCAATCCTCAGGGTCTCTTTAAAGCAAAGCTTCAGTCTCTGTGACCATGAAACAGCAAGTCACATGGAGAGCAGGTTGCAAGAGGAGAGAACAGCTTTTGTGGAAGAGGTCAAGTGAGAGAAAAGCTAGGAGAAGCGGACTGTGAGCCAGACAGGCACGACTTTCCCGGCTGCAGGTGGAAGTCACCTTTGAGACGCAGGTGAATACCACAAAGCATTACTCTACTCAGTATCATGTATGAATTAACACATATTTTTCACTCATCATAATATGTCCTGCTGCAGAAGAGATATAAAATACATCAGACCTCTTTCTTCCCAAAAATACATTAGAATTCATGCAAATCATCAGAGCCCTACGCCAGTCACGCTTAAACCTGAGTACGCAGCAGAATGAGCAAGACTTCGGGCTGCAGTTTCCAGTTCAGGGGACCTGGGCTGGGGCCAGCATTTCCCTCTCTGGCAGGCAGCAAGTGATGCCGCTGACCTGGACTGTGCGGTGCTAAAGGCAAGCAAGTGAGAATCAGGAAGGCAGCCACGGGGACAGAAGAGCAGGGTCCCAGAGCTTCAGCATGCGAGCAGGTGTCACCAAGGATCTCTACTGAACAGACCCATCCCTGGGGAGCCACTGAGCCCCTGGTTCAAAAACGGCCAGATCAGAAGCCCAGCTGCTTGGGCCACGACTCTCAGGACTGAGAAAGTCCTTAGCAGCCCTGAGTGCTGGGACATTGGCTGAGCCCTCTTTGCAGGCTCTCCCCTTTGCACACGTCAGGACACTGCACCGTAATGGAGGGGATGGGCAACAATGAGCACCTACCATAGTCCATCCTCTCAGCTGGTGAGGGGATGAGGAGAGGGAGGACCCTGGAAGGCAAAAACGGGGAGGACACGGGGACAGGAGAAGGGACGGCATCTCCAGGCTACTTCAGCAGTTGCTGGGACTCTCAGGCTGTCATCGAAGAGGTCAACTCCTTCCCGGGAGGTGTGGATCCCCTGTCTCCGATCTGCCAGGCTTAGAGAGAGAGTCTCAGCTCTCAGGGAATGGACAAAAGGCCACCAGGTGACAGGAAGCTATGGCCCAGCGGGAAAATTCAAAGGGAAAAGAGACACAAGCCTGTGGAATATGTGCCCATAAATTTTCATGCTGCAGTTTGTGATTTTTGCCTTCATTAAGCAGCTTAGTAGAACAATGGCGTTGACTACATTGGAAAGATGCAACACATGAAGGAAGTAAGACTTTTCCCCATGAAGGGAGAAACGTATAACAGGTGTCATGTGAACTCTCAGGTGGAAACTGCCACTGCTGATGAAGAATAAGTCCCCTGAGCAAAGGTGCCTACATTCACCCTCTGGAATAAGACATGACAAGAGCTAGGTCCTTTTTAGAAATAGGGCAGTGAAGTGAGAGCTTGCCAGTGCAAGGCCAATTAAAGGGTTAAGGCGGAGAACCCACAGGCAGGAGAGAACTCCCGCGGGGCCCTGCCCTGCACCAGGAAGGTTGCTCCTGCTCAAACCATGTGAGGTCCAGCGGTGTACACTTCCTAGAAAGAGCCGACCCTCTGCTGAGGCTTGAACTGGACTCTGCTCCTGAACGCTGACACATGCTGAGGCGTAAGCATGATTTCATTCTGAAGTGACCCAGTAGGGGTATTAAGGGGATGGAAGTCGACCAAACACGGTAGCCTAGTGGCTAAAGTCTGCCTTGAATGCTCCAGGATCCCATATGAGCACCAGTTCTAATCCTGGCAGCTCCACTTCCCATCCAGCTCCCTGCCTGTAGCCTGGAAAAGCAGTCGAGGATGACCCAAAGCCTTGGGACCCTGCACCCACATGGGAGACCAGGAAGAGCTTCTGGCTCCTGGCTTCGGATCAGCTCAGCTCCAGCCATTGTGGCTGCTTGGGGAGTGAATCAGTGGACAAAAGATCTTCCCCTCCGTCTCTCCTCCTCTCTATATATCTGACTTTCCAATAAAATAAATCAATCTTAAAATAACAAGAGGGTGAAAACATACTCTAATTACGGTGGTCGGAAAGTGGGTCTAGTGGCAGCTTGTTAGTCTGGGCACATTCTCTGTGCACCCCTGTCTCTCTCTTCTCTCACCCTCCAGGTTTGCCACATGATCCTCATGCACTCTGTCCTATGTCATACACCATAAGTTTCCAATGGCCTCTGAACCTAAAACACTGTAAGCTTTAAAACACTAAAACACTAAAATACTTTATGCTTTAGCTGTTTGAGGAAATTGGTGTTAGCTGTGGAAATCTAACAGACCTTAGGGCCAGGCAAAGTATCGCATTCCAAAGCTGCCCAAGGGTGTCTGCCCAGTGTGCTCAGGATGCAAGCCTGGGGAATGGAGCCAGCAGGTGTTTAAGAATGAGCACAACTGCCAGGTTTTCGGCACCTTTCCGGTGGAAAAGCAGCAGAAGAGCAGTACTTGGTGGCTGTAGGTTGCACAGGGCCTGGCACTCTATGACAAGGAGCTGCCATTACCATCTCAACAGCAATCAGTTCTCATGTGAACGGTGTACAGGGATACAGAGCGAGGTGGCCAGGGGCACCAGTGGCACTCTGGGCTTCTTAATAAAAGTGCCCTCTGCCAGGTTGCTGCTGCAGTCCATGGTGTAATACACACCTCATCCATACACCCTGAAGTGCACTGTGTGAACAAGGAAGGCCTCAGCAAGTGCCTCCAGCACCGCCCAGTAAGGAGTTCCTCATGCTGCAAGCCCAGCTTTCATTCACAGGGAAGGAATTCCTTAGCACCCAGGGCTCATTTTTCCACTCATCAACCAATACTTACATTTTGGTTCTGCATGAACCACACAGCCCTCATGTAACTCAGTAAAGCAAGGGTTGAGTAAACCCGGCCATAAAATTGCACCTCGCAGGGCAGCTCTCTGCAGGCAGAGCAAACCCAATGAGAAGTGGGTAAAAGCCTGTAGCTGAGGCTGCCACAGTTCAGCCATTTGCTAAGCTATTTCCATTAGAAAACACTTAACTGCTGGAGCCGCCATCAGCCCTTGCTGCTCTTTGCTATTTCTGTGTGGCTCCAGGAGGCCCGGGCTCTGGGAGGGCACATCTGGTTACACTAATGGCTCCTGCAGGCAGGGTCCAGCCCCGCCCGCCAGGGTGCCCGGAGTCAGGGCCAGGGCACCTCTTGCCCCCAGAGGCTCTGAGTTAGTGGGCACAACTGCAGGTGGACCTGGCCATTTGCCTATGCAGAGAAGGACCCCATGCTGTTGTCAGCTCAGGGCACTGATTTAACAAAAGGTCTGCTGAAAGCCACATCTCCCAGCAGCAGGAGTCTCCAAACCCTCTCAGCAAGGTCACCTGGAGGAGTTCTGTCGCATTTCTTCCCCTGTTATGCCTGGAGAGAACTGAAGGCATTCGCTGGACAGCTCTCACGCTGCCCACATGCAATTCAGAAACCCTAAGACAAGGCTAGAGCCCTCCCTTGGGTGTCCACAGGCCATTGTGCCCTGTCAATGCCCTAGGGAATCACATCTCAGGGGGCCAGGATCCCAAGCCACCTGGTGAGCCCTTCTCCAGCTCTTTCTCATACCCTTGGCCAGAACAGCTCAGGAGATAAAGAAATCAAACAGGCAACCAACACATAGTTTGAAATTTCCAAATGCACACGCTTGTATTCTATCTTGTATATAAATTGAAGTTATTAGGCAATTGAAAAAGATTAAAGTGATGTACCCCTGTTCATCTAACGTCACAATTACTTCTTAAAGTCTCTTTGGAAGGGAAACGTGTATTCAAATATTTTTTTTAGGCCACTGACTAAAGCATATTTTATGGCTCATTAGATTGCTACTTTGCTCTCCAGGGAAGGAAACAACAAACAGATCCCAAAACCAAGTATAAGGGTTTTACAAAATGCAGCAACTCAGATACAGCCAGTGCTGCCAGCACCTTGAATGAGTTAACAGGCTCAGCCATCCTCAAGAAGGACTGGCAGTCAGTGTCAGGCTTTCTCAGCTCTGCTTCACCGTCTTCTTTCAAAATAGAAGAAAATTTCAAAGTTACACAAGAACTGAGCCTCAAATCAGAGCCACCCAGACCAAAGGAGATTCACCCATTGAGACACTAAGCAGAACTCAATTGGGGTTCCCTTGGTTGACTTAATATCTTACTGATGCATTTTCAGCATGCATCTACATCCTTCTTCTGTTGGTGCCATCCATGGAAGTGAAGTACAACCTTGTCAGGTACAGGTTACCATGCTGGAAGTAAGGCGAGTCACAGATGATCATCCCGCTGACCCAAAGCACAAAAGCTCCTCATCACACAATGACCTGAGCCAGAACCTGCCTGCCACGGAGGAACGCAGGCCCCGAGCATGGGGAGCCTGAGAGAAGTGGATGTCCTTGAACAGCTGCCATGTGCCACTCTGCAAAGACGCTGTTCGCACAGTGAGGAAGACCTTATCCAGGACCTCCTCTTGCTGGGAGCTTGCAGAAGGAAGAGGGGTTTTTGAAATCCATGGTAGAACTCAAATCTACGTGAGGCAGAAATGATGCTGTTGGAAACATGGGAACCTCACCTCTCCAAAAGGCGCTCATCAATTTGATGGAAGCAAATTTTCATTTTAGAGGATACATTCCACACTGTGTGTTATAGCATGCCTTAGAATAAAATCTGAGATCTGTATGTTAGTTTAAGACAGCCAAACAGCAGAAGCTTATGTCAATGAAAAATGCCTGAGAATGTGGCCGAGTGTCCTAGGAGCTGCCAAGCTCAGCCTACCGCATCATCAGTAAGCAGGAACACCCTGACCATCCTCCCTCTTCTCAATTGGATGTCACATGGAAGAGAGAGAATTTTCTTTATGGTTTGCATTAGGCGAACAATTTGTAATGATTTGCATCTGGTCCTCTCAATAAAAAAGGACTAAAAAAATAGTTTGGATTCCATTGTAAATTAAACTAAAAGTTCTGTTATTCCAGATGTTTGTCTCCTGACTGGGGATTGTTTCTTGGGAAAGAAAACTAATTTATGAAGTGTCAGTGTGTAGGTGGTTGTTGTGGGTGATGGCAGTGCTTGGTTTTTCTTAGATTTGGAAAGAAAATGTAGTGTTTCACCAACAGAATGTCTATGATCATTAGCAAAAGATCAGAATTAACTGATTGAGGTGTGTAAACTTCCACCAGGGACTCATTACTTTAGCTCTAAAAGCCTTTTTGTTCTTCCGGAGTAGTCTATCAGAGCACAGATACTCAGGGAGAGTTAGAATTACACACACAAAGTGACACTGGGGATTGCGAAGCGAGATAACTGGACATCTCAGTAAGTTTAGGCTCCCAGGAGGCCAGGGAGTAGAACAGAGAAGGGCTAAAGAAAGGAGAGTTCGGTTACACATGGGACACATGGGAGACAGAACAGAGACGTAGGCTACACTAGTGAGGCAAGTTTGGGGATGGAATTGTGGAGGTGTCTTTGGAAGAGGGCTATAAGAAACGGAGATCTGAATACAGCAGGGAAGGGTTGGGTATCACTTTCCCAGAGTACTGTGGGCTGAGATGACTGGGAGGGCCTGGGGGCGGACGGTCACTGTGCCCTTCCACGGGTGACGGCTGACTACAGAGAAATTCTCTGGCATTGCCTGACAGTGGTTCCTGGGACCCTCAAGCCCCAACTGTGCTACCCTGTGCTCCGAGGACAAGTGCCACACTCAGGGCCCAGGAAGACACCACACAGACTGATGTTGCCCAAGTCACTCCTTTGCCAGGGCTAACTTGCACTGGTTATTCAGCGTGCCTGCCAACATTGCTTTGAGTCTAAGAATGGAGTAGACACGAGCTTTCCCTGGGGCCTGTGGGTTTTCATTTCCTAAGTCTCTGAGGTCTCTGACTAGAGACATGCCTTACGCTTCTCCCTTGTCAACCCATCTCTGGTTCCAGCAGCGTCAGTCCCGGCCCTCATGTGCGTGGAGAAGGGCACTGTCTCCTGCAATGGGACCTTAAATTTGCCTGGATGTTGAAATCACCTGGGAAAGTTTATGCAGGATAATTCTCCTATTTTTTTCTCATTATTTAGAAAAAAGTAATGAAAATAATAAAGCATTTTTGATTCGATTTTCTTAAATTATGGAAAAAATCATGATACCATGCAATTGACAAAGACGAAGTTGAGAGATGCAAATGAGAACAGGGAGCAAAGGGCTGGGTCGCCCCCATTCTCCTCCCTGGGGCTGCTCGTTAGACATGGGAGTCACACGCATCTTCCACTGTGTAACAGGAGTGTGAACCGAGATACTTCACAGATGGAATTAAGTATTCCTGGTTCTTTGTGGATCCTAGATAAATGAGATCAACTTTATTTACTAAGTCACTGAATGTGATTTAATATTCAGGCATGTTTGACTAGAGAGACTTGCTATGGATAAAACAGGAAGGCTCTGTTGCCTTCAAGCCATGATCCTTTCCTAAACTCATTTTTAAGTTAAAAAATAAGGGACTGATATAGATCATTCACTGGGCAGTAGCTTTCTGTTCTTCTTTGCCTCCACGTAAAGAAACTCCATGAGAATATGTGTGCATTTTGAACTTCTTTCTTGACACTATGTAGAAAATTACATATGACAGCCACTTGTCATACGGCCATAGATTCTTTTTCAAGCAGAAACTTAAAAGCAACCCAAGACTTTTTCTCATTAAAAACTGGGACATTTCTCCCCAGTTCTGTGTTAGACTTAGCACTCCTCAATGATACGTTAGATTTATTGCTTTGAATCTTAACTAGATGGAAAAGTACAGAATTGAACTAGTGGTGTTCCTTTTCTGCGTCATCTGGTCTAGGGTGGGGTGTTAAGTCCTAACTCTTGGTCCTCTCACCAGATGACGTGCTGGTGTATCAGAACTCAGGCCTCCTCGACCACTCACTGTTGTCATCATTATTGGCTTTCTTCATGCCTACACAACAGTTAAGGGACAAGAGACTACTGGGAAGCCTGCTGCTGAGCAGTGCATAAGCAAAACCTGCGGATGACACATGGTTTTCCAATTTTCGTTTGATAGTGTGTTGAAGGGTGTTTCCAAAGGTTCTAGGAAAAGCACTTCATTAGGTGCTTGTCAATAATCTATGATCATGTGACTCTCATTCCTTTTCAAGTAAAAACAAACTCTGGAGGCAAAAGTACAAAAACAGTGGACGGTTTAACGCCTGTGTCTCACAACTTGTTTTATGGGTGCCCTTTGTGGAGTGGATCACTTAAGCTCTTTGAGGGACAAGAAGCTTCCAGCTCCTGGATCGGTCTCCTGTAGAACACTTTCCTTTCTAGAACACCACACAAGTGCGTAGAGATGCAGAATGAACAGATATCCCCTGTTCCCTCTCACAGTAACAAGCAGAGAGGATCCTAAGAGGTTAAGTAAGTCATCTCAGAACAGCCATTAGCAAGCATTCTAAAAGCAGCACATAAAATTAGTCCCTGAATTAGAACCCAGAAGCCTGAAGTTTGTATCTCCTGATTTAGAGTCCCCTGCAGCACCTGCACCTGACGTTCGTAGCCTCCGTGCTGAAGCTCACCTCAAACTACAAGGTCAATGGCGCTAAGAAGAAGAAAGCAAAAAGAATAAATTCAATTGCTAGAGTGTTTTGACCCAGCACAGGGCAAGGCAGTTCCTTAATCTCTGAGCAAGGTCTGTGCTCAAAAACTAGAAGTGTTGGCCTTGGGAATAGAAAGGGAGTAGAGTGGGGAATAAGAGCTGGGAACTTCATTTTGAGCTCTCATGCAGTATGTTCAAAGCTGCCATGAAGGACTACCTCCTGTAGGGGAATAAGATTGCCTTTCTCATACATCATGGCTGGGTTCACAACTGAGATAACTTACTACAAAAGACAAAGCAAAGTCCTGAGGGGGAAGGGAAGACGTGTGTTGTTGCATGTGGGCTCAATGAAATGTACACAGTCATGGAGAAGGAAGGTTGACTCAATGGTGAATGACCCAAAGACAGTAAGTAGAAGGCTTTACCAGGCTGCTGGTTTGGGTTCCTCTCTTTTGAGTAAAGGAAAGCCTCTCTGGAGTGGCCCTCTTAAAACCGCATTTTTCAGGAGGGGCAGAGCACTCTCCTGTAGACTGCCTCTGGGGAGGAGAGAAGGGAAAGTTAGAGACCCCCCTGCCCCTACTCTGTGCAAATGCCATTCATATCAGCTGAATCCAGAGCCAGCGGGCAGTCATTTCTATGGACCCACAATCGGCTCGTAACATGAAGACTGCTGGCATTTCTGGCTGAAGCACCCCTGAAGGATGAGGGGACCTGGGGGAGCCCCAGTAGATGTACATGGAAAGAGTAACGGGGAACCCAGGGACTCTATAGATTGAAGATTCATATGCACCTGCTCTTAGGAAAGAGTCACTGTTGAGATAGAGTACGGAGTTTTTAAGAGGAATAAATTGAAGAGCTAAATGGTGGATGTTGGGTTATTAATGGTAGAACATAGAGTACAGTGAAAGCCAATGATGGAACCAAAGTCCCAAGAATCTCAGATTGGTTCTATTATCACAGTGCATGGGAGAGGCTTGTCGACCCATCCAGATGTTCAAGCATTGGGACTAGAACTTTCCAACTGGAACTCAAAGACCATAAAACCCTTGATCGCACCACAGTGTCCTAACCACAGATGAGGTCAGCCCCTGACACAACCTCCACACCCTTCAGGGGGAAGTTGTTCTTGAACAGCTACTTTCTGGAGTGTACAGTTCACACAGAAACCATCAACATGAGATAAAGCACTCTTAAGAGAAAGTTGAGAGCTGGCAGCAAAAACCCAGCTGTTTGGCCCTCAGCTCGTTTAATCACAAGCAGCTCCAGCTCCAGAAACAGTAAGGGCAGCTAATGGTGGATTCTGTTCTCACCGATATCCGGCAGTCTGTCACTGTCCAGGCCCTGAACAGTACATACCCTGAGGAGACTTGGACACTGTGGTGTCCGCCAAGTGCAGGTGTAAACAGAATCAATCTGCTCATGTTGGCAAATGACTTACTGATTGGAAATGCGAAGTACATGCTTCCATCTCCATCTTGATCCCAAGCACGAATCCAGCAGTAGGGATTCTTGCTCGTCAGAATGGCTGCGAGGACCAGCCATGACATGGCACCCAATAAGCTTAAGCTCAGCTGTCTTATTAAGTGAGAAATCAATGGGAAATGTGGGCCCAGAATGAGAAACTGTTGAGTCAAAAGCTAGACCCCATTCCCAACTATGCTTTGTCTGCCACCTAACAGAGATGGAGCAGAGTGGGAGTCAAGATCAGGACACCATCAAGTGTCTCACCCTCTGCTGCTTTTAAGCTCAGGCAGTACAACCCTCACACTACAAGTTTACCTGGGGCCTCGAGGCACCAGGACTTTTTGAGCATTTGCTTCCCTTTGGCTTGGGAGAGTCCCTGTCTGATCCCCAGGGTGGGCATGCCCTCCCGTGTCAGCTGCACTGAGTCCTCAGATCCTGTGCCAGTATATCTTTACTTTCATCAGAAACAAAAACCCAGCAGGAGCAGCTTCAATAATAAGCTTATGGCTCTTGTAATCAAAAACTTCAAAAGTAATGCTGGTTTCAGGCAAGACTTGAACAAATGATTATCATCAGCAAACTGCTGTCAGTTTCACCTTCAGGCCTTACAACGGGTCTCCTTGTAACTCCAGGACATCCCTCAGGCTGCCCACCACACCTCGCCACCCCCCACTGTCAGGCTAAGAGAGGACTGCAGGCGGAAGAGTCACTAGATGTCACACACAGCCGTCTCTAAACTACTATCATTGTTGTCAAAGCCAATGAATTGGGGTCTTGGAAGAGTCGAGAAATACAGTAACATGGGAGATGAGGGTGCCATCACCATGAAAAGAAACCCACAGATGCTATGAGCATCAGGCATGTGCTAGAAATGGCAAGCCCCACAGGCTGACCAGCAGACCTGAAAGCAGAGAGTACATCCCCATTGCTGTAAGACCCTGAGGTTTGAGATGGCTTGCTGCACAGCACCACTGAAAAGACAACTAACCAGTGCAGACCGTAACAGGAGCCAAGACAGACAGCAAGACAGGGCAGGGACAGGAGAGAGCATCATGGGAGGGCGACACGCCCAGCGGGAGCAACAGCCTGAGTGAGAACCCTCGTCCGTTGCTCATTAAATTTACCATGGGAGCAGAAAGAAAGAGCATGAATCAATCCGTACTTCTTTTGGCTTTTTTGCCTGAGCAATTTTGTGAATCACCGTGGAACTCAGAAAATTCTGAAGAAGGAAATGGCTATTGGGCAAAGCAATAGTCATTAAAAATCTGCCATGTTAATTTTAATCTTAAAAACAAAAACACTTTAGACTTCCAAATGGATATATAGGCCAGAAGCTGTGGCATACAGGCCCATCTGTAAAATGGCAAGTTGGACATTTTCTCTTTTAAGATTTATTTATTTTTATTGGAAAGTTGGATATACAGAGAGGAGAGACAGAGCTGAAGATCTTCCATCCGTTGATTCACTCCCCAAGTGGCCTCAACAGCCAGAGCTGAGACAATCCGGAGCCAGGAGCCCAGAGCATCCTCTAAGTTTTCCACGCAGGTGCAGGGTCACAAGGCTTTGGGCCGAAGTTGGACGTTTTCTAACCCACGTGGAAAGTTGGGAGTAAAAGCCTTCACAGGCACACCCAGTTCTGAGAGCTGTTCCCTGGGAGTGATGACTCAAGCCTGAATGTCACACAGGTCTAAGATCGGCCTGTCCTGGTCAACGTCAAGCTGAATCCTTACCAGTGCTCTGTGGGCTTCGAAGCCAAGCACCGTGGGAACAGTTGACAGCTGATATCTGAAGATCTTGGCTTCCCTGCCCACACAACAGAATGAGAGAAGACCCCATCTTACTCTCAGAGTATTTGAGCGAAAAAGGTCCATGTCTCCAGTCCTGGCAGTGACTTGCAGAACTTTCCAATTAACAGAAAAGAGAGAAAGAAGTAAGGATAGATGAAACACCAAAAGGTGAAAGCAGAGAGACCCACCAAACTCGATGAAGGAGATCCAACACACCGTACGGTGTAATTAGGTGTTTAGAGCTCAGAAAAGCCTGAGAAACGGTCCTCCGGCTCTGAGAGCTGCAGCGTCACAGGTCTCACTCCCTACCTCCCATTGTCTTAAATATCAGCTCTGCTTGTATGTCAATGACTCCAAATTTATGTTGCCACAACCTTTCCCTGATTTATACATCAAATCACCCATTTGACATTTCCAATTGCATTTCCAAAGGCAACTCAAGTTACATGAATCTTTGGAAAAACTTGTGTTCTGCTACTCCAGCCGCTGTCCTTCCCTTCCCATGTCAGCTTGGTAGTTAGCCGGCACATCCAGCGACTTACCCAAGTACAAGGAGTCGTCGAAATGTCCATTCACAGTGCACATCACGAAAACCCGCTTCAAAAATTATTTTTCCTCCATTTCTCCACGAACGTTTTGAAATGTCCTGTATTTTATTCTTCCACTTCCCATAATCCATGTTAACTTCACCAACAAGTCCTGTTGAACTTAGTACCAAAATGTTTCCATGATTTTTCTTTTTTGTATCGCTATGATCTTCTTCCTCCTGCAGATCAGTGCTAATCTTCATATTTACCATCCCAAGGGCACCTGGAAAACCCTCTCAACTGTCTCCGTGTTCTCGCAGCAGCAGCCAGAGGGCCAATGGGACGAACACAGACCTCATCCTTCCCTCCTAAGAGCAAGGACCTTCCTTTTGTTCTATAGAACTCAGGTCACAAAGCCTGCAGCTGGCACAGTCTTCTCCCTAATCATCCTCTACCACCCTGTCTGTTGTTCAGACTGGCCAACCACACTGTCCTTTCTATTTCCAGAAATACAGAACCTAATTCTAAAGTGACCTAAGTGACACCTCCTTGTTTACTACTGATGAGTACAATTGCCAGGCCCACCTAATGCTATGACAACACTTGCACAGGTGAACTTTTCCTTGTTACAATGAAATCCTTAAGGCTTACTTCAATGCATAGCTTGGAGGGTTCAAAGTCTCCTATAGCAAAGTCTATTGGTTGACCACCTGATGACAACATTCTTGCAGAGTTTCAAGGCGGTACAGAGCAACACATAGCAAGAGGGAGTGCATGGGTTTTTATCTCTTCTTACACAGGCACCAGAAATCAAACAGCAACCTGATCCCATCCAACCCCTTCCCAATGGCCACATCTTCAGGTGCTGTAAATTGGTTCAGTGTATACACCACAGTACCCGCAAGGTACAGGGACCAAGCCATTCACACATGGACATGTGGGGGACATTTAACATGCAAATTAATATCCACACCAGCTCGGCACACTGTCAACCAACACTATTCTGGACAGTCTCATCTGTTTGTCTTTTTGGTCTCTTCCCACCAGGTGAACTGCGAGAGAGTAGTCCCTTTGTTTCATGTTCCCACTGCTGTGAACCTGGTGAATGGCACATGGTATGTAATCTTCAGTATTTCCTTCATGAAAAATACATTTCGGTGATGTTCCAAGCGCTGGAGCCCGGGACTGCTGGGGTGGCTCTGCAGTGCAGAGGTTAAAGGGAACAGGTGGGCTGGAAAAGGAAACAGGATGTGGGCTGAGTTCTGAGCCTTCCACTGATGCAGATGGAATGATTTTACTTTTATTTGTTTATGTAGTACTTTCCCTGTAAGATTTGTTACAATGATGATATAAAAAGCATGACACAACCTGTAACCCTTGTCACTCTGTCATTTAGCAATGAGTTATTTGCCTGTGACCTCCAGCTATGCTTACTCACAGCACCCAAATCTCCAACTGCTGGAGTGACAGTCACATGTTCACATCCCATACAAGTGTCACTGGGTTTGGTACCCAGCTCTGGTTCCTCACTCCCAAGGCCTAATCACACAGATCCAAGAAGGCAGCAATGATGACATCAGCACAACATCAACAGGTGACTGCCCCCGACCCACCCTGGAGAGCTGAGGTCGGCCCTCTGCTCCTGGCTTCATTCTGGCCCTGGACTTGGGCATCATGGCCTTGTAGGCCTTAGGGGCGAAAACCAACAGATGGCGATTCTCTCTGCTTTCTCCTCCTGTCCTATGTATGATCGCATGTTCTGCTTCTCTGCTTCTAAAATACATGAGTACTTCCTTGATTTTTTTTGTGTGTTCCTTTGACAAAAACGCAAGGCTTTTTTTTTTAAAGATTTTATTATTATTGGAAAGCTGGATATACAGAGAGGAGGACAGAGAGGAAGATCTTCCGTCCGATGATTCACTCCCCAAGTGAACCACAACGGGCCGGTGCGCGCCGATCCAAAGCCGGGAACCAGGAAACTCTTCCGGGTCTCCCACATGGGTGCAGGGTCCCAAGGCATTGGGCCGTCCTCAACTGCTTTCCCAGGCCACAGGCAGGGAGCTGGATGGGAAGTGGAGCTGCCGGGATTAGAACCGGCGCCCATATGGGATCCCTGCGCGTTCAAGGTGAGGACTTTAGCCGCTAGGCCACGCCGCCGGGCCCAAAAATGCAAGGCTTTTCCACAATACTTACTGTGCTCCAAATATCTCAAGTCTGAACTATCCCTCTTGTTCTTTGCTCATCACAGAACCACAGCACCCTGGCTCCCATTAAAAGCAACCCCTTGTAGCTCACTGGATTTTCTTTGGAACCCTGTAGTGAACTTAATTTTAAATCACTGAACTGCTGGTCACAGTGGAATCACAGTTAGTTATTTGCCCACAGTTTTCTAGGTAAATAGTAAAGGCTAAAGGAAAAAAATCAAATGTGATTTTCTTCCCATTTAATGTCTTCCTCAGCAAACCAAGCTGTCAAGTGACAGAATCTATCTTATAGCTACAAAGTAGAATAAATGTCAGACAGATTGTGAAGTATGATAATCATTTATAAACCAATTTATGAAGATTAACTGGAAAGCATGAATTTCAGCTGAAATCGCAAAGGCATTTACTAACGTAACAACATAATATATTATGATATGATATGATATGATATAATATAATATAATATAATATAATATAATATAATATATGTTTCCTAATGCATTATGCTCAGAAGTCAAGAAGGGCCTTATTTCAGTAGGAAAGGGGTTAAACTATCACTTTCTCCAGGCTACTGTTCATTGCATTAGCTAAAATACAACAAATTGCAAGGAAAGCGGCAAAGCACATTCTACACAAAGCAGACATATGATCATGCCTCTTTCTTCAAAACCCAATCCAAGGAGCCATGCCCTGAGAAAATGCACGCAATGTTTAAATAAGGGAAATCAGCTCTAACACAAACGAGGATCAAAAGTTTCATGAGTCAGTAACATATACACACCGGAAGTGTAGCTAATGCTGGACAGCAGAGGACGACTGTGCAGACTGCATGTGGCTGAGCGGATGATGCCAGCCTGGGAGGGGCACTTCTTGCCTGTGAGCCTCATGTCCACAGTCAGACCCTGTCCACAGTTATGCGTGTTTTCTTCTTTGTCTGCAACTAAACTACATATTGGAATGTTTCCAGATACACTTCCTGCCATTCTGTTCCCTCACTTCCTTTTCCAAACAAGAAGTAGCCACTCAACCCTATTCCCTGTGCCACCATGCCTGCAACAACTTGAGATTGAGCCCTTAGCAACCACGCCAGGTGATACGTTTCATCCCTACCCCTGGCTTCCAGTGCAAGAACGAACACAAACCCCAGTGGAAGCCAATGAGCAACAAGGCAACATCTGCTAGAATCTGAGATGCAGGCGTGCTCTCTCTTGCGGTGACCCAAAGAGGAGCCTCTTCCTAAGAAACCATGAACAACACCTGGTCCTCTACCCTCCCTTAACAGTACGCTTCTCTAAGCTACTCAATGTGCCAACAGACCATTTAACAGGCATCTGCCTGCTGCAGAGTAGCTGGTCATGCCCAGACAGCTGTCTTTTAGGGGGGCAGCTGTGATGAAACTGCACAGAATCAGCCACAGCCAAAGTGGTGGCCAGAGACGGCACAGTCTGAAGCAGGCTGAATGGAGAAGTACCTCACAGGTGGTTAGTAAGTTCAATGACGTATCTCCTAGGATGCTTCTGCAGCCATCTTGGAGCACAAATCACATACGGAAGCATAATTTGTTGACATGCACCTCCATGGCAACTCCAATCCTCCTTTCCAAGTTGTGGCCCGTTACACCTCATGGAGCCTAACTCCATCAACACCCAAGCCCCTTTTGAATGAGAACACTCTGGGCTTTTCCCCATCTCCTCTCATAGCCCTTTGTAAAGAAAGTTCTGAGAAACAGCTCCTAGAGTTTGTTGTCTGGTGGAGCCTGGGAGCATCTTGCATTGGGGAGCCAGGAGATGGGGGTGAACTTGCTGTCCCCCAAAACCTCACCCAGCAGGAACATGAAGGTGGAACTGCCGCAGGCAGAGCCAATCTGGAGGGACATTCAAAGTTGACCTACAGAAGAGCACGCAACCCAGGGACTCACAAAAAAACAGGCTTGAAAGGGTGACCCTGTGATATATACCGCCTGACACCACTGTCACCCTGCACTTTCCTGTTTTTATCATTGACTAAGCCAACTCAAGTTGTGGTAGTGTTTACTCGACATGTAAAGCATCCTAACAGACACAGAACTCACTGTAGTTGCTAAGCCTGAGTCAGTCTCTCCATCCTTCTTCATTGCCTCAATCTAGCTCTCACAAGTGGGGAAGGCTGAGCCTCACTCTCCGTCTTAGACCAAGAAGGAAGAGAGAAGGGACTGGCTACCAAGGGTCGGGAATCTTGTTTCTGACAAGGAACATTTGGGTATTTGTTACATCATTTGTAGGCTATGTACACCTATCAGCTTAAAGAACTGGCCCGTTATAGATGTTTTTAATTTTTAATGCCACCTATAATGGTCTTGATAGGACCAGACCGAATTATTTTTGGGGTCTGGACATACCCCACCCACCCTTGACCAATCAGCCATTTCAGTCCAACGTTTCTTGCCAATGGTTGACTTAAGAAGGACACACAGGGGTTCATATTTGACCTAGTGGCTAAAACTCCTGCACCCCACTTCAGAGTTCCTGGACTGAATTCCTGGATTGAATTCCTGGCTCTGGTTTCTGACTCCAGTTTCCTGCTCATGTGGGCATTGGGAGGTAGTGACGATCACTCAAGTTGTTGGTTGGGTTCCTATAACACACACCAGAGACCTAGTCTGAGTTCTTGGCTACTAACTCTGGCCTTACCTTAGTCCTGGCAGTTGCAACCATCTGGAGAATAAACCGGAAGATGGAGGATAGACAAACAGATAGGCAGGCAAGTAGGTCATTGCCTCTCAAATAAATAAATCAGTGGGGTGAGCTCACATTATGAAATTCTATTGGGGATGAGATTGGACGGCAAGGAAAGACTTCACAGATCTTCAGAGATACAGGACATTGATGGAGAAGGCGTCAAGCACCTAGAGAGATGCAGTCCTATTTAATGATGAGATGAACCAGCTAGCAAGTCAAAGGCAAGCGACTGATATAAGGAAAGCCAGTAATAAAGCCTGAGCAAATGCTATAGCTACTCCACTCCTAGGTTTGCTTTTAGTTAAAATAATAAATCCTTTTATGTTTGAGCCATTTAACTTGAAGTTGCAGCATCCAAATTAATACATCACACTAACTTAAATATTAAGCTAATAAGCAGTAACAGTGGTATTCAGTAATACAATGCACCTTTTAAAACTACTTGCAAAAGAACAGCATCTTTTTACTCTCAAACAGGTGATTTTGGAATAGGAACTATGAGCTTTTTTTCAACGTCCTAGAAAATAAAGTAAATTTAACCATTTTCCCAATACCCCAAGACTTTCTGATTCCTGAATTTGAGGATTTTTCTAAACCAAATAATGAAATGATAAACATGTCTTACCCTAAGACCTGTAATTCAAATATACTTACTTCTCATGGCGGAGTAAATGTCAGAAATATAATAAAGTTGGGAAAGAACACTGACAAGTTCTAACTAGAACTTCAGGTGAGTATTTCTAAGAAATCTAGGTATTCTTAATCAGTACCTGCAGTACGCCTTCAAGCTTACAGCAACTGTAAGCAATTAAAATTTGTAATAACACAGGAAAAATTAAGTTGATACAGCTGTTAGGGCAAAGCAGAACTCGCATCATTCTTATTAATTTTATGGAATACAAAGGCATTGCAATTGTTCATCTAAGCTTTCTTAAAACAAGTTACCTAGTAAAGGAAGGATTTCCCAGAATGATCACAACAAGTAATGAAGACTCCTGCACAGTGGGTGTTCACCCCTGTCCACTGGCCTATGTTTTACTGGGCTATTAGCCTTGAAGGCAAAGCTGTCTCTTACACTTTGTTTCTGCTCCTCCACCCACTCACCAGTGAGGCAGGAATGAAATATAAGACATTGAACCAGGTGAGGTGAGGAAGTCAACTCTTCACAGGGAATGTTGCAAGATGAAAAGGAAACTTTCTCTGGAGTTTACCAGCTGGCAAACTAACAAAGTGTACAGCCTGGCTTGGTGCTTTGCCCACCTACAGGCTATGCAGGTATGACATCATCCTTATGCATCTTGTAACAGACTCACCTGCTTCATGATGCTGCTACACTCTGTTCCTTCTTGAACTCTTTGTTCAGGACCCAGGTCTTTATTTTCTAGAATCCTCTGGGATGAATGGAACTCTGCCTTGTGATGGTCACTACCAACCTTTAACCTGATCCTGGAACATCAGAGACTCCAGCAAAGATCACAGGCATTTATGGAAAAGGTCAAAGAGTTATATGGCCAGAGCAGGCAATGCATAATTTTTTACTTATTCAAGTTCTGTACAGATTTTAATTTCTTTTTTTTTTTAAACTAAGGCTTTAACAACTCTTGTTCATTGTTTAGAATACCCGGGCCCCAAATGACCCAGGGAAATCTCCTGAATACACTTACAAAACAGATTCCCTGCTGCAAACCTCACAGGAAAAAGACAGGCATTTGGCTTTTTCTACTTTGACATCCCCTGCTTTCCTTGTGACACTTTATGAACTAAACAGAAGCACCACCCCACAGGCAGCCAGGACAAGCCGAGGGCACCTGCTGGAACTCAGCACAGCCCCGATGCAGGACTCGGCATCCACCAATTCCCAGGCACGGGCAATCCTCCCCATTTCACCTGACTTTGCACATTCTCTTGAACATCACTTAGACACAGCCTCTGACTTCAACATTTATTCTGCCCATACCTATTTTTCGAAATACTTCTAAACCCAGGTTCTCGACTCTTCAGAAGTAACAAACCATTGGCAGGCCTGAAAATTTCTGCTTCAGGATGTAATTTCTGTCATCAAAAAGAAGAGGTGGAACATGTCACAGGGTAAATGGCAAGGGACAGTTCCTCTGAGAGTTTAAAAGATAAATACTGTTGCTACTTGCCTCACATGCACAAAAGTAAAAGTACAAATATAATTAACGGCCATGCAGATGACGTACACTTCTCTGTGCTTTCCACACGCTTGTACTTGAGTTCTTGCAAGTACAGCAAGGCACACATCTGTTAAATGGCTAAATTACAGTCAATGTTATGATCATCTGATAATACTGGCATCAAGGCACTAATGAAGGACATGTAAGAAAAGCCGGATGATTCCTTCAGCATTGTAGACACTAAAGCCAACGTCACACTTGGCTGATCAAGGGATGCCATGGAGCTATAAAAGCCCAGGCTGTCACCTCTTCTCCCTGACCTGCCTTTCATGGCACCAGCTCAGCAGCCACCATTTAAAACCAACTAGTAAAAATCATGTCTATTGCTCTGTACTGTAAGATGCCTGGATCCCTGCACACATCATGGCATGGCTGAATCAAATTATTTAATATAATGATTACCTCAAATCCCCATCTCCATGTGTGCCGCATGCATGCTGAAAACACTCAAAATCTACTCTGTTGGAAATCTTCCAAGTTTATAAAATAGTGTTCCCAACTACTGGTCACCACAAGACACCACAGACCTTGAGGACTAATTCTTCCTGCCAATCTCTGTGCAACAGAGTCTAGTGGTAATTGTAGGGAAAAGAGAATTCTGCAATAATGCAATTTACATTCCTCTTTTTGAACTAACTTAACTCAGGCCTGGATTAGGAATAGTTCTTGGGCCCGGCGGCGTGGCCTAGCGGCTAAAGTCCTCGCCTTGAACGCGCAGGGATCCCAAATGGGCACCGGTTCTAATCCCGGCAGCTCCACTTCCCATCCAGCTCCCTGCTTGTGGCCTGGGAAAGCAGCTGAGGACGGCCCAAACCTTTGGGACCCTGCACCCATGTGGGAGACCTGGAAGAGGTTCCTGGTTCCCGGCTTTGGATCGGCACACACCGGCCCGTTGTGGCTCACTTGGGGAGTGAATCATCGGATGGAAGATCTTCCTCTCTGTCTCTCCTCCTCTCTGTATATCTGACTTGGTAATAAAAATAAATCTTTAAAAAAAAAAGAATAGTTCTCATCAGCTGATTAACTAAGGCCCAGATTCCTGGGCTACTCATTGGCGGGAGAGGCACAATTTCCACAGCTCAAACTGTCAGAACCACACTAGACGTTTAGTTTAGATTTCACAACTTCTGAGTCTAAGGTGGTTAACCAAGACCTCAATAAAATCAGGATTCTACTAGAGGAAAAAGAGCTATGGTAGATACAGGATAGGAAATAAACAGGGCTTCCTACAATTCCAAATCAAAAGACAACAACACAAAGAACACGCTGTATATTCAAACGTCATAATCAAAGAGGCACACTTAGTGACTGCAGTTCAGGTTGTAGGTCACAATTTTCTGAACCATGACCTAGGAATTGAGAGATCATGTTCTCTTCCCTTCCCCAGATGGCAACCCTGTCAGCCACAGAGCCAGTACAACAGTACAAGAGACTGCAAGCTTCCTTCGTATAAAGCGTTGTCAAAGAGTGACAAGATTGACAGCAATGATCAGCCATATGCATTGCACAGTACCCGGTGAGCTGCAGGGGCTCTGTAAGTGCTGCGGCACACCCAGCATTCAAGACCCTCGGCCAAGACGTAGGAGGTCCCAGTACTGCTTCCCAGCCTAGAGTCTCCCAAAACCAAGGTCATCAGTAGGGCCCAAAAACACACACACACAGAGGAACTTATAAGGTTAGTTAGCAATGCTATATGTGTATTATCTGTGTTTTGAAATTGTATATAAGAGGTAAATATACACATACACCCTTTATAGTATGTACAATATACTTTCAAAATGATCACATTCTAAATTTCAGCTACTGTTACAATTAACAAGATGATGCTCTAATCAGGTGACACCCCCAGCTGTGGAACTGCTGGTATGAAGATGAGGCCAGCCAGGAGCCTTTGGGGCACAACCGAAGGAGGTTGTTCTGTCCCGTACCTCAATCCCAGCCTACACACACCATTGCATCACCCAAAGCAACACTGAGTTCAATAAGATCTGAGTCCAGTGGAGTCATTCTTTCCTTAAGATTTCACATCTTGTGACACTTCACCCCATTCCCACCTCAGCCCAGCAGGCGCACGAGGGGCTGAGCGGTGAGTTATTCTTTTGGGAGCGTTTTCTTGTGCTGTGTGGATTAAAAAGGTGTTTCTTAAGTTCAAAGCATTCCTATTCTTATTTGTCCACTGTTGAGGACAATCAGGGTAATTGGGAAACAGCTTTTCTTCTTGGCAGAAGAAAAGGCTGATTGCAGGGGTGTAAACCGGGGCTTGCAAAGCAGGATTATGTTCGGTTTCAGCGAGGTTAAGGTCACGGGCAGTGCACCATGAAAAGTCCTTTGTTTTATGAATAAATAAAAGAGTTCTGATTTATCCCCTTATTTTAGAACACCAGCACACACTCATTTTTTAAATGTTTGAAATACTTTTTTTTCCACACCATTATCAGAAAACTTTCTCAAGTTATAAATTTATTACCCACAGTGTGGGCTTCGCAGTCATGAATCTTTGCTGTCCAGGCAAAGTTTGATGCAGATTTTCATGTTCCCCATAAATTGTGTCATATCCTCTGATTTAGTGCAATGGGACGTACTTGTTGTCTCCAGCAATCTAATGAGGGATATCTGTAACTTAACACAGGGACACTGGACACTGTAAAAGCATCTGAATTCCAGGTCTATTTGCCACTACTAGAAAATCAAGCCGAAATCAGTCACTGGGGGAAGGTGATGTATTTTAGTCACATCCTGAAACTTCAGTTTATGCTGATCATTGAAATTCCCAGCCACTACTAGAAATATAGCTCTTATCCCCCTCAGAAAGTCTTGAAGAAGATAAATCTTGCTCACCTATAAAACCAGAAGGTTTAACATTCACAGCAAGTATCTTCCTGCAGTTATTTTAAGGCATTTCATTATGTATCTGTTTTAATTAATTCTAGTCTAGATACCTTTGCTCTGAGTGCCGTTTTACTTTACGGGAGGGAAGTCACTTCTGTTAAAGGAACATCGATTTCACCAGCACTGGGTCTAGCCACATGAGTTATAACAAGGGCATTCCTAATGAGGCAAGCAAGTTATCCATGCTGCCTCCCATTCTGGGGTTCACCACGCAGCAGCAGGTGCAAGTACAAGATGAGGAGTTTCCAAGCTCATCAGAAATGAATTTCCATTTTGCCTGGAGGAGACCAAACAAGTCACATTGTGTGACTTATACACTATTGCTAGAATTCAATGTAGTTTTTTATCCTTACTTAACTAGCGCTTGGATTCAACTACATTAGTGTATTGCACTTAATAACCCCTGCTTCTACAGAACATATATTAATAATCTGTCATAATCATACAGATTATTATTTCTTCTTTCCCTTCAACTCTCACTCACCTGAAACTAGTTCCTGATTCATTATGCTGTTTTATTTGCCTATGTAACAGAACCCCTGATATGTTTCTTTTTTAAAAAAATTTACATATCTTTTTTTAAAAGCAGAGCTGCAGAAACAGAGAGAGAGAGAGAGAGAGAGACCTTTTATCCATTATTTCACTCCCCAAATAATGTAATAGTCAGGGCTGGGTGAGGCTGAAGCCAGGAGCTGGACCTCCATCCAGGTCTCCAGCATGGGTAGAAGAGATTGAAGCATTGGAGCCATCTTCTGCTGCTTTTCTAAGGCCATGAGCAGGCAGCTGGCTTTGAAGTGCAGCAGCCAGGACTCAAACAGGTGCTCATACAAGAATGCCACCATCATAGGTGGTTATTTGGTGTTCTATGGTACATTGCTGGATCCAAATCCTGCAGACCGTTTTATGTTTAAATGGTCCCATTCCACCCCCATCTATGAATGCACAGATCTCATCCCTACCTTCACACAGTGGCTCTGAAATTCTTCTGAGAGTCGGAATCACTCTCCAGAGAGCACGTCTCCACCTCCACGACTGGTGGCCTCTCTCACAGTGAGGGCCTCAGTCTCCAGGAACCAGCAAGACTCTTCTCTTCCACCCCTTGTCCCTAACCACGGATCGCAGCTCCCAACATTAGAGCTCTAAGTGAGAACAACACATCTCAGCAGCTGCAGGAAGATGCAAGGAGCATCTCTCTGTGTGCACTGTGCTCCTTGGGTCTCTGTAGGCCAAATTACAGACCCCACGGCCGTAAGGCAGGAGTGTGCACAAGGAAGAAAGATGTTGCAAATTCATTGCCAAACGAAGCCTACAGCTTTTGCAAAAGTCCTAGGACAACAGCAAATCCACAGCGAGCCCATGTTCTCCCCCTCCTGGCTCTCCTGCAGCAGTAACAGATGAGTTACCAAGCTAAGATTTAAAGGTATGAATCTGACAGCTAAATTCCGCCACACCTACTGCTTCTAACTTGCACCATGCTTAATACCAACCATAGACATAAATCTTCCTTCTGCAGAAAATACCATAACCTTTTGAAAATTCACAAATGTCAGTTTCATGATCACCCTCAAGAGCAGCTTTCTCAGGACTGCTGGTCCTGTCACGTGCAGCAGCCAGAAAGAGGACCATGAGCCGTGTAGGTAAAAGTAGTGCTGCCGCTCTGGGATGCTCTACTCCAACCCTTGACTGCAATGGCCAATCACCTTCCATCAGTCCACCCATCTGCGAAGCACACTTTATGAAGCTGGATTTTATTCATGACCTTTCTTGTTTGTATTTTTTTTAATGGAGGACGACTTGGTTACAACTAATTTGAAGCTTCCCGCCCAGCAGGGAGTGTCTGAGTTCTTTTCATTTAGGAAGCCCAGCCATGATGATCCCCTCTGAGCATCCCCTTGGTCCTGGTCCCACTCCATCTCAGGAAGATGGAAGAAGCCGGACAGACGGGCTCACCTCCAGCAGAAATTCAGTGACCTCTCCTGCCAGTTCCCAATCTAGCAAGAATCTTGAATATTCATAAGATCATGCCAGCCTTATATCAGACCTGCTAATTACTAAAGCCTATGAGTTTGCGTTTGCCCACAAAATCATTCAAGCATCCATTAGTTTTATGTTATGCCTATGCAGATTTTTATGCAGAGAAGTTCATTTTCAATTTAAAAATTATTGTTACATCTACCGAAGTATAATATAAAACATTCTTGTTTGAAGGCTTATTATGTGAGGTTACTCATCAAATATTCTATTTATAAAACTGGCAAATTTTAGCAGCTAATTTTCTCAGGAGAATTTGAATAGCCCATGATTTCCTAAGAAACTTAAACACCTTCAAACATGTTAAACACTATTTTTAAAATTAGTGACTCTTATTTCCTTCTTAAATTTCTTTCCTCTGACTTATATAAAAATTATCAATATTTAAATAACTCATAAATTTAATGAGTTTATAAATAGTGAATCTAATATTAATATCCCAATGTTTTTTATTCACATGGGTAACATTTTTGAAATCATCAAACTGAATTAATTACACAGTTACATAGTTTCCTCAGGAGTCATGGGCCCTGCCAAGGTTGCGCCGTATTTCTTACATACTTGCAGTTTCTTAAAACATCAATAAAATACAACTGCTTGAACAATATGAGTAGTATGTTTTTTAAATCAAGTAATTAATGTTTCAACAGCAGAGGCAACAAATGCATTCTCCGTAAAACACCACGATAGAAAACAATGCCTTTGCATCCTGCCCCTCATCGGCCAGCAGGACATGGAGACACCTCCATCATGTCCTGACCCGCGTCCATCCTAGCGCAGCCCTCTGCTTCAGCCCAGGACATAGCCACTGCCTCCAGGACTCAACAGCTTTCAGCCGCACCACCCATTTGCCTATTTTTACATGTATACCGTTTTAGCCTATATGCATATGCTAATGAGCAGCATGACATTGACTTTTGCTTTTTGGGGATTTGTGCTGCCTTTTAAATCTCTGGTTCCTACTTGAGTCAGCTCACCATTTTAAGACATCTTCTCATGGAAAGTAGACTCCAGCAAACCTGGGCTGTCCATGTCCCACACTCCGCACGCTCAGGGAGAGCCTTCTCCTTTCTCAGACTCCTGTACTCAAGTCTTTCCTGTAGTCCGTAAGTAGAAAGGAATTCAAAATTTTAGAAGGCTCAGATCTTCCAGTACATGGAATGTTCTGCTCAGTGAAGCCTGTTGCTCTTACAGCATTTATCATTCTATCAGATTTTATATTTGGCCTCTTAAGATACAGAGACATAGAGATGTCTGCTGGAATATTTGGACTTCATCACACACTAAAATATGAAAAACTCCTGCTAAACTTCAAGGCCACTGGAAACTTGAGATCATGCTGCATTCGATGCTTAGGGGACAAATACAACAAACACTTGCAATAACATGAGGTCAGCACTGAGAGCTCCCAAGTTGCTTTGCTGTTGAAATCATTCTCTGCATCCAAGGAAAACAAACAAAAACCACCCTAACTTTACAAGCTCCGGGCATGTCTGCTCTTCAGCAATCCCCGTTGCTAGGGCTCTACTGTTTCCCCCAATTCTCACCAGGGTAGAGTAAAGCACTCGCATCTATTTACGTTATAGATGTTTACAATGGGATCAACCTGCGCCATCACCTGCCCACACTCCACCTTCTCAGCTTCACCTCCTTTACAAAATCAGAAAAGCCAGACAAGAGCACTGTGGAAACCCAAACATGTGTGCACAAACATCTCTTTATTATCCCTTCAAAATCAGGGGTTCTCAAATTCTGGTATGCCTGAGACTTAAAAGACAGGCTTGTATATATGGGCAGGCAGATTCGACACCACAGGAGAGTTAAGACGCGTTCAGAACAAACGTGCCTGCCTGTGACAACAGCTCCACGCACTGAGCACAGAACCTACGCCACGAAGGACGCCATTCTCTAAACCTGCAGCGCACTCCTCTTAAACACCTTCAACAGCTCAGTCGAGACGGGCAGAACAGGTAAAGAACAGTGTCCTTCCACGTCAGGCACACAACACCTGACCTGAGGGTGCACATGAATAGTGTTCAGAGGCCTTAAAAATGTCCCCACATTTTCCATAGAACAGGATTTCTGTGGGCATTTTTTAGGAGTGGCAGCTTGCTGCTTTAATCTGATTCTATAAGTCAACACTTTCATTTTTTCATGTCATAGTACCAATAAAAGTGGTGAAAATTTAAAAAAAAAACACTATAATATCTGTGGAAAACACTGGGGAAAAACAGAGGGAGTTACGGGAATCTAAATGAGAACTGATTTTTGCATTCATTAGATTTTCTTATGTAATTATAAGCAAGAATTGGAAAGCATTAAAGGAAATAAATGTGGAAAATAGTTACAAATAAGTAGTTCTTGAATTTTAACAGAATCTTTAACTTGTTTCCATGAAGATAACTTTTCAATATCAAGTTTCATTATATTAATTGCTAAGTATATATATTTCAATTCTTTTGAGACACAGAAATCCCACATGCTGGTTTGGTCTCTAATGCCTCAAATGGCCAGGGCGGGCCACGTCAGGTCCAGGAGCTGCGAACAAAGGCCACAGCAGGGATCCAAGTCCGCGACCTACCAATGCTCTCCTCCCACAGTCAGCTTCACTAGGGCTGTGAAATCAGGCAAGGGCAGCCAGACAGAAGAGCAGAGCAGCTTTTTTTTTTTTTTTTGTAACTTTATTTTTTTTTTAAGGATGCATTATTTATTTTTATCGGAAACACAGATTTACAGAAAGAAAAGCAGAAGGTAGAGAGAAAAATCTTCCATCTGCTGATTCACTCCCCAAGTGGCCACAACAGCCAGAGCCGATCCTATGCCAGGAGCCAGGAACTTCTTCCTAGTCTTTCATGTGTATGCAGGGTTCCAAGGCTTTGGGCCATCCTCTAAAACTTTCCCAGGCCACAGGCAGGGAGCTGGATGGGAATTAGAGCAGCTGGGACATGAACCAGTGCCCATAGGGGATCCTGGCACTTGCAAGGTAAGAATTTAGCCATTCAGCCAATGTAACCAAAATCAAAAGAATAACTATCAATTAGCAACTGTGTTCGTAAATCCAGCCCACAATAAATTCATAGGAACTACATTAACCTTCCCACTCAAAATAATATTTCCACAGAAAGTATAAAGAAATATATCTAAGATCCTAAATAGCTGACAGCAAAAAACAGTGAAATGCTAGAAACTGAAAAAGAAATGAGGTAAGCCTGTGACTGCCTACAGCTTTGTAAAAAATCTTACAGTCAGAAACTAAGAGGAGAAACCCAAGACAAATGGCTGGGACTTCGGGAAGTAAGGAGCAGGAGAGAGCATCAGGGTCAGGCAATGTGAGTTCTCAGACAGCAGAGAGAGCAGCACCACACCGCAGACAACGTCACAGGACTGCAGACAGATGGTGTCACACAAGCGTTCAGCAAAGTACTGAGCAAGGTGTGTGTGGGAGGAAGCACCCACAACTAGGAGGACCATCATCTGAAAGAACAGAAGGCATAGGCAGAGTAACAAGGAAGCTCTGGCCTCACGGTAGGAACACTTGGCCCTAGACAGCACAGCTCTGAACTGCCTGCAATACCCTGAACCCTACATTCAAAATGTTCACAGTGCTTCCCAAAGCAAAACACTATGGGAAATTTTATGAAAGGATAAACTTATTCAGCATTCAGGGTCCAGGGCAATGGCTCAATTTGCTAACCCTCCCCTCACAAACTCCAGGATTTCATATGAGTGCTGGTTCATGTCCCGGCCACTCCACTTCCCCACCATCCAGCCGGATGTTTGTGGTTGGGAGGGCGTTAGAGGATGACCCAAAGCCTTGGGACTCTGTACCCACACGGCAAATGCAGAAGAGGTTCCTGGCTTCTGGCTTCGGATCAGCTCACCTCCAGCTGTTGTGGCCACTTGGGGAAGGAACAAGCAGATCAAGGATCTTTCTCTCTGTAAATCTGCCTTTCCAATAAAAATGAACAATTTTTTAAAAATATTCAACATAAAAAAATAATGTTTGTATTAAACCAAAGATTATCTTACAAAAGGGCAGGGGTTTACAAAATATAAAGAAGCAAAATCTATTAGAACTAATAAATCCAGGAAAAATATAGGATGCCAAATTAAAATATAAAAAGACAATTGTTCATCTTTACATCAATAATAAGAAGTACCTGCTCAAAGAGAAATGAAGGAAAAATGCTCTCAGGGAATGATGAAAAATGTTTTCCACAGCTTAAAATAAGTGCAAACGAGTAAAATTCATCAAGGAAGTGAAAGACTTGTACACTGAAGATTGAAAAACAGTGGAAAAAATGAAAGCATATGCAAATAAAAGATATACCATGTTCATGGATATGAAATGTTAGTATTAACTAAAGTTACTATCAACAGTCTGTATAAGCATTCCCACAATTTTTATTAACAAAATAGGTAATCTCAAAATGTGTATGCTATCACACAAAACCCTAAATAGCCAAAGGAATCTGAAAAAAGAAAAACAAAGATGAATGCATCAGACTTCCTGATCTCAACGTATATTTAAATGCCTTCGTAATCAATACGACACAGGCACGTGCACTGGAACAGAAGAATGAAGTGAAGTATATGTAGCTCTACTAATTTTCAATCAGACTAACGGAAAGACACAGCAGAATGTCTAGTTTCTTCAGTATATGGTGTTAAAAAGCGGATGTCTGCCTGCAAATGAATGAAACTTCCCCCAAACTTAATCCAGAGAAAAACAACAACTTAAAAATGAATTAAAGATCTGAATGAAACCATCAAATTCCTAGCAGAAAACTTTGGAGGAAAAACCCTCCACATTGCCCTAGGTAGTCATATTTTGAATGTCACATCAAAAGCTGAGACAATAAAGAAAAAATAAATAACTGTGACTATATCATACTAAAGCGCTTTCACACTGAAGGAAACAGTCAACAAAATGAAAAACGTAGCCTGTGGAACAGGAAAAAAATCAGAAGACCTTATATCTGATAAGAGAGTAAGACCAAAATGCAGAGATGCCAGTATGCCATGAATGCCCTAAAACCACCCTATATATAACAGCAGCATAGTCAGATTCTGAGAGAAGAGCTCACAGGAGCAGTCCTCTGGTTATGTGAACTAACAATGATCCCAGAGGGACACAGAAACTACACAATAAAATTAAGAGAAACAAAAGTGGAAGCCACATTTGCAAGTGGATAAGCTTATTTCCTCTTATTTGAATCTATTTTAAATGTAACGGACTATGTAAATGTAAAGACAGGTGGAAGAATGTTAGTGTGAAGTAGCGTAATATGCATAAAGGTACATTAATACAATATTGCATATCATTTGCCACCAGAAGGATGATTGAAATGGCCCAATGTTTATGCTAAAAAGGAGATGATGGAATTATAAAATCTGATTAATCCAAAATGAGCCAAAAAAGACAAAGAACAGAACAGAAAATCAGTATACCAAGAAGAAAGGATTAAATTTCAGCAATTTAATTGCAATAAATTAAATGCAATTGCAATAAAGGTAAATTATATAAGCACTTCAATTAAAGTTGGAAATGAGCACAATTAATAAGAAAGACCACTATAAGGTTCCTACATGACACATAATTTAAATACCAAGAAACAAATGGGTTAAAAGCAAATTCATAAGAAAAAAATTACATGAACACTAACAAAAGAACAGCTGAAAAACCATCAATATTAATGTAGATTTCAGAGCCAAGAACACTATCAGGTGGGACCAGGCTGGAAGCGCAGCCAGGCAAACCGCCACCTGTGACACTTGCATCCCACAGGAGCTCCAGCTCAAGTCCACAATATTCTACTTCGGACCCAACCCCTTGCTCAAGTATGTGGGAAAGCAACAGTAAGTGGCTCGAGTGCCTGGGCCCCTCTGTCCAAATGGGAGATGGAGTTACAGGCTCCTAAGCTCAGCCTGTCCCAGGCTTGCCACTGCAGCCATCAGAGGAGTGAACCAGCTAATGGAAGACTCTGTTTCTCCCTACACCCCACTGCTCTTTCAAAGGATTAAAAAAAAAAATCTAAAGATAATTTTCAGGAACAAAAGGATAAAAAGAGAGAAAACCGCTTTTCTCTATATACAAAAAGTATCTCCAAATGGAACACATATATTAGTAAAAACGTAGGCCAGAGGAACTGTGACCTTGGGCTATGTGGAGCTTCTTAAAAAGTAACGTCAGAAGAATGCTCTGTAAAGAATATGCTGATTAGTTAAACTTCATTAAAATATAATTAGATATCATCCAAAATCATTGCTAAGAGAAGGAAAAGGCCAGCCACAGGCTAGATGGAAACAGTTATAAATTATGCATGGAACAAAGGACTTCCACTCAAGGGCTATAAAGAATTTTCAAATCCAATAATAGATGAAAACAAGACTTGAACATGTATGCTATCAAAAAAGGATGCCAAGTCAGCACATGAAAACATACCCAACATCTTAGTCACTGGCAATGCGAGGACAAAAGCTCTGAGATATCACACAAGGACAGAACGCTGAGAATTTAAAACCCTGACAACACGCAGCCTCAGTGAGGACGTGCAGACTGAAACTGTCTCACAGTAATGCAAGGAATGAGAAACACGGAACTGCTGCTTGGAAAATCATTCAAGAGCTTCCTATAGAGTTTAACATGTCCCTACTACATTAGTGCAGGCCAACCAGACCCTGCCATTAAAACCTAGAGATCACAGGGCTCCATGAAGTCTTCCATATGCAACTTCCGTAGTTTTCCTAGGAGTAACCCCAAGCCGAAAACAAGGCCAATGCATAACAGTTGGGTGAAGAAACAAGTTTAAGTTTATTCCATGGATAGCCAGTCTTAACAAAAACAACTGCAAGCACATAAAATACAAACAATAATATAAAGAGAATAATGTAGACCTGTGACATATGCAACAGCATAGGCAAACCTCAAAGTAATTACGCCGATTGAGAAAGAAAGACCCAAGACCAAAAGACTGCCATTTAAATGAACCCTAGGATGGTAGTTAACAAATGCTCCCCGCCGTGGTCTTGGTAGTAAATATTTGGAGATCACAGGGTCTGTATTGTCACTATTCAACCAACCCTGGCACGCCCAAAGCAGCCACAGACAATGCATTCATGAATGAGTCTGCATTTGTTCCAATAAAACTTTATTTACACAAGCAGACAGTTGGAATACAGGCCATGTACTGTAAGCCAAGCAAAGTGATGGGAAGCAAATTAATGCTGGCTGGAGGATAAGCAGAATGGGGGCAGAGGGAAAGGGTCGACGATCTTTGTGTTCAGTCGTCTTAGCATTGTGGGGATGGCTTTGCAGGTGTATGTGAATGTCAAATATCCAGGCACCTTCCCTATGCGTACTTCATTGTAAGTAAATGCTATGTTAGTGAAACTTTTAACAAAAGACTGTTTTACGTCTAAGACTATCTTTTGCACATCCAAAGATTTACAACAGTTGACATTTTTAATTCAAGAAGTTAACAGCTCTTGTTTTTCTTCCATGATCCAAGGTAGCATTGCAATGAATTTCAAATCTAGTCACACTTTCTCATACCCAGTTGGCCTGTGCTTGCTGTTTTCACATACGCAGCATGTCAGGGACTGTGTGCCCCTAGAAAGAGTACTGCGATCACCAGCAGCGGGGTGTGGAGGTGGCACCCCAACTGCACCTGCCAGAACCTATCCATGCCCTTCTCCCAGCCCCACTTTAGGAAGCTTCAAAGGTAGCACCAGCGAGTCTGAAGAAGGGGCACTGTGGGCACTAAACCCCCAGGCTGGCCTCAGGGAGCTGACATCACTTCACAGAGGGTGTGCATGGCTCCCCTACCTGGTAGGTCACCATCCCAGGCAGGAGAGCCCTAAAGAGCCCTGGTATTAGGGCTACCCCACAGACACCTGGCCCCCTAATGGACACAGGTGGTCCTCAGCCCTTCTAGGGCTTCTTCCCACCACAAAGTCGTATGCCTGTTGCTGCGTAAGGCCTTTTGCCAGGCATGCAACCTAAGAAGAATCAAGCACAACAAACACATTCTTGGCCTGTGTGAGCATGGCTGTTGCATAATTCTGCTGAATCACTTTCATTGTGCCCTAACAGAGAGCGCAATGAGAAACAGAAAAATTCCTTTTCTACGCATTCCAGTGCACACTGCTGAGCATGACAGGCCGGCCAACAACCTCAGTGGAACAAGGCAGGAACCTCAGGTCTGCTCCCTCCTAGCTGTGGGACCCTGCATGGTTCACTTCACTCCCCTGGGCTTCAGCACGCCCCTCTTCAAACTGAGAGTAACTGCCAGCTTTCTGCAAAGACTGAACACGTCAAAAGAAGCAAAGTGCTGTAGGAAACATGATTCATACAAGTATTATCTGTGAAGGTCTGCCAGCAAGAGGTTTCCATTGTTTTTATTACGGCTGCTTTACTTTCCCTCAGCAGACACTGAAAGCCTTCACATCAGTGGCTACCCTGGCCTATTTCTAGGAAACACACTTCCTGGAAGGCCAGTTTTGGCATCCTCCTATCTTGAACTCCTCCTGCCTTGTTTTCCTGGCATCCGGCTCCTGAGCCGCTCTTTCTCTCACTTACATTGCGCTTACCATGCTGCATGTGTACCTCCACAGGCCAGCTACTGCTGTTGCTGCTGCTGGGGACAGGCCGGGCTGATGCAAACATTGGAACGTGTATCAGACAGCACCCTCTTTAACTAAAGTCCTCTACTGCACTTCCACCTTCAAAATGTCTTCGTATCTTCCAAGCCGGGGTGTTGACAGCATAGTGCTGGCAGTGAGGCCGCAGTCCAGAAGCTCGGGCCGTTCCGCTGAAGTGCGCACTATGCTCTGGGGACTCCACAGCTGGCCTCTTCCCATGCAGGTGCCTGAGCGGCACACCTCCACACCAGCCAAGGCGCTCCTGACAGAGTCAGTGCCTACTCATGCCACCCCTTCCATTCCCATCTCTGAGAGTACTTGCAAATGTTAACGGCAAACTGGCAAGCAAGCATATGCTTATTTTCTCACCAAAAAGCGAAATCCATTTTTCCAAAATATACATTCTCCAAAAACTGCTTGAAAAAATCCATTATGTGCAAAGATTTCAAAACGTGTGTCCTGGTGAGAACTCCCAAGCTCTCACACACCTGCAATTTGCGCTACATGGTTTAGAACTGAGGGAGAACCCAGAACTTACTAGAACTGGACAGACTAAACAGACTACACGCAAACAGTCTTGATAAGAGCTAATGCAATGTGATCAGTCAAGAACTTTCTCCCACTATGGGTGCTGGTTCAAGTCCCAGCTGCTCCATTTTCCATCTCTCTGCTTATGGTCTGGGAAAGCAATGGAGGATGTCACAAAGCCATCTGCACTCACATGGGGGACTCTGAAGAAGCTCCCAGTTCCTGGCTTCAGATCAGCTCAGCTCTGGCTATTGCAACCATTTGGTGAGTGAACCAGCAGATGGAAGCTCTTTCTGTCTCTCCTTCTCTCTGTACATTTGCCTTTCCAATAAAAATCAGTAAATCTGAAAAAAAAAAAAAAAGTAAATAGCGAGCTGACTCAGAGTGGGTAGTCCCCAGCCTCCGTCCCCTTGCGGACATGTTCCCGGATCCCCAGGAGTTACTGAAACTGCAGACAGCACTGTCCTCTTACACATGGACAATAAAGTTTAATTGTGAAATTAGACCCACTAAGAAACACAATGTCTAACAATAGAATAGTGCTAACAACTAGCTGTAATAATTCAGTAAATTGCAGCACTCACAAGCACAGACACTGGGATCCCACAATAGCTGTTCTGGTACCTGAAACAGCTACCAAGTGACCACAGGCAGGCCGGGCTCTCAGCAAGGACACACTGCACGCTCACACGCTGGGCACAGCAAAGGCCTCATGCTGCCCGCGATGCTATGCAGTTTGAACCCATTAACTGGAGCAGACACTGAGGGCAAACACCAGGAGCCTCACCTCCCATAACAGATGTCTGGTCAAGGATAACATGGACCAGCCTAGAAGACAGTCAGTCAATAGGTCTTTGCAACTTGCATGGCAGACAGTGGATTAAAGTCTAACCTGGGTAAAAACTCAGGCAAGGAGACAGGAGTTGGCATTCAAGTGCAAGAGGGCTTCAGCCTCAGTTGGGAAGCACCAGCTCTGCCTCCTGCTCGGGTACATGCTGGTAAGCACTGTGTCCTTGTCACTCATGTGGGAAACTCAGATTGGGTGCCAGCTTTCTCTTGGCCCTGCCTCACTGGGTGCCAGGATTTGGGGAATGATCAGATAACGTAAGACCTTTGTCTCTCTCTCCTTAGTTTTCTGCCTTTTTAACTTAAAAAAAAAAATTGAAAAAAAATTCACCATTTATTTCTGGAATTTTTCATTCAGTGTTTTCAAACAGCAGTTGACAGTGGGTAACTTAAACTATTCAAAGTGATCCTGTGGACTTCCCTTTATGCAATCGAGGGATTTAGCCTCTCTGACTTGGTCTCTTTGCATAATTGTGGAGGCTGCCCCTCACTGAAGATTGCTTTCTGTGTTTTTTTCCTTTTTTAATTATTTTCTAATTACATTGCATTATGTGACACTGTCTCATAGGCTCTGGGATTCTGTTATCTAAGGCAGCTGTATTTTACAGTTCCCCTTCCCAATTCCACCTGCCCCAAACAATCCTTTCTTCTTCCTCAGTTACCTCCAAACCCACACAGCAACACAAATAAACTATGATATGAAAAGCAAACCTTCAGTTGCTCTTCTTATTCTGTTATGGGAAAAGTTTACACGTTTCTCTTTGTGTGGGACAGACCCACCAAACATCAAGAGAGATGTGTTGGGAAGTGAGGTGACAGGTATATTTAACTTGTCCCCAAGTCCTGTTCTGTGCCTGGAGTCCCCATGCAATTACAAAACTTTCCGCTTTTATTCCCCCCAAAAAATCTCTGGCTTAGGTGATGGACAACATGATCATTCATCTAGAAAGAATCAGTAGAAGCTGTTTGGAACACAGCCACCAGCGCTCATGCATTTACACAGGGTTGTTACACTGCTCACATGCACACACCTTTAACACTTAGTGCAAAGCTGAGCATCCTGTAGCCACCTTCAAGGGAGCAAACGTCCCTTCAGAGGCAGCAGCAACTGCCAAGGCCAAAGCCCAGCAGCGTCACCAATTCATCAATGCCAAATTGTGACAAATGAGCCTCCCACCAATTAACTGATTTGACCTGAACATGCTATCCAGGTTTGTCACAGAAAACGAAAGAGAGAGAGAGAGAGAGAAGGATTTGGGCATACGCCAGATTATGCCAGTTTAAAACAACTTTCCGACATAGCTGTTGCCTTATTAGAGGCAATGTGCCTCAGGGCCAGGGACACCAGCCAGCCTCTATTTGTAAAGTCCCAGTACTAAAGTAGATCAATTTATTCACAATGTTCTTATTTCCCAGTGTTCACCATAATATGTGGATGCCCATTTTCCAAGTTCATTGCATGAGTTATGAGCAGGCCAAGAATAAATGATGCAGAACCACCCAGACACAGTAGGCTTTTCTGTTCATGACAAGGTCAAGGGTCTCTCCCAGAACCCCCAGCACAGAGTCCTTCCATCCCTCACCCACCATTACATGGAGGCCATCACTGAGGCCCGAGGACATACCAAGAAGCTCCATCCAGCACTTCCCAGCATGTGATCTCCCCATGAACACTACCGCACCACTGCAATCCACCTTCGAGGCCAGAAAGGAAACCCCCACCTTCAGTGCAAAACTGTGAAATCACACTGAACCTGGAAGAGGCAATTTCCAAGTTCCTTCAGAAATAAGAACATAAACTTCAATATCATGTACACGAAGATAACAGATAACCCCATATTAGCAAGTTTTCAATTTTTCCTATAATTTTTCAAAAATTCCTATAATTTTTCCAAAATTTTTCAAATTTTCAACTGCAATAGTTTGGAGAAGGAGCCAAGTTGGCCATTCCCTAAAAAGCACTGAAGACATCAGAAAAGAACATAGACTAGCAGGAAGTTAGGCTCTCAATAAAAACGTATTTATGTGAAATGCCTTCTGCTCAAGCTGATTTCCTGAAAATTCCAGCTATTTCTTTTTAACTGAAAGTTGCAACAGAAAATGATACCTGATTTACATTTCAAATTCCTATGTAACTATAAACTTTTATAGTGGCGAACAGATGTTGATGTGCATTTTATAAATCTGAGGAATACTTTGTAAATCTACATTGGAGAAACGTCAAATGGAAAGTAGGAAAAGAAATACCAAAAGAGGAGGGAAGCAATGTGGTCTGCTGGGATTTGCTTAGTATGACTTCTTTTTCCAACTAGCACTCCACTGAGTAACACTTCAAAGAAATCTTTTAAAATGAGAATCTGAGTTTACAGGCACAGGTTTGAAACCGGATGTATAGCTACGTAGTGAACACACGTGCGCATGCGCACACACACACACAGTGATGATAGGTGCTTCTGTGCTAGCGTTACTGGTTTTCAAAATTTTTTTTTCAAAGGGGAATAAAACACTCTCATGAATTGAACCTTATTAAATCTTGAACCAATGATTAAACTGCCAACCGGAACACCTGCATCTCTTTGGATGCAAGTGCAAGTTCCCTTCCCAACTCCAGGTTTCTGTTACTGGTCACTCTAGAAGGCAGCCGGGAATGGCTCCAGTTGCTAGGTCCTTCCTACATACATCTGAGACTCAAGTTTAGTTCCTGCCTCTGGTTTTTGGCACAGCCCCAGACACTGCAAGGCTTTGGAAGTTGAACCAACAGCACTGCCGCTCCACCTCTCATAGAAATGTAAAAAGGCCACCTTCTCAACACTCGAAAAGAGCAAATGACACATGTGGGAGCCACAAGCAATGAGCAGCCTCTAGCCAGCACCAGAACAGCCTTGCTTGCACCTGCCTCTGATAAAGCCGGTTAACTTTCACACAAAGCTGCAGCACGGCAGAGCTGGTGGAAGCTTCTCATTGACCGCCAAGACTACCCCCCCGCTCCAGGCACGCATTGGTTTGAATGGATACCAAGTGCATAAGAAATAATTCTAAGAAAGATAGGAGCCAGAAGGAGATGATCAAGTTTATCTGAAGGGCATCCTAGGACTAGGAAAACAGTGCCTGTTCATGACGCAAAACACTGAAAATCATTTCAAAAGCAGACGCTGCAAACACCAAAAGGAAGATTTAGGACAAAGGCAGTCTCCCGTTTCCTGGACCTCCTTTTAGCTTATGAACATATCAGTCTTCAGTATCTGACATTTGAGAGCTTCTGTGTGGGGAGCAGACCGAGTTCAGGAGTTTCTAACCATTCTACATATGATCCGGCTCAGATTCGCTTCGCTGTATTATGAAAGGGTATGTTGCTGATATTTAGAGCAACAGATAAGCCACTGGATATTGCATGTAGAATATCGTCTGTTAACTCACAGATCAGTAAGATGTAGCAACAGGCTAAGCCCTCATCATTGCATTTGTCAGTCTGAGAAGACATGTTTTCTGCAGCTGGGCAGACACTTCTCGGGGTCCTTGTCGAGACTCTGAACTTCCACCCGGAAATATCCTAATGGGTGATATAATTAAATACGTCTTAGAGCAACTTCACAGTTGATTGCGATTTGGTTGAGCATTCTGTTGCACTTCTACTCGTGGCTGAACACTTTCCTGTTCTCCCTGCTGCTTATGTCCAAGGATTCTCGCTCAGCAATGGCCAGGCAGGCATTCACTGGGCTTGAAGGGTTGCCACAGTCTTCACACACACAAGTCATAAAGCACCTACGGCGGACACAAATGGTCCTACAACTGCTGCACTTTTACATCCAGCAAGCATCACCCAAGGGAGTTGGAACAAACATAGCATTGTGCAACACAGGGCAGCTGCTTGGCTGAATGTGGCCCCAGCTGTCAGCGAGACAACTGATGATAATTAATTACTGGAGACCCAGAACGGGGGCTGCCTGTGCTTAAGTCCCTGGTCATAGGACAGGCTCTCTAGGAAGGTCAGCTTTCATACTTTTTTTTCAGACTACTTGGGGAAATCTTGGGCATGAAAGCAGAACAGATGCAACAGTAATGCAGATTTAGCGCAACTCTACTGATACAAGAAGTCTGTGGATGTAAATTAGAAGTGTCTTTAAGTAGAGGGTTTTAAAAAAAACAAACAATGGAGCAAATTTGTTTTACTGAAATGGTTTAATTTCGTTCATTTCACACACATGCACTTAAAATTTAAAACTATGTGAAGTATATGAAAATGGCTCTGGAATAGGTGACTCACTGTACCGAGACAAGACTGCAAATTTCGTGCAACAAGTACTCTGCCTATTCTTTCCCTTTTTTAAAGATTAGTTATTTGAAAGTCAGAGTTACAAGGAGAAATAAGGCAAAAAGAGATCTTCCAGCCACTGGCTCACTCCTTGGATGGCCACAGTGGCTGGGGCCGGGCCACATCAAAGGCAGGAGCCAAGAATTACTTGCAGGGGCCCAGTTCTTTGCATCATCTCTGGTTACTTTGTCCCAAGGTATTATCCAGGAATTGCATGGAAAGTGGAACAGCCACAATGCAAACCAGTGCCAACAAAGCAGCAGGAGCCACACTTTACAGCCACTTTGCACGACATCAGCCTCCCTAATCCCTGTTCTCTCTCTTACTACAGCCTACATGAACCCAGGTCCTTGTGAAATTGGGGTATGAGACATCCCATTAAATCCAGGAAGTCTCTTCACATGTTGTCAGCAAAGCTTGGTGGTGACTTGAGAGCAATTCAGTCTGTATTTAGGATATTGAACCTGTCCCTGGCCTTGGGTACCACAGTGCCTATAATTTAGTCTAATTCCTGCTTTTCTCTGTTCTACAGGTTAACAGTCAAGCCAGAGATGCCATCCGATTGTAAATTTTATTTGTTTTGACTTTGGTATAAAAGATATCTGCATTTACCACACCTTCGCAGTATAGGATGATTTTCTTTAAAGTTCAGAGTAAATTGAAAGCAAAAAATAATGAACAAAAATAATAAAACTAATGGAATGATTTAAATAACAAATAAAATTCCAGATGTTTTTACCGGCAATGAAGATACAAATTATAGATGTAATGTTTTTCTTCTTATATAATATTCCAATTGCTTCATAGACATTCCTGTGCTAATCAAGACGACTTTGGAATATGTTATTATCACAGAACAAACATTTTAATGACATTAAAAAAAGGAATCTAAGCCATTCAATTTTATTCAGATGTGCTATCATACAAGGAAATTTAGTCTATTTTATTTCAGTACTATTAAAGTATGAGTGTTTTAGACAAATTACACTAATGAATAAAATTTTGAAATTGATTGAAAGACTATTTCACCTGAAGTATAATTTTATATTTTTCCCTATTTATAAAAAATAGCACCCCTAGAAACATTTTTTGGAAACAAAATTTTTTCTTATTTTCCATGAGTTAAAGAGCCATCAACACAGATGCTCATAGGAGTTTCTGCCCTCATTGGTTTGATCTGCACTCTGCTTCTAGAAGATCACTCAGGTGTCAGTAGCGTTTGCTTGCTCTGTCTCCCTCTCTGGACAAAGAAGGAACACAGAGCATACGTAATTTTTATGTCTGTTTATCTTTAAAGGACTGGTTAGAAACTGTGATGAGTAGAATTTAATTATGGAATTAATTAACTCAACCAATTGAGAAGGATTGATGCAAAGTGAAGGGAAGAGGAAGAACTAAGAAGGAAGAATGAGGAGCAAAAGAGAAGCCAGAGTGAAGCGCCACCAGGAACAGGTGCACTTCCTTTACATCCCAAGGAATGGGCACCAGGATCTTCACCAAAACACACCATGGATGGATGGATGGATGGATGGATGGATGGGTGGATGGATGGATGGATAACTAACAGGAGGAGCTTGGAAACCCAAGGAGACAGCACTAGGTCTTCCCATATGGAGCTGATACTCAAGTTCTTTCATAAGTTCAAATTATTTTATTCCCCAAATAATCACAAAGCATTTGATTAAATGACATTTCCCAAATCCCACCTTCACTTCTACTGGGTGACCTGAAGGGAGGTTGGGGTTATTGTCTGGCAATTAAGTTACAAACCATATTGTGTACAGATGCCTGTCCCTTGAGCTTCAACTATTTACATGTGAAACATGAGATCTAGGCCCCACTCCAGGATATATGGCAACACTAACAGGTACTTGTGACAAATACACCTGCACATAACATCAAACACATTATACCTGAGCATGTACTGTAAAACGCAACCTAAACACATTTACTAACGTTCACTTCAGGAACAAGAGCATCTCACTCAGAGCACAAGGAGGAACTTCGAAAAGATCGGCCAGAGAATAAAGACAAATGAGGAAGCCAGCCAATCCGCCTTGCTGGCTAGCACAGCCGGGCCAAGTGGCTCATGGAGTGACACCCAAGCTTCCATCCCCCTTCTTTCCCAAAAGCATGGCAAGTTTCCCATGGAGGAACATCTCCCTCCCCTGCGCCCTCCAATGGCCACGGTTTGGGTGAGCCTCATCCTCAAAATGAAAAATGCAAGAATTTCAGAAGATTTTTTACATCAAATGAACTTTTATTCTTACCCCTTTTTCATGGACTTCTTCAAGTATCCTTGTATTTGAGACTTTAAAGTAAAATAACACACATTTCTTATTTCCTACTGGAAAGGCCTTCAGATTTCACACAGATACCATGAATTTCTGGAAATCCCAGTGATTTTCTGAATGTCCTAACACAGTCCACGTTCTTACGCCTGCATTATCTATCACCACCTTCCTTATTCCTTCCCAAAATGGTTTGATCCACAACAAGATGTTACATCAATGAAGGAAGTTTGTATTTTACAGAGGGTCATGGAGGATGGAAACACCGCAACCTACACAAAGTCATTTTCAGGAGTTTGACCTGCCAATTAAAACACCTGGAGGCCACACTACAGCACTGGCTGAAACGCTCCAGCTTCCCGCCAACGCAGAGTCGAAGCGGCAGCAGTGATGGCTCAGACAATGGGGTGCATGACACCATGTGGGACACCTAGATTGCATTCTAGACCCTTGATTTTTGCCCTGGCCACTGTGAGCATCTGGGGAGTAAACAATAGGTGAACAAGCTTGCTATCTTTTCACAAATTCATAAGCAAAATTAAAAATAAAACTCAAATCAGCTTTTCAAGCATATTGGAGACAAGTTAATCAAGACAAGTTGTTAAATTCACCTAGACGCTAAGACAAGCTGTGAAAAGAGTAAGTCACCAAGCAACCTGCATGCACACCATAGCTTTAGATTTACAGAAAAGTGATTTGGGGAAAATAATTCAACTGTCATGGAAATACAGATGGAAGCGTGCCAGCCATCCAGACATAAGAACACCACGAACATGGGAGTGCCCTGAGAAATGGCAGGACATAATGAAAACAGGGAGATCATTCCAAACTAGCCCTTGCCTCACCTTCCTTGAGCCTTCTGACCTAAAGCTAACAGCCATTCACTGAACAGCAGCGGCTAAGGGGTCCTGAGCTCCCAATGCCCCTGTAGACTGGACCTCTCCAAAACTTCTATGCTGTCCACTACTCCCAGCATGCATCTGTCCCCCCGCCGCCTCCCAGCTAGACTTTACTGCTCTCTGGATCTTCACTGCTCAGCATTATCTAGCATCCTCTTCCTCCACAGGAACAAACTGAGTTCACAGATCTACATCCTAGTAAGTCCCAAACCCATACGTCCTGCTCAGTGGCCTGGGATACAGCAAAGGCCACTTCCACTTGGAATTCCCAGGGACATGTCACACTCTCCCAGTCTTACTCTCTCACCTGCATTCCTCCTTTCTCTATGAACAGCACCTCTAGCCACCACATGCCCAAGCCAGACACACAGAAGTCATTCTAGGGGCCAGTGCAATGGTCCAATTGGCTAAGCCTCTACCTGCAGGCACTGGCATCCCATATGACTGCTGGTTCAAGTCCAGGCTGCTCCACTTCCCAGTCAGCTCCTTGTTTGTGGTCTAGGAAAGCAGTAGAGGATGGCCCAAAGTTTTGGGACCCTGCACCCACATGGAATACCCAGCGAGGACTCCTGGATCCTGGCTTCAGAGCTACTCAGCTCCAGCCATGGCGGCTGGAGTGAACACCAAATAGAACATCTTCCTTACTGTCTCTTCTGTAAATCTGCCTTTCCAATTAAAATAAGTAAAAAGGTTTTAAAGAAGTCATTCTAGATTCCTTTCTCTTTCTCAGAGTAACACCCCGGTCATCAGTCAGCAACTACTCTGTAAGTTTTCAGGTGAAATGCCCTTTCCCATCCGATCTCACGTCCTTAAGTGCATGCCCTGTATTCTCACCAAGAGCGTACAACACTATCGTCCATTGCCTGGACTCTCATACTTTAGAGCTCATTCTCTGAATCACCACCCAATATTGTGTTTCTCCCCGTAAAGCTGTTAATGCCACTCTGTCCATGTGCCTCATGTCTCTGACTTTTGTCCCTTTCCTAAATGGCCTTTCACCACTGAATAACGCTACTTTATTTCCAAGCCTCAGCTTTGTCATCTCATCGGTCAAACTTTCGGTGACCCTCATCCTATTTCGGTGCCAACCCACTGTGCCTTCTCCCCTCACTTCCTGAACACTCCATTGTATTTGTCCAGATATCTCTTCCTCCACTTCACTTGATAGATTGCGGACACTGCTAGGAAACACATAAGATTCCTCTCTGTAAGATACAACAATTACACAGACAACAACTACACATTTGTGGAAGAATTATCACAACTACTATAGAGAATACACAGAGAGAATCCTGAGAACACACACACAGTGACAAGATCCACCACAAGTGCCAGGCTCATTGTGCAGCCATGATACAACCAGTCAACAAGACAGCCTTTATCAGAGGGTGGGGCACAGATGGGAGACTGTATTTTTCTAAAGGCTCATCTTTGTATCACTCATTCCACTCAATGTTCACATTGTTCTTCAATGTCACCTTGACACTTCTCCCTCAGGAATTAGCGTCTCCCCCACATCTGTATCTATGCAGGGGTGGGTGGGCGGGGGGAAGGGGAGCTGTGACTACTTGGGTCAAAATAAGCACAGGACAGCTGTGACGCAGTATGAAAGCTGGGCAGAGCCCTGACTTCCCTGGATCCTGCACTTACTGCTTTCTGGAGCTAGCTACCGTGGAAAGAGTACAAGCAGCAATGCGCACTCTTTAGGAAGCCCAAGCCACGTGGTGTGGAGACAAGCAACCTGAGAGCACGAAGCAGCACAACCCTGCCATGAACGCAGACGTCACAGAAACACCTGTGTGGATGACCCTTCCCAGGGCTCCAGTCCCAGGGAGCGTCCATCCCCACTGAGAACCACCCACCTGCTTCCAGGAAATCACTGAACCAGGAAGCAACAGCAAACTTTCCTGAAACACTTTAAAGCTGGGGTGTTTGCAACATCACAACTGACGAAATGTACAGTTTGGTTTCCCACTTTCTGAAACCCTCTCAGAATTTCTAAATTGGACAAATAATAATAGAGGTTACTTTTTTTTTTTTTTTTTGTCATCTGTGAACTCCAGGAAATAAAAGAATGTAAAAGCGACAGAAGTAAGTGCTGGGCAATAGTTGAAGATTTTTGAAATTCAAAATATTTACTGTTTAATAACACAAACATTTTAAAAGTCAGTATCTACTTAAGCTGAATTGGTTAAAATAATCATGGTATGTCCCCCAATGGAGCGTTATACACAAGAGATTGTTAACCCTATATGAAATGACACGGAATGACACCAACGTAATGAATTGCAAAACAGTATGCACAATAGGATCCCATTTTAAATGGAACCTATAAATAACATTCAGATAACACAATCTACTTAAGGAATATGGTCACTGAATGACAATGAAGACTAGTTTGATCTGTATCACACTGATTCAGTGTCCTCATAGCGATTATGCAAGATTAGTTCTATAATAAAAAAATACCAATCTGGAAAACTTTAGACATGTATTAAATATCTGGGTTTTTTGTCCCACCCACCCTCCTTCTCATTCTACTGCTATCTAACTCAATCTTTTATTTATCTCTATGTTTTTCATTCTTAGCTTCACAGTGTCATAGAATTCTAGGGCTTCTGTCACGTTGGTAGTATTAGAAGTCAAAGTATTTTATAAATTCAGATCCCTGCCCTGGCAATTTGAGGCCTGCAGAATTCTGTCGCAAACTGTCCAAGACTTTTGTTAAATTTCTTCAGGGCTTCATTGCAATAGAGCCCAACTGGATCTGTTCCTGAACAACGCCCTGCAGGCTGTGCACCTGGGCCACAGGTGCGGCGTTCACACCCACCCACTGCCAGCACAGCCCCAGCACCCATGGTTCCCAGCCAATCCTGCTCTCAGCGCCAGCTCCCCGGACACCCACAACACTGGAGCTACCTTTTCCTTCTACTCAACACTTTCTTCTAGCATTGTTTGGAAGTATTTTGCAGAATGCCATTGTTTAACATATTTTCCTAGATAATTAATTCACAAAGATCAGAGTTGAAATAGAACTAAAAATATACAAGGAATAATCTTCCTCCCCGGTCAGCCTGTTTTTTTAGTCCTCATTCAACCAAGAATTTATTTTCTTTCTCAATCCCTTTACAAAGAAGTTTAACATACATCCATGCCCATGCATGCTAAATTTCCCCACTCGTCATACACAGAAGAACATATTGCCATATACTTTGCATTCGTCATGAGCTGCTTTTACCCATCCAGCTAAAACTACAAATAGAATATCTACATGTCTGGGATGGTTCTGGATATTAGAGAAACAGAAAATAACGCAAAAACAGAATCTCCCTTCACGGAGCTTACATTTCAGTGGGTGAGACAGACAAGGGAGAGCAGTGATGCAGCACACAGTGTGTGAAATGGTAACTATGCCATCACAGAAACTATCAAGCACAGGAAATGACAAGAAACACTGTGGAAACAGCCTTTTAGACAGGGTTAGCCATTTAGGAGTCAGCGAGAAGAGACTTTTAAAATAACTTCCTGCAGGCAGTCAGGGTATTAACTGTGTGGCCCATTGGGGAAATAACATTCCCGACAGGGAACAGGTGCCAAGCCAGAAGGAGGATGGTGTCTGGAGGCTCAGCAAAGCCAAAAATGTCTTGTGGGTGAAGTGGAGCAAGCAAGTGGCCTGCTGGTATTTTAAGGACTTTATTCATGCTTCATTGTTCTACTTTTTTTTTTTTTTTACTTTAAAAGTTTCTACTTCTCAGTGTAATTTGTATGCATGATTCATCCTAGTACTTTCTTGGGCTTATCTCAACGATTTACAAATATTTAAGTGTCAAGCTGATCTTGTGGTGAGGTAGCTGAGTAGCCACTTGGGATGTCCAGTCCCCTAACAGAGTGCTTGGTTACAGTCCTGGCTACACGGCTTCCAATCAAGCTTCCCAAAGACACACATCCTCAGAGACAGAGGGCAATGGGCTCAGTACTTGGATCTCTGCTGTCCAGGGGAGAAGAGCTGGAGGGAGTTGTGGGTTCCCAGCTTTGGCCTGGGTTAGCTATGACTATTGAGTATAATCGTGGAGTGAATCAATAGTTGTAAAACCTTTCCATATAGCTAAACTTCAAATACAATTACCAAAAAAACAAAAAAACATAAATAGCAAGTGTTGAATGATAAGTGGGTCTCTAAAGCAATGGACTGCTCAATAAAGGATGGATGTTGTAAGGCTCATGATATCTCGAGATCCTGGGCCTGTAAACCTGCCTTTTCCTGCACATGGAAGGCTGCTTCCCCACAGGCTCAAGGGACCAGGGCTCCCCATCTCCAAGATCCTCATTCGAACACCACGTCTCAGCCAACTTCAGTGAATGTCTGAGCTGCAATAGGCCCATGAGTAAAATTAAACAAAGAACAACCAGAAGGTTCATTAAAAGCTTTCTCAGGCTTCCGAACCAGGAAAATGTGGCCCTTCTGCACAATTTCCTGGAGAGCCAGAATGAAGGGAGACAGGATACGTAAAAACTGACAGAGTGCAAACAATTCTCTATCTGTTCCATGAAGGTCATGTAGCTGTGTTTCGTCAGTTATCAGGAACCATAGATTTATTTATTAGGGAGTGAGTTTCTATTTATGTTATCCTGACAGGCGTGATGCAATTTTCTCTTCTCATGACAAATAAATGAGTTTGGAGCATTTCTTTGTGTTTCTGAAGAGGATATTACTTCACAATACCCCACCCCTCTCTTAGGTGCCACGTGCATGCGCTTGCATTTTCTTTTTTTTTTTTAAAGATTTATTCATTTTTTATTATACTCCGATATACACAGAGGAGGAGAGACAGAGAGGAAGATCTTCCGTCCGATGATTCACTCCCCAAGTGAGCCGCAACGGGCCGATGCGCGCCGATCCAAAGCTGGGAACCTGGAACCTCCTCCGGGTCTCCCACGCGGGTGCAGGGTCCCAATGCATTGGGCCGTCCTCGACTGCTTTCCCAGGCCACAAGCAGGGAGCTGGATGGGAAGTGGAGCTGCCGGGATTAGAACCGGCGCCCATATGAGATCCTGGGGCTTTCAAGGCGAGGACTTTAGCCGCTAGGCCATGCCGCCGGGCCCGCGCTTGCATTTTCAGCATTCCACAGAAACTTCTGTCTACTGAATGACATGTGCAGTTACTCCAGGTGAATTACCAAAAGGGAAACAACTATTTGACCTAGAAACCAAAAATGAAAGGGCAACTGCTGGAAAATTCTCAGTAAAACCCTAATTTCAGTGTTCTCAGGGCAAGTGTCCACAAGAATACTGCTCACCGAATCTAATTTTCCAAATTATTGCCAAGTCTGAGACTCATTTGTTCTGAATTGAAATAGGTGCTTCATGAAGCAAAGACCAACATTCTGAAAAATGCTTTGCCAGGCAACAGGTGGCAAAGGTACCTAGCCAATCAGCATATCTATCCAGGTTCTGCCCTTATAGGACAGTCTACACCCTACACAAGGGATCCAACATTCAAACTTCCTACAAGACCTCATTTCATTGAACACATTCAAGGATGGCTCATGTCAATCTGTTCAAACCCTTCAGACGCCCACACGGTTCTAACAGGTGCATCGCAGTGCTGATCTTATTGTTTCTCGTTGAGTCAGAGGACTAGGGAAAACACTGCTTCAGTTTTTTCAGCGTGTAACAGGCATGACACCACATCTCAGTACGTGCTACACAACAGTCACTGATCTCCCGGGCATTTAACACACAAAGAGAGCCAAAACTGTGCTTGCAGTCACATATTTTTAAATCACTTGTTTACATGGCTGTTTGCAGGCTCTTCTATTTTACCACCCTGAAAAAAATACTTCCCAATGTTAAACTCTCTGCAAAGAAAATCGCCACCTAGAAACTCAGGCAGAATAATCCTCTTTGTAGTCTAGTATAGCAGCATATGGTGAAATCGATACAGTTTTGAGACTAAAATTGTTTAGAATAGTTTCTGTATCTACTTTTAAGATCAATATACAACATACGCTAAAATGACACGTATTCAATTTGTGTACCTAACTTTTGACTGAGACTCATCTGCAGCCTATTTAAAATAGAACAACAATTTCATGTAGGAAGAACATTAATGATCAGGAATGCAGGAAAACAAAGCCCATGAGCTTATGGAGGGATATATTGGGAATTCAGAGAAGTGCAAAGCAGATTTTTACATGCAACAGATAACTAAATTAAAACATGTAACACAAGAAACATCAAAAACTATTTTGGATTTTTATATATATTTTCTGTTTTAAAGAATTCCAATATCATATTCTTATGCTTCAAACTTGAAAGTTTCAGGAACCAAACTACTTTGGTAACACATGAATTGCTTAATTGACAAAATCCACTCTGAAAGTAGCAATAACCATTTGCAGGTCCTCACAAAATTTCTAAGACAGCCAGTGACTTTACAGGATGTGACCTTCTGATGTTTCATCAGACATCTTTACCATGAGAATTACTGAACAAAGCCAAAGTTGAGGATACATGTTCTGGATTTCATTTCTTCATCATAAGATGAGCACATTTTCCCAATGAAAAGAATGCACCCTCAAGAAGACGCAGCCCCGAGCCTCCTGCCCAGGTGTGAGAGCTCCTTGGCCGCAGCTGAGCCGTCGCACCTTTTCTTACTGGACATCAGGTTCATCAAAAGATGAAGGACCTTTGCGGACGCCTGCCAATGTCTTCATTCCCTATCTTCACCTAACTAGAACCCACTGCCCAACCACCCTCTCCCCCTCTGTTAACCATACACCATTCCCGAACTACATGAGGCTGTTCTGGATCCCACGTGTGAGTGAAATCATACCTATATATTTGTTTCTCTTCTGGTGTCCTATTTATTTAATTTACCATGAATTCTCTAAGTTCACCCCTGGCAGAACCTCACCCCTTTGATGTCACTGTGTAAACAGACCACATGTTCTTTATCCATTCAGCCACTGTGGGATGTTTAGGATGACTCCCTACCCTGGATGTTGCTTGAACAGCCCCGCAGCACGCTTGAGAATGATGAAGTCTGATCCACGGCTTCACTCCCTTCCACACAGACCTAGGAGTGGGTTGTAGCTGAAGGCTGTTCTCACAGTCGGGGTTTATTTCACGCTCACTTGGGAGGCGCTCACTCGTCCTCACTGATTTGGACCCTAGAAAAACTTGAACACGACAGTCACAGATTGTGGACCTCATTACAAGCTCATTGCCAACACTCCCATGGCTGGACAATTTTGGCGTCATTGCTGTGAATCCTGACCCCATAGTCCATACAGGATCTATGGATATGTTTCAGAAAGTCAGAAAAAAAGGAAAAGAAAATATAAGGAAGAACTTGCCACAAAACGCTTTTGTGTATATTTTAGTTTTTCTCTTCCACTATCCTCACATCTCGACCCAGCGTCAAGGAGCTTTAGAGCATAGAATGAGCTTGAGGCTTCCATTAACACCTTGGCCATACAAGATAACAACTAATCAGCTTTTTTTCTTTTTTTTTTTTTTAAAGATTTATTCATTTTATTACAGCCAGATATACACAGAGGAGGAGAGACAGAGAGGAAGATCTTCCATCCGATGATTCACTCCCCAAGTGAGCCGCTACGGGCCGGTGTGCGCCGATCCGAAGCCGGGAACCTGGAACCTCCTCCAGGTCTCCCACGCGGGTGTAGTGTCCCAATGCATTGGGCCGTCCTCGACTGCTTTCCCAGGCCACAAGCAGGGAGCTGGATGGGAAGTGGAGCTGCCGGGATTAGAACCGGCGCCCATATGGGATCCCGGGGCTTTCAAGGCGAGGACTTTGGCCGCTAGGCCACGCCGCCGGGCCCACTAATCAGCTTTTAATAGTTGACAAAAAGAGTGCCGTGAGCTAAATTTAAAGTCACAGAACACAAGTAATTTTCAAACTCCTCAAGTTCATGAGTCTGAGGCTGAAGGTTTTTCTCTAAATGTTCACAGAAGCCCCCCCAAAGTGTGAGGAGACACACACAGAGCACACACTCACAGCATACACACAGTCCTCATGAATCTAACATCCTCACGGCGTTTTCATGCACATGGCAAATCAGACCACACCGGGGAATGCGAGGAGTAAATTATCTCATTTCCCACCGGAGACATCTGATTTTCACCAAAGAGTTAAAAAAAATCTCTGATGACTTCTCCTGGACATATTCCCCTAAGATACTCATCTCCACAGGTACAGCTGATCTTTGAGAGAAAGTCATAGAAATGTGGCCCTAGAGACAAACCTCTCTCAAGCTCTCTCGCAGTTGAGCCACTCTGCAGGCTCCAAGGTTGTGTGCCACGCTGGGGCAGGGCCAGTGAGGGCATGTACACTTGTCGCAGGTGAGTGCCCCTCTCAACCAGCCTCAAGCACAGCATAGTGCTCCAAGCTGGAAGGAACCCAAATGCTCCCATCTTTGAGACCAGTCGTGCACTGCCTGCCACCAGCAGCCTAGAGCATGCGCGAGAACTCCGCTTGCAAAAGCTGAGGCTGTGCATTTGTAACAGTAGTCTGGCATTTGCACGATTTTTTAAAGTCAAAGTGACAGGGATAATGGAGATAAGAAAATGAAAAAATAACTGGGATAGACTGGGAACTGTAGGTCAAAATGGGAACCACGACAAAACATCAATGGTAGCAGTTATATTCCCACGATCTTCATAAGCACCCGATGTGCTAATCACTCAGAATGGAGGATTCATCATTCAATGAGCAAAACAGGCTGAGGTCAGTATCTTTAGTTTAACATGGCAGGCTAGCCCAAGCTTACCCAAGGCCTCACTGCTGAGAACCCAACTGGTCTTGACACTCACCAAGTGACGTACTGTAGAATAGAGCACACTGCTCCTGCTTACTGGAATGGAGAATTTTCTCTCCAAGCTAAGCACTATTTAGGCAAAGTTACTCACATTCTGAGGGAATCTACACTTGCTTGTAATGATCCCCACAAGCACAGAAAATTCAAGCAAGACTTCTTTAAGTACAAAAGCTCATACTCCACTTGTGCCACTTGAGTGACGTGATGTGTGACGGCGTTTACCAACTACACCCTCCTCTGCGCTTCTATTTTTTCTTTCTCTTGTCTCCTCAGCACGCTCATGGCTTTTTCTGCTCCCTCGGGATCTGGCTACTGAGCAGTTAATTGATGCAACTATGAAGTGTTAGGAGAATGAAAAACACGAACACGTGACATATTCTCCAAAGAAAATATTTCAAGACACTAAGATTGTAATCCGCGAAAATGCAGGAAAGAGAGAAAAACATTACTCCTATAAAGGTCAAGGTTATTTATCAAGTCCATGGTACACACTGAGGGCCTAAAGGGGCAGGAATCCGATTAAGCAGACTCTCCGAGTCTTAAGGTTCTGGCTGTGTAACAAATTCAGAGAAGTAGAACTGCCACATCTCCCAGGAAAACAGCTTTGGGGCTGGAAGTGTATGCAACAGGTTAAGTCACGGTCTTTTTTAAGCTATGACAGCAGCCCACAGAGACACTAGTTTGCATTCAGGCTGCTCTGCTTCCAAGCCAGATCCCTGCTGACTCACCTGGGAAAGCAGTAGAAGGTAGTCCAATTTCGTAGGTCCCTCCAGCTCCATGGACAGCCTGGCTTGCCGACCTTGGCCACTGTGGTCATTCTGGGTGTTAACCAGAAAATGGAAAATCCCTCTTTCTAACTGCACCTTTCAAATAAATACATAACTTTTTAAAAAGGGGGTAGGGCCTGGCATGGTAGCCTAATGTCTAAAGTCCTCACCTTTTATGCTCTGGGATCCCATATGGATACCAGTTCACACCTGGCTGTTTCACTTCCTTTCCAGCTCCCTGCTTGTGACCAGAAAAAGCAATAGAGGATGGCCCAAAGTCTTGGGACCCTGCACCAACATGTGAGAACTGGAAGAAGCAGCTCCCGGCTCCTGACTATCGGATTGGCTCATCTCTGGCCCTTGTAGAGTGAACCAATAGATGGAAAATCCTTCTATCTCTTCTGTCTAAAAATCCGACTTTCTAATAAAAATAAATAAATCTGATTTTTTAAAAAAGGGGGCAGTTTTAATTGTAAAGAAGCATTTTTTTAAAAAAGAAGACAAATATTCAGAATTAAAATTAAATAGGCATGTTTAAAAGCTTTTCTGGGTAAGGAACTGTGCAAGAGTAGGAGGAGGACGAGGGAATGTCTATTACTGGAGATGACAGAGCATCAAGAATAACAGACATCTCAGAATGGGCAGGTGATACACTTGTGTCTCACACTGGACTACTCAGGTTGGCTCCCAGCTCTGCCTCCTGACCCAGCCTTCCACCAGTACGGAATTTTGAGGACAGTAGCAAAGGCTCACAGACTGGAGCCCCCATGAGAGCCTCAGATGATCTGTCCAGTTCCTGGATCCAGCCTTGGACAAACCCCAACCACTATGGCTGACTGAGATGTGAACCAGCCAATGGGAGCCCTCGCTTGGTGTCCTTTTCTGCATCCCTGCCTTAAATTTCCTATAAGAGGGCCACTCTCAGCAGAAGAATTCTATTCATGACAACAAGAGCTAGCACAAAAGAGAGATGCATAATAAGGATGAATGGGAGAGTCTTCAAGGACAAGGTGGGTGGGAAGAAGTCACAGAGGGGTTATCTTGCAAGGAAAGCAAGCATAGCAACTTGGAGATAAGAAGTTCTGCAAGGTTTCTGCTTCATATCTTACACATCAACTTCAAGATCCCCTAAAATATATGCACAGGCTAAGGACACACACAAGGACCACCAAGGGCAAAAAGAACGCTCACACAGCTCATCTGGGAGGAGGCAAGCCAGCCAGGAAACTTGATTCAGACAGCACAGCAAGGCATCCAGGGTGCCAGAGAAGCAGCGCCTGTCAGCTAGGCCCAGTGAGTGCAAGGTTGTTTCAGAAACTGCGGAGTTGCCAACAAGGGGCATTTTTAGCATCCATATGCTACGATTTGACTCAAAACTGTATGAGCTATTTTTACATTAATTTCTTTTCCGCATTGAATCCTTGGGTATGAGAGGCATGTTTGAGAGGTGATTTCACCAAAAAACAAAACCCATATGCATCATCATTACAGTCACAACCTTTCCAGATCATGGCACGCACACGTTTTTCCATGTGACTTTCACAAAGTTACGTGCAAAGTTGACAAATGTAAGAAAATTCTGACAGGTGGACAGAGGTGGTAGCCTCTGTCTGGAGGCCACTGGAAGTCACAGCAGTTAATTCCCTGCATTTCTCCCCCTGCCTCATCTTAGAACACCCCAACACAGAGCCTAACAAGACAGAAACCTCAGAAGGCCAAGAGACACAGACCCAAATCCAGCCCAGCCATAGCTTCTCTTCACAGCAAGTGATTGGTGACAGAGACCGGGGCAAGTCAGACTGTGCCGGCTACAATGAGCTTGCTATGGTGGAAACCCACTCTACCAAGTTTTTGTTAGTTTGTTTTTAAAGAGTTGGGAGCAGGCTTTATTGTAAGGCCTTCTCTTTACCCTCTGATGAGAGCCATCTCCAAGATCATCACAGCAGGGACTGCCGACCTAGGGAAGGAACACTTGGCTTTACACCTGCTCTGCAACAGATCTCACAGACGCCCCACTTGACTGTTCAAGCAGAGCTGGCTTCCTGGAGCCTACACAGGTGTAGAGACAGGACTTTGCCCCCATGGCTGAAGGAGGGGCTAAGAACTCCCATCTTACAGCGCTGTCTGCTCTGCTTTCTCCTCAGTGCACACCAGCACAATGCTTATTTCTCAGACACTGAAGTTACCACCAGATGCCCACAGGAGGAACAGTTTCTAAAACCAGAGGACTTCCAATAAAAACCACCATTCCAGAGGCACACCTTCGGCTCAGCAGTTAAAAACTGCTGCTTGGGGCACCTGCATCCCAAGGTGCCTTCCAGCCTTCTGATCTAGCTTCCTGATAATGTGCCCTCATGCACCATGGTAGACAGAAGGTGACAGCTCAGGGACCAGGGTCACCCAGGAGTGGGGGCTGGGATTCAGTTCTGAAGTCCTGGCTTAAACCTGGCCTATGCTGTTGCAAGAGTTTGGAAGAAAAAACTAGCAGAAGGAAGAGCTCTCTTTCTCTCTGTGTTTTTATGTCTCTCTCTCTCCATCTCCCCTTCTTTCAAGCAGAGTTAAAAACAAATGATTTACATAAAAGTGAATGTTTGCAAACTCATTATTCTAACTAGGGAATAAAGAATGTGGGGAAATGTATCCACTGCTTGTCACAACTTGTCCGGTTCAGGAAAGAGCTGTGGGTCAGCACAGCTCAGGGATGGGAAGACACCACCCCGGGTGCTCTAGTACAGGCCTGGGATCCAGGCGCCAGTGTGCGTCCGTAAGAAGGGCTACTCACCCTCTTTCAGCCACCATTCACTCTTTCAAAAGGCGTCTAGACGGAGACAAGGGAGACGCATACATGTAGTAAGAGCCGGTGTGTACTTGGGTCGCAGTGAATGCCAGTACCAGCTCTCCTTGTCTTAGGACAGCGTCATGATTCCCTGGAGGACTGAGCTAAGCACTTCGAGTTCCTGGCAGCCGACCTACAGGATCAGCACCAAGGGTCAGAACCTGGGACTGTGTACCCCGGAGACGCTGGGAGTGCCAAGGCCTGGGAAGCGACAACAAGCCCTGGAGTTGTTCTCTCATTGACTGTACCTATGTCATCTCCCAGTTGTTGAGTGTAAATATAGCTTTGTATCCATTCTTGACTTGATATTCCCCTCCTAATGCAAACCTCAGTGAAAATCTGGCTTGAAAATTCAGCTTTTTCATGAGATGTTTGTCAATCAACATTTTTCAAGGAAACTTGGTTTGCCTTAGCCTTTGTTTTATGCGCTTTGCTAACTGATGCCTCAAAACTTCACAGTGATTCACAATTCCTTTAATCACAGGAGTCCTCAACCAACCTGACCACGTGATTCGATGAAGATCCACCCCAGCACCACGACCACCACGACCACCTCGACCACCACGACCACCACGACCACCACGACCACCTCAACCACCATGGGATGAGAAGACTCATTTGGATCAAAACACATTTCCCTTGAAAGTTGTTTTTTCTTAATTTTCATTTTATTTAAGAAGGAAAAGTGGACAAAAGTCTTCCACTTACTGGTTTACTCCCCCAAGCCTGCCTGCAATGATTGGCACCAGCCCAGATGTAAGTAAGGAGCCTGGAGCTCCACCCTGGTTTCCCATGCAGGTGGCAGGGACCCCAACACTTCAGGCACCACCTGCTGCCTTCCAGGGTGTGCACCAGACAGAAGCTGGAATCCAGCAGCAGAGTTAGCAGGCATCCCAGAAGCAACGTCACTGCTGCACGAAGGGCTCACACCCAAATGCATTTCTTTTGAGGATTTGAGTTTGGGAGAAAAACAGGGGAAAAACTGGACCATGGAAACTGCTGGCAGGGGCATGCATGCTCCTGGGAAGTGAGAAGTATGCGTAATGAGGCACGGGGGAGGGGACAGTGAGCACAAGGTACTAGGGACACAGCATTTGCCCTGGGGATATGAAGACGCACAAGCCTTCACCACATTATGATCAACGGGAAGGCCAGGCCTTGCCTTCCACAAACGCCACACCAAGAACTGTAGGCCCAGCTAGGCGGTCTTGATGGATCTGAGACAGCATTCAGGTTTGAAAATTAACGTAAGGCTGGCAGGTAGTTCTCCTGAGCTGCCTGTGGGAGGACGGGCCTGCAGGTGCACGCAGCTGCAGTGGTAGGAGGTGGCTGGACTTCTGGAAGCAACACCCTGTCCAGGTGATTTTAACAGTTGTATGCAATGGGGCCCAGCATGGTAGCCTAGTGGCTAAATCCTCACCTTGCAAGTGCCAGGATCCCATATGGATGTCAGTTTGTGTCCCAGCTGCTCCATTTCCTACCCAGTTCCCTGCTTGTGACCTGGGAAAGCAGTAGAGGATGGCCCAAAGTATTGGGACCCTGCACCTGCGTGGGAGACCTGCAGGAAGTTCCTGGCTCCTGGCTTCAGATCATTCAGCTCTGGCCATTCAGCCATTTGGGGAGTGAACCAGCAGGTGGAAGATTTGTCTCTCTCTCTCTCCTTCTCTGTAAATCTTCCTTTCCAATGGAAAAAAAATTTTTTTTAAGTTGCCTGCAGACATGAACTTCAATACTGCAACTAAAACATCCACACAGATGAAACATCCAATCATTGTGCATACTTTTCACCATGGTGCTTAAACTGAAGAGGGCAGAACTGATGGTGGCACTCCCCAGAAGGGTCTGTCACCTCAGGACCCTGGGATGTTCACGAAGACCCCACGTATGTTGTTTGAGCCGGTCCCGGTGCTGAGGGAGCGAATGGAAAGCAGCCAGGCTACCTCCCAGGGTGTTTCAGATGTTACCGCCGAGGTCAGGGAGAGATGGGATCACCCTATGACCACGACGGCGCAGCCAGGCTTGCACTGGTGAGCACTGTGGTGTTTCTCTACACACCATCTCTTCCTCCCACTGGCTTCCAAGTTCCCCTTCCCACGGGGACGAGGAAGTTTATGAGAATAGCAGTATTTGTACAGAAGAATGTAGGACTGACACTTTGGGGGAATGAAATATATACACAGGCTGGGGAAAAGGAAGCCACTCATCTTCCCAAGACTCATGAATAATCCTTGCTTACCCCATAACAACTATGAATTTGCCACATGTGCATGTGCGCAGACACACACACACACACACACACACACACACACACACTATTATGACTGAGGACTCCAACGCTGCCATTCTGCTGGAAAAACTGATACGATTTGTGTTTCAAAACACTGTTTTGATAGCCTAGAATTATTAAAATTAAGGATGGTAATAATCTGGTAATTAACAGCAATTTCTTTTATCACCACAAGAATGGTATAATCCCAGCAGCAGTGACCTGCAATCTCCCTCCTATGAGATGCGCATACATTATCACTATATTTGTAATTACCCCAGCAGTCACCCAAAAGATTGCTTAGCATTTGCTCAGAAGATGTTGGGGATGTTAAGACAGGCAGGGTGGCCTTATTTCCCAGAGCCATCCAACAAAAGGTCATTGCCAAAGAGAAAGTTAAACGCAATGTGACAAGTACAGCAAAAAGGTAATTAGTGCCATTATCTCGTTATTGCGAACTCTTTGGTAATAGAAAAGTACAGAGATGTGCAGAATTTTTAAAAAGCTAATTGACTTTGCTTTTGTGTCGTTTCCACTGTAATTAAAACTGGAATTAAATAGCAGACGGTTCAAACGCTAAACAAAATAAACAGTAACTGAGTTCTAATGGGGCCGCATGCTCCCTGGCTGGGCGCCTGCATCTTCCCCTGGTCTGCAGTTCACATGGAATGCGCTCACCTGGCGCTCACCTGGCTGCCTGGCAGCCGTCCACACGTCCTCCAGAACTCATTCCTGGCAGCCGTCCACAGGTCCTCCAGAACTCAGAACTTCTCCCGGAACAGTGCCACACATGTGCCACACAGCTGAAGAGCTCCCGCTGCAACACAACGCATAGAACAGCATCACAACACCGCTCAGTCGGCAAGGCCTCCGCCCACACGCGTGCAGGAAGGCTGTGTCAGCAGTCCATGCGGGCTAGGACAGGACCACAAGGTGATGCAAGGCCACCTCTGGCTCTAGGGAGACCTTCCCTTCCACCAGTCCATGGATTTAACTTCCCTGTAATACTTGGTGTATCAGACTATAAAGTTCATGACTATAAAATTCAAAGAAACATATAACATAAGCTTGGCCATTTACTTGTTTTTAATTTTTAAATTATAATTCTTTTTGAAAAATTAATCAGTGTTCATAATGTTGTTCTTCTGAACATCCATGACTCTAAAATCTACCCTTCATTTATTGAGACCTTTGTAAAACTGAAATGGGTCTGCATTGCGGCAAAGGAGGTTAAGCAGTCATCTGTGGTGCTGCGTCCCATGTGGGTACTGGGTCGAATCTGTCCCACTGCTGATCCAGCTCCCTGCTAAGGCACCCGAGAAAGCAACAGAAGATGGCCCGCGTGCTTGAAACCCTGCATCCACAAGAAAGATCCAGAAGTGACTGGCTGTTGCAGGGCCTATCCATGGTCTGTTTTAATCCTTCTCTCCCTATAACTCTGCTGTTAAAATGAATACATAATGATTAAAAGCAAACTATAATAAAATTGACAGGAAAGGTAATGGGGAAAAGAACCAGCCAGGGAGCATGGCAATCCAGGGCTTCACAGCCAGCAGGCTATGTCTGCACACTTTATGCTTCATTCACAGTCACATTCCATATCTGAGAAGTATTGCCACTGGAGAAAAAGGCTTTATTGTACAAGCTACATAACTTCTAATTTTGTCCTATATATTGAAAAACATAAGAATATATTGACTTCATTGCAATATAAAAAAATCAGTATGTGCATTTTTTCACTGAAGATCAAATATTTTAAAGCAGATGAAAATATTCCTCTCACCGAACCCAAAATGGATCATCTAAAAAAAAAAGTCACTCTGGACCACTGTTGTAATGCAGTGGGCAAAGACACCACCTGTGAAGCTGGCATCCCACATGGGTACCAGTTTGAGTCCCGGCTGCTCCCACTTGTACTCCAGCTCCCTGCTCACAGCCTGGGAAGGCAGCAGCAGGTGACCCAGGGAGCCGCTCTTCCCAGGCGGGACCCTTGGAAGAAGCTCTTGGCATGGGCGTGGCCCAGCTCTGGCCAGCCACTGCAGCCATCTAGGGAACGAATCAGTGGATGGAAGATCTCTTTCTTTGTAACTTTCAGATAACTATTTTTTAATATCACTTTGAGATTTTTGTAATCCCTTGAATTACAAGGGTGGAAGGATGCACAAAGCATGTATTATTGTGCGTGTGCAAACATTTTGATAAAACCAGAAATCTTTTCAATTTCTGACGATGAAGCATGAACCCGCACATTTGAAGAACATGAATCAGTATTACCAGCTTTTGCATGTTAAAACAAATGATGACTTTTTTATTTTTCCTTACAGTCAATCATGGAAGAGTTTTAAATCAGCCTCTTTGTTCTTTCTTAATTGCCAGCTCCTAACTTGTCATCATATGCTATTGGATTAATATATATATATATATATATATATATATATATATATATATATATATATATATATTATGAATTTATGGTCCTGCTTAGAAAGGTCTGTGTTCCTCAACATTAGGACCTCTCCCTTCTTCCTCTCAGACTTCAATTATTTTCTAACAGTTTTACTGTCTGTGACATTTTGCTGTGAGAGAGGCAGGCGTGGCTTCACTCTCCTGCCCCCAGGCAGGCACTTGATCCTGACAACAGAGCCAGGGAGCACTACCTCCTTCAGGACTACTCTGGCCCCTCCAGCACCGAGGGTGCTGCTGCCTCCCAGGCTCACAGAGCCCAGTGCTCCTCAGCCCTTCACACAGAACAAGGCTTTGTTGTTCGTATTTATTTAAAAGAGTTAAAGAGAGAGGAAGAGACACAAAGGGAATAGGAAATCTTCCACTTTCATTTCACAAATGGCTGCAACAGCCAGAGGCCAAGCTCAGAACTCCACAGTTCGAGGTCCTAAGGGGGCAGCAGGAGCCCAGGCATATGAGCCATTAGCGCTGCTCTCCCAGGTGCAGCAGCAGGGAGCTGGATTGGAAGTGGAGCAGCCACGACCCAAACTGCACCCATATGGAATGTCAGCCCCTCAGGCTGAGTGAGGCTGCACCTACTTTGCCACAGCACCAGCCCCAGTAACTAGGTTCTTGCCACTCACATGAGACTGGTTTGAGTTCCCAGGTCCCAGCTGTGGCTTGCATCGCGCCTTGTTGTTGCTGGCAATTTGGGAACAAACCAGGTCCAGAAAAGCTCCATTTGCCAAACATTCCATGTGTGTCTCCATTAGTCTCTTTCTGCATCTCAAACTAATTTTACAGTGTTAATTGTATGTGCAAACATGTTGATTTATTTGTTGATAAAAGCAATCAATAAGCATGTTAAAATTACTAGAGTGCATATCTCATTTTTTACTTTGCTTGAAGACATACAGAGTATCAACAGACAGACATAGATAAGTAACATATTTCTTAATCATATTAAAGAACTAACCATCTGCCGTGTTTCTATTTTATCCTATTTTCATCATTAAAAATAAATTTCAAGTATTGCCAAATGCCTTTCTGGTGATATTTTTCATTTATCCATGGATATTTTAAGACTTTAATATATATATATATATTTATATTTATAGCATATTTTCTGAGATGAATAAACCTTATATTTAGAAATTCATTCATAAAGTGTTATCTTAATACAACCCCAGTGAGAACATATATATGTAATTTTCACCGTGAACATGGCACATTCTAAGAGATATTTGCTAAACCTTTGAAAACTGCCCACAGTGAGTTCATTCCAGATCTCAACCATTGTTGACAAAACCAGGATCATTATTTCAGTGTTATAGCCTTAAAAACAACACCAGCTTGTAGTACCTGCCAGCACACTCAAGTGCTGGGTCTGGGATTGGACCAGACTAGGCTGTAGCACCGAGCGAAGGGAGCCACAGCCAGGTCTGGGGGCCAACCTTGCAGGGGTCCCCTCCCTTGGCTGGGCCAGAGCCCTTTCCTGCTGAGACAGCTCAGCTCCTGCAACTGTGTGTCTTGACCAAGTGTCTTCCCGAGGGAAAGGAGCTACAGTAAGCTGGCCCATGGAGGGGATACCTCCCTGGTTTGATCTTCAGGGTCTGACCTGATGCAGAGAAAATGGTTTGCAGATGTGTCAAAGCTGACACTTCATGGAGCGGCTGGGGGAGGAACCACAGGCCCCATGTGTTTGTCAGACGGGCTAGCAACTGAATCCCCCATCCCATCCTCTTAACATCATGCCCCCATCATGTCCACCTTTGTCCAGGAAACCAGGGAAGGTGATTTTATTTTTGTAAGGGTATATAAATCTTTGTTCTGAAGAAAAACCTGAACCAGGCCAAGGCACTCTTCCAAGCTGACTGGTGTCAGCTGGGTTTGGGGGCAGGCCCAGTGGGCCACTGCACATGCTGGTGCACATGAGAGCAGGGTCTGGGAGTGGTCAAGCAGAAGTTCAAGGGATCACCCCCACCAGGCTGCTGTATCCACCAGTACTCGTCCCCAGCTGGGGCTGAGGACAGGTTGGATCAGACCGCTGCTCCTGCTGCACAGTACAAGACCCACAGCCAGGGGCAGGCCAGGCAGGGTCACCCGGTCTGGAGCAGGCCCCGTGAGTCACATGGCGGACAGACTCTCCAATCCCAGGGAACATTCCACGGAAATGTGATCAGCCAACAAGCACATGTTGCTGACTCAGAGAAAGGATGAACAGCATACCCAGAAAAGACATGGAAGACAACTGGATCCAATAACCCAACAGAAGACTGCAAGTACTCTTCAAAGGATGGAAAGAAAGGCAAGTGGCACGAACTGCAGGCCAGGTCTACAGCAAGTACCTGGGCCTGTGAGCACTCTAAGGCTGACACGGAAACCAAAGCTTTAGAACTTACACAGCGAGGGCCCGGCGCAGTGGCCTAGTGGCTAAAGTCCTCGCCTTGAATGTATTGGAATCCCATATGGGCGCCAGTTCTAATCCTGGCAGCTCCACTTCCCATCCAGCTCCCTGCTTGTGGCCTGGGAAAGCAGTTGAGGATGGCCCAAAGACTTGGGACCCTGCACCCATGTGGGAGACCTGGAGGAAGTTCCTGGCTCCTGGCTCCAGATCGGCACAGCACCAGCCGTTGTGCTCACTTGGGGAGTGAATCATCGGACACAAGATCCTCCTCTCTGTCTCTCTTCCTCTCTGTATATCTGACTTAGTAATAAAATAAATAAATCTGTATAAAAAAAAGAACTTACACAGCGAGAACAGTGACGAGCCTCTGTGAGGACAGATGGAACATGTCACCCTTACAATGACCACTCAATACTCCCAGGACACTCTCCCCTGCTCTGAGGCCTCTACAGCGGCCTCAAGGGATCCTCTGGGTTCCCACTGCTAATGTAATCTGATAACAAGGGGTGGCACGCCCTCTCCACTGCCTCCTATCACTAAGAGAGGCCCCTATGTGTCTGTAATACCCATTCCATGGTCTGTAATAAGCATTAATTTGGTAAGTTTGTTGTGAAAGAAACAAATTACTTTAAAAACAACATGCAAAACACTAGGAGAAGGTTAAGATGTTTCTTGGCCGTTGCTATTCATTTTGTCTGAACACTCTGCTCTACTTTGAGTGTGTACTTATACAGGGACAAGCGATGTTCCTTTCCTAAGAAGGAAGTGAGCATCCAAGCAACAGTCTCCCAGAGTGTGCCGATAGCCCAGAGCAGCCCCCCTGGCCGTCCAGCTGTCTGATGTGGAACAAGCTGGACAGTGGGCCCATGGGGGAAGCAGCACCAGGTCACTCACCTGGGTTGTAGAAACACAAATGATTGGCCTCCCTGGGGTTATCAAAGCTGAGATGCTATCGCAGACTCGGCAGCCCACACACCCACGTGTGACAATAACCACTGCACACGTGAGCATAAACTCAGGTCTTCAGTCCCCACCTTTAGCTAAAGATCCTAAGTCCATTTCAGTCAACTCTGCTCTATTTGAAGAGAGAGTCCAACATCTCTAAGCCCATGATATGGAGCAGCTAAGGACACTAACAGACCAGAAATCACTGATAGCATTTTGTTAAAAAAAAAAAAAAAAAAAAAAGAAGAAGAAGAAGAAGAAGAAATCTAACTTTCAGGTATATTTTCAGAAAAGACAATGTTTTCCATTTTTATGAAAATTTGGAGAAACTTTTATGGTGCTAGGATTCAGGCACACCTTGGCATCTGGGTCACCTCAGCTTGTCTCACACAGCTGCCCCAGAGAAGTGCGCAAGGTGCCCCATCATCCCCTACGTCCACAGGAAGGAGTGCCCTGGTATGGGACGAGGGAGTCAGCGAGAGGACGCGTCCCCTGAGCTCAGTGCCAGGACCGTGCTTTGTGGTCCAAGCACACCTCACAGCTCTGCTTCTTCCTCAGGCCTGCGGACAGCAGTGCACAGGTGACTGTGTCCACAGGACTTCCCTCCCTCAGGAAAGCTCCCACGCACGTAAAGCTTACCGAGACTTTCCTCGTTTGGATCTTTTACCATTCGTGAGCCTAGAGTGAGCTAGGAAGGGGTACGCGCAGCCATTTAAACAGAAGCAAGCCGATGACCCTAAGAAGTGGCAAGCAATGTGCCGATAATGGAACACTGAGTCACAACCAGGGGTGCCACACTGCCCAGATGGCAAAGCAAGGATGATACAATCGATAAAAGATTCTCAGACGACGCCCAGACCACAGTTCAACAGAGACGCTGTGGGGAAAGGAGGCTGCGGGGCTCATCAGGCGACTCAGGGGCAGGCACCAAGAAGCAGAGTGAAGAGACAGAGGAAATCCACGCGAGAAACCAAGTGTCAGCACAGAAACTGGTAGCCAAAGCCAAGGGCCTGGGTGGACGGGAAGGTTAACATTTCACCTAAGACAGTTTCTGTTTCGTTAAAGCATACTGAAGCAGAGGAGGCACAAATAAAAGCAAAGGTTGAACTCAGTGCTCCTACCCTGGAACTGCCTCTAATTGGACCGTCTTTTAAGATTTCAGCTTAACTCATGAGACAAGCAACTCAATGCTGAGACTTCCCTGTGCAGCTTCAACTGGCCCTCTCCCCACACTTTCCTGATGAATTTCATTGTCACAGCCTTTTCTCTGCACTCACTGACTTTTTCTTTATTATTTCTTCTTACTGGGACAAGCGAAAGCCTTTCTCTTGCTTTATTTTCTCTAATGCTTCCATTTGGAAACTTCTGCCAACGCAGGTCTAGGCAAAGTATGCCCCCATATCTGCCCTCACTTCCTGACAGAGAGCATTTCTGCTCCAGCCAGTGGTGTGCCCATGGAAACCAGAAGTCATTGGATCCCAGGAAACTATGGCAACCAACAGAGACAAACGGCAAACAGCCCTATTGTCATCATTTTTAACAAGCCAAAGATGCGAGTACCCTCTACAATGAATTCAATTGCAATTTGCTAAGGAGGAGATGCCATTCAAGTTGGTTCCAATAATTACAACAGAGCAAAAGAGGACATGTGTCCTATGGATCTGTAACAATTAAACAAACACTTATTAAGCTGGTTCCTAAAACAATAACAACAACGGGAAAATCAACAGATATGATCAGCTCTGGTGAGCAACTTCTTGCACGTGCTCGTCAAATGCATTGCACCTGCCAGTATTCCGGCAGAACAGCAGTCATTATCGTTGCACAGAGATGGCCAGCGGGCCCGTGATTTGTCTGCTACCTTGTGCATCTGAAATTATCCTAATAATGAATCCAGATTCTTCCTCCTGGGCTCCTCTCTCTATCCAGCCTCCATGGGACTCAGATCCTCCTCGGAGTGTCCTCCCCCGTCCGGCCATCTAATCACACCAAGTTAATGAGAAGCCACATAGGTCACCCATGCAGACTTCGCATCTATTATTTTGACAAATGAGTTTACAGCATGAAAGCAGAACTCCCACTGTACTGCAGCTTGTCTGAGCTCATTTATTTTGCAGATCATGGGAAGTTTAATTCCAAAACTTCTCTCCCCAAGGAAATCTGGGTCATACCTTTCATTTTTCCTTACAAAAACAGTACGAGGGAAATAAATACAAAGAAGAGTGTGTGTGTGCATACATATATTTATCACATTGAACTTCACCTTTTTTTAACATGTCAAATGGCGTTTATGAAAATCCAGTAACCCCTATGAAACCAGGGCACAGCACTGCAGCACATGGACAGTAGTGCTTTGTAATCTTTCAAGCGTAGCCTTCAAAAGTAAAATGTTATTCAAAGGGAAAAAAAGCAAAAGCACCCTGGAAGAGAAACAGCTGCCATTTCTGGAAGGTCAGCGATTTGATAAAAGAAGGTAAAGCAAAGTTATTCAAAAATATTTTGGCGTGGAATTGAGGTTTTTTTTGGGGGGGGTGTTTGTTTTTTGCTAATGAGCCCAATAAGCAGTTTTGTGTCTTCTGTCAATAGCACAGCATCTCACCATCTCTGCCTGAGAGTAAAAACAAACGTCTCCATAGGCTTCATTTCATTTTCCAGTATGTCAGCTTTCTTGCTGACACCAATTGTAATACCATGATTTATCAGCAAATTACTTTTCCAAGTATGCATTGAATTAGAAATATTTAAGTATGCATTGAATTAGAAATATTTTAGCTCCAAACAGATTATGTATTTTATTAAATTATGTAATTTTAGGGGCCAGCATTGTCGCACAGCACGTTAAGCCATTGTCTGACACTAGCATCCCATCCGGGCACTGGTTTGATTCATAGCTGCGTGGGCTCCAACCCAGGCTCGTGCACCTGGTGAAGCATAAGACGATGCAGGTGCTTGGGCCTCTGCCACCTGTCAGATATCCAGATGGAGTTTCAGAATCCCAGCTGCATCCTGGTCAGTTCAGGCTGTTGTGTATTTGGGGGTTGAACCAAAAGATGAGAGATATCGGTCTCTCTGACTCTCCCTCTATCTGTTTAAATCAGTCCTTTAAGCAAAAATAAATCCTTTTAAAATTATCTAATGCTATTAAGCAGCTACAATAACTAGGCTTAGGAATAAATACAACTGGTTATCAGTTAAACAGGTGGAAACAGAATCGCTCCAGGCACAGAGCAGCTTGTTCACAAACACTCACTGCGTCATGAACAGCACGCCCACTGTAGAGAAGAAACCAAGGAGTCAGTTATGCCGAGACTTGTGCCAAGTGTCTATTGTATGTACTTAACACTGGAGTAGGAAAGAGCATTCTTCAGAGGTTGGACTTCAGTCAGATCGTTTCCATACAGTGGGAGGGATTACACAGAAGCTGAACTCAGAGTCCTCTAATACACACACTTGCATACTTTACGAGTTTGAGAATCCTAAGGGGCCAGAATTGTAGCATAATGGGTTGAGCACCACCTCCAACATGGTATTCCGTATGGGAGCCAGACCATAACTTTCAATCAATTTTTCTGCTAATGTGTCTGGGAAGAGCAGAAGAAAATTGCATTACCTCCTGCAACCCATTCAGGAGAGCTGAAAACAACTCTAGCTCCAGCATGGCCCCACGCTGGCCACTGTGGCCAGGTGGGGAGGCAGCCAGGAGATGGAGAGCTTTTTCATCTCTTCCCACCCACTCTGATTTTCAAACAAATCCTGAAAAAGAAAACAGAAAGACCATCATAAACAGGACTGAGGAGATCCACAAATGCATGGACAAATACCAAGATTTATAACTTGATCGAGGGTACATTAAAAGGACAAAAAAGGGCTGAGCCCATTCAATACCAGAGACTAGAAGAGAAAAAAACCAAACATTCTGAAGAGTAAGAAGGGAAAAGTACCTGTAAAAAAAAAAATGATGACCAACATGGAGAAGAAAATTTCAGGAAACTAGAAGCTCATGGCAATGCAGAAAAAAACAATAATGTAGAGGGAGAAACAGACACACAGAGCAAGAAATGCTTTACTAAGGAAGTCGATGAGTTAAGTAAAAATACTAAATAATCCAGTCAGCAGAACGGTCACACTAAAAATCTATTTACAAAAAGGAAAAACCAACAAAAATGGGCAAAAAGCTTAGAAATACCAAAGAGAAACAAAATTAAACACTTGGGCTATTTGCTACTGCTTTTCCTGGGCCATCGGCAAGGAGCTGGATTAGAAAGGGGACAGCCAGGACATGAACGTGTGGCCCATTTCAGAAGCCAGCATCACCTGAACATCCCAATAATAAAGGCAACCAATCCAGTTAAGAAGAGCGAAAGACCTCGACCAACAGGGCTCAAAAGAAGGAAGACAAATGTCCAACAAACCTGTGGAGAAAAGCTCAGTGCCACTAGGCCCCAGGGAAACGCAAACTGAAACCACACTGGGTCACCACAGCATTCCTGCACGAGGGCTGCAACCCCAGAGAGCAGCAAATGCTGGGGAGGACACGGAGAAAGGGCAGCACTGACACTGTGAGCAGGCACTAGATCTACCGTGTGAGCCATGGGTCCAATCACTGCACATACACACAAAAGACGTGAGCCTGTCCTGTCGGAGAGAACTGTATCACTGTGGTTATCACGTCGGCACAACAGCTGCAACATGCCACCAACCACGGTGTCCATCTTCACATGAAAGGAGTAAATGTGGAGGAAACGCCCAATGGAATATTATCCAGCTATAAAACTCCCGATTCCAGCAAGATGAATGCAAATGGCAAAAATCATGTTGATTGAAATAAGACAGACACAGAGAGATACCCATGGTCATATGGTCTCCCTTATACATACAAGGCAGCTAATATTAAGAAAGAAAAAAAAATATTCAAGAACTGCCTTTGTATGTCATTATTGCTGTAGATACAGTTTTGAGAATATTTGGTTTATATCTGTGTCAAACCAATGATTAAAAATGTTATAACTTCAATGATTTGTATTTACTTTAAAAAAAGACTGTATATGAACAAAATGGCCATCTTTCCATTCCATCATTGTTTATAATCCTTCAGTAGCCTCCCACTGAACTAGGGTCCTTTTTTTTTTCTTTTTTAGCTTTTTATTTGTTAAGCTTTCTAACTAGTGAGGCATTAAGCTTTTAGCTGTAGCGTAAATTAAAAAATATATATATGCTATCTCACAAACGAAAGAGAGCAATTAAGAAGGGAGAGGAGGAGGAAGGCGGAGGGAATAAGCACAAAGGGAGGAGGGGAGAGGCGGAGGGCAGGAGGAGGGGAGAGGTGGAGGGCAGGAGGAGGGGAGAGGCGGACGGGCAGGAGGAGGGGAGAGGCGGAGGGGAGGGCTGGAAGAGGGGAGAGGTGGAGGGCAGGAGGAGGGGAGAGGCGGAGGGGAGAGGCGGAGGGGAGGGCAGGAGGAGGGGAGAGGTGGAGGGCAGGAGGAGGGGAGAGGTGGAGGGCAGGAGGAGGGGAGAGGCGGAGGGGAAGGCAGGAGGAAGGGAGAGGCGGAGGGGAGGGCAGGAGGAGGGGAGGGGCGGAGGGAAGGGCAGGAGGAGAGTAGAGGTGGAGGGCAGGAGGAAGGGAGAGGCGGAGGGGAGGGCAGGAGGAGGGGAGAGGTGGAGGGCAGGAGGAGGGGAGAGGTGGAGGGCAGGAGGAGGGGAGAGGTGGAGGGCAGGAGGAGGGGAGAGGCGGAGGGCAGGAGGAGGGGAGAGGCGGAGGGGAGAGGCGGACGGGCAGGAGGAGGGCCTGGCAACGTGACCTGAGAATGCTACCTATGAGCTGCACGGACCTGTTAGAAACTAAACGGGGAAGGGCGGGGGGAATCCCAGTGCATAAAAAAATGTGTCACATAATGCAATGACATTAATAAAATAAAAAAAAAAAGAAACTAAACGACAATCTAAAAATAAAATGCTTTTAAAAATGCATGGAAAAAAAGTGCAAGGACCGCATAAATTTATTTAAAATAAACTTACCTTTTAATCCCATTTTCCACAAAGCTTTTGAAACACTGTTTGTAGGTGTGTCTGCAAGTGTATATACACATTTACACAATTAATCTTTCCACCCAAAAATCATGAGGTTACACTCTGTTTCGAATAAAGAATATTTATGCAGAGATAAACAATCCATTTCTTTTAAAAAGAACACATTTATATGAATTCTAATTTTATTATCTTAGCCTTGCTTAAAACAAGAAGTTATTTCTCTGTGGGTGTGCATGATATAAGTAACAGAGAGTAACATATAAACCTTATATAACCCCAAAACTGACATATTACAGAAGAAAATTTTGCAGAACTGAAAAAATACAGAGGCCAAGGCTCACTGGATCCTGGGAAACACAAATGATGTCAGTCGTTGCCACCTTCCTCGACCTGTCCCACTCCACTTCGTTCACATCTAATCTCCTCTCTGAAACAGGGACTTTCCAAAATGACTTCCAATATCTCATTCCAAGCAGTCTTAATTACACTTTCAGTCATCAATTCAAGGTTCTTTAGTTTCTTTAAGAAGTAGGTAGGGGTGAATTTTACTGACACTCATTTGCTATGATTAGTGATTGTGACACCTAGTCCAATATAAACAACGATTAAAGACTCTTTCCATTGGTGCTAAGACACTGTAGAAGGAAACTGCAACAGAGCTCATCAGGAAACAGAATAGGCCACATTCCTTAAAATACAGTAAAAACAGGATACAATGTAAACATTAAAACAACTGAACCAGGAAGAAATTATTTCCTTAACGACAATAATGACAAGTTTTGAAATATAGATAAACCTACTCTCATAAAAATACATAACAAAAATATTAGTAAGCAGCCTTCAATTGGCATGGGACCTAAGGGTTGTATAAAGGAGCTGTGAAGTTAACTACAGGAAGGAGGAGAGAAGCATGTTTGAAAACACAATTCAAGACCACATGGCTAGCTCCTGGCCACCGACAGCGAGGGTGACCCTGCGCATAGCTGTGCATGTTCATCAACTCTCCCAAACTCCAAAAGGACGTGAGGCCAGCACTGCTACCTTCCCCTGACCCGACAACTGCCACCTTCCCCTGACCCGACAACTGCCACCTTCCCCTGACCCAACAACTGCCACCTTCCCCTGACCCAACAAAGCGGGGTGTGGCAGGACCAGGATCAGAACTGTGGGCAAACCTCAGAGCCGATGTTTAGAGAGGGCACCCTGGAAAAAGACACATTCTGAAAGAAATGAGGAACAGAACAGAATATGGTAGAATTAGAACCAAACGAGAAATAAAATACAAACAGAGATCTACTTCCTTAATAATCCTCTACAGAAATTTGGTAAATTCGCTAAAATTTAGGTACACTTTGATGCATCAGAAAACCTTAACTATCACGTTTTAACTCAGGAATTATAACACTGAATGCAGCAAGTACCTTTCAAGAAGTTGAAATAATGCTGACAAAATCTATGTCTCAACCAGGCACTGTGTCTTTAACAATTTTGACAGGTAATTTCTATTGGTTCCAAGATGTTTAAAAAAAATACAACTTTAATTTATTTTAAAAATGGTATAATTCTGTACTATATTTTCCATTCTAGCAATGCCTGGATCTAAGTCCCTATCCTGCTCGAAGTTTAGTTTCCTGCTAACGCCCACTCTGGAAGGCACTAAAGGTCAGCTTAAAGAGCTACATCTCCTTCATCCATTGGCAGACTCTAATTCAGTTCTTGGCTCCTGCCTGTGTCCCGTGCCAGCATCAGTCATTGGTGGGTATTGAATGAACAAACTAGACTATGGGAGATATTATTCTCTTTGGCTCTCTTTCAAGTATACAAAAAATTGAGAGCTAGCATTGTGGCCCAGCAGATGAAGTTACTTCTTACAATGCTGGACTCTCATATGGGCACCATTCAGCTCCCTGCTAATAAGCTTAGGAAATCAGCAGAACATGACCCAAGTTCTCACGCCACTGCCACCTGCATGAGAGACCTGGACAGAGTTTCTGGCTCCTGGTTTCGGCCATTTGGGGAATGAATCGGCAGACAGAAGCGGACTCTTTCTCTCTCTCTTTCTTCCTCCTTACTTCCTCCTTCTACATTCTGTCATTCAAATAAAATTAAATTTCAAAAACAGATTTTAAAATCAAAATAGAATCGTAATGAATAAAAAGTATCAAATAACAAATCCAGTAGACTATGTTTTAAAGTTGATCACCATAGTTATTTTAAAAGAATGTAGTTATTTTTCAATGTGGAATTTGAGTAAAACATTATGAAAATAGCAATTCAAAACAGAAAAGTATGGTGGACTCACAGGGAAGCACTTAATTAAACTGGAGATCTATTCTTTAAAAATATATATACATTTTTATTTCAAAGGCAGAGGCAGTGTTACACAGAGAGAAGAAGTATCAGAAAATGATCTTCCGTCCACCATTTCACTAGCCAGATGGCAGCAAGGAGGGAGCTTAATGAATCTGAAGCCAAGAGCCAGGAGCCTCCTCCAGGAACCCAAACATGGGTACAAGGGCATAAGTACTTGGGCTATCCTCCGCTGCTCTTCCAGGCCATAGGCAGGGAGCTGAATCAGAAGTGGAACAGCCAGTCTTGAACTGGTGCCCATATCTGATGCTGGCACCACAGGCAAAGGCTAAGCTTACTACACCACATGCCTGTCCCTTAAGACCTTTTCATGACTGAGAGCCATGATGAATTAAAAATACAATATGGCAGTGTTTATATTTTAAAACAATTGCTAATATCATATTAGTAAACATCGGAATCACAATAAAAAGGACAAAGGGTAGCACAGTATTATCACTGTTAACACAGTGCTTAAAGGACTTGTCAATAAAATTAGAGAAAGAACTAAAGAGGATTGTACTATTGCAACTGGTGCAAAACTGTATTATTTTCAGAAAAGATGGTATAAGCTACAATTTGTGGAAGAAGCTCAGAATAGCTAACATCATTAGCATGTTAGTTAAATATTAACACAAGCAATTAAAGTGTAATGCTAAAATTAGGCTGCTGTTTAAAATCCAAATTCTTTCATGCACTTGTGTCTAACAACAGATGAGTAATTTGACCTTTTCAGACTTGTCTCTTTCCATAGAAGATACACCTAAATTGGTCGCTAAATCAAAACTGCATGCCAGAATTAAAGGACATGGTGGTTGGCAAGTGAGCAAAATACATTATCTTATGACTTAATTTCTCACATGCTAGCAGTAATTTATTTAAAATATGGGGTGGTGGTAAATTCATCTATAAGCAATAGAAAGTTACAGAAAGAGAAATGGCCTTCAAATTTTATGGAAAATTATAAAAGGAAGTTGATTAAATTTACTACATCCCTGAATGAATAGACATTGCTTTAAATAGGGTATTTCCCCCACTTTAAGTGCTATAAAATACTATATAATTTCAATCAAAATTTCAATGGGATCTACTAAAGAACTAGAAATATGATCCTGATGATCTCCTAGAAAAAAATGTAAGAATAAACTAGATCTTTTTTTTTTTTAAGATTTATTTTTATTACTAAGTCATATATAGAGAGAGAGGAGAAGAGACAGAGAGGAAGACGGCCGGTCCTGTGCTGATCCGGAGCCAGGAGCCAGGAATTTCCTCCAGTCTCCCATGCGGGTGCAGGATCCCAAGTCTTTGGGCCGTCCTCAACTGCTTTCCCAGGCCACAAGCAGGGAGCTGGATGGGAAGTGGAGCTGCCGGGATTAGAACCTGCACCATATGGGATTCCAATACATTCAAGGTGAGGACTTTAGCCACTAGGCCACTGCGCCGGGCCCCAAGATCTTTTTTTTTTCATTGAAGGTAAGTAATGAGGGGTAATGTTTGGTTTAGCAGTTAAAGAACGGCTCAGGACACCCATAGCCCAAATCAGACTGTCAGCTGGAATTCCGGCTCCATCCTCAGTTCCCTGGGAGACAGCAGCTGATGGCTCACCCGGGCTCGGTTCCAGGCCCCAGCTTCACCATGCCCAGCCCTGCTATTGTGGGCATCTCATGAGCAATGCAACAGATGAAAGATCTAAATTTCTCTATTACTCAAATAAAATAAATGCATAAGCAAATAAATTCCTGAAAGTTGAATGATCAGAGGGTAATTATCTTAGAGCTTAAAATACATTTAAAAAGCTATCATAATTAAAAGTAAGTGGTCATGTGAAAAAAGAAAAATCCCTAAACTATAATAGAAAATCCATAAATAGATCAAAAGAAGCATAAGATAAAGGTGCCATTTTAAATTTAAAAGAACAATGCATACATGTTGTTTTTTAATAAGTTCATTTTTTTCTTTCCTTTTTAAAACAAACTACAAGAAATAAAAATAAATTAACTTACTTGACCACACAATAGTTAAAACTAAATAGAGTTCTGTTTCCACTTACAATGTAGAAAATAGCAAGAATTATACCCAACCTAATAAGAAGGGGAAAAAAAATCAACAAAACTATATTATCTGGAGCTAAGCATCCTTTGTAACCAAGTAAACTAAATTCTAGAGATTCACAAGCCCTCCCAAGCAGAGAGAAGATTCATCAACTTTTTCATCTTGGAGCAAACGTGAGATGAAGAGGCTAGCTCACTGGCAGGTAAGGAAATCAGCCAGCTAAAATTCCAACATATCTGGAATAACCAAGGACGTGCTATCGAACAGAACACAGGGGAATCCAGACTCAAGAGAAGTGAGGTCTCCCTGGCTAGCTGCTCCCCCATGAAGAGGCTGGGGAGGCAACCCTGAAACATCAGCCACCCCACAAGCACATTACTGTGATGCCTCCGAACAGGTGCCCAGCGGCTCCATAGAAAGGGCACCAAACATTGCTCATTTCCCCAGACCCATTTGCTCCTGTGAAACAGGTGCCATAGCCATCAAACACAGACTGCAAACCCTGCTGTTCTGGGGCCCAATCAGACAATACCCATGTTCCGGGATGGGCAGAAGACATTCTGCAGTCGGTGAAGGAGTGGGAGGCCAACTCTCCCACGAGAAGAAGACCAACAGCCTGTTGGTACTTGTCCCTGCCTTCTGCCCCTCTCTGAAGCACAGAAAGCTCTCGGCTACCTCCCCAACATCATGGATGCACCCAGCCTGGCCCTTCTGCTCCCTGACAAAGCAAGCTGACACTCACCTTGACTTGTCCCACAACCTTGATGCCATGCCCACCTAACAGCCATTTTACCATTAGACTGGACAATGCAGCAGCACTGGGTGCATTCACAGCACTCTGCAGGAATACCCCAAACCAAGACCCAAACATTCTCCTCACACGCGAAGAAAACTCCAACACCCACCCTCTCCCCCCTCCAGACCTAGGCCACCACCACTGAGCTTTCTCTGTGTGGATTCATCTTTTCTGGGTCATCCCCAAAGAAGAAATTGTGCCCTGTCTCCTTCCTGAGAAGAACCTTGTGTTCCAAGGTCCATCTGTGTTCAGGCATGCATCAGTCCTCCATTCCTCCTGACACTTGGAGAGCGTTCCACAGCATGGATGGGCCACAGGGCATTGCTTCATTTGGCCACTCAGCTCTCCAGCCTCAACTATGGTGAGCAGTGTGGGGTAGTCCTACCTGAGTCACCTCGGTGGAACCAGAGTTGCTTTTTAGGCCATTAGTGGAAAATGGTCAACACGTGCCCTGCCCCTGTGTTAAATTACTCTGAGTGTTTGCCTATTAGTTTCCCCACTGGAATTTCATTCTTACCTCAATGCATCCCTCACATGGTGAGCAGTTTGGGGTACCAAAACAGGTGTTCCATAAGTATTCACCAAATAAATAGATAAGATAATATGTACTTTATTCTACATTTTAGCCTGATGAAGAGTTAAAAGAACTCTGTTAGTGAGAAGACCTCCCATCCACTCCTGGAGGGAAGAGGAAACAAAAGAAGCTTTTTGAAGGACTTTTTGCCAATAAGGACTGGAGCCCAGTGTGGGGTCTTCACAGAGTCCATAGGAAATGCTATTTTTAAAAAAAAAAAATGCACAAATTTCAAAAGTTCTGCACCAAAATAGTTATCACTTCATTCTATCTTCCATGAACTCTTTGAAGCACTCTAATGTTCTTTGTATCAGCCATCCACTTACATTGGTTGGTTGGTTGGTTCGTTCACTCGTTTTTGTTTTTTATTTAGGAACAAGACTGTAAGTATGTAGACGAAAGATACTTTTTAAAAACAAAAGTGTTTTTTAATACACAGGATGAATGCCTACAAAATCCATTCATGTAGCAATCCCAGTTCTGTAGGTGTTTGTGCAAGCAAGGATGGGGATGAACTCCAGGTAAAGTAAAATCTACGGTAACAGAACAGCAGTGCAGACACACCTGCGGCCCAGCGGACTGAGCCAGCACCTGCAGCATCAACATCCCATAGCACAGCACCAGTTCAGCTCGTAGCAGCTCCGAGTCGGATCCAGCTCCCAGCCGATGCACCTCGAGAGGCAGCAGGAGGGGGTCCCAGCGCCTGAGGCGCACACGGGAGCCCTGGACGGAGCTTTAGGGTCCGTGCTTCTAGGTGGCAGCATTTGGGTTGTAAACCAGAAGGTGAAACTTTTTTATAACTACATAGCACACTACCTTCCAAATAACCAAGTCCATTTTAAAACAGATAATAAGGACCAGGAGGCAACAAGAAAGGAAGCTGCACAGCATCTGGCATGGTGGTACCAGGTGGTACTACCTGCCACAGTACCTGGCAGTATGCCAACCAGGTAACCCAGGCTTGCTCGAATTAAAGAGGTGCATTGTGGGCATTGAGTTCCGGAGCAGCAGCAGCTTGTAGGTGCAAAGTCTGGTGACTCTGGGCCCGTTAGCACTAGGAGGCTCAAGAAGGACACCAAGACAGTGGCTGTGATGAAGGGGACACACGGACTCTGCAGCCCAGGGGACACACGGACTCTGCAGCCCAGGGGACACACGGACTCTGCAGCCCAGGGGACACACGGACTCTGCAGCCCAGGGGACACACGGACTCTGCAGCCCAGGGGACACACGGACTCTGCAGCCCAGGGGACACACGGACTCTGCAGCCCAGGGGACACACGGACTCTGCAGCCCAGGGGACACACGGACTCTGCAGCCCAGGGGACACACGGACTCTGTATATGTTGTTTTTTTCTGTATATGTTGTTTTTTTCTGTATATGTTGTTTTTTTCTGTATATGTTGTTTTTTTCTGTATATGTTGTTTTTTTCTGTATATGTTGTTTTTTTCTGTATATGTTTTTTTCTGTATATGTTTTTTTCTGTATATGTTTTTCAAACATACATTTTCTTCTCTTTCTGACTGTCTCTCCATCTTTCCATTGGTGTCCCCTGAGAGATGGCCAGATCTGTTCCAGAAATCACACAACCGCGGTAGCAACAGGTCTGACCACAGCAGTTAACAGCAAACAGCATTTTGTAGCCCAGTGAAGCTCACAGCCAAAAACAAACTTCCAATTCACTCAGGGAGTTATTTTTTTTTTTAAGAGACAGTCATTTTTCGCATCTCATTTCAAAGTCAGGGAGCCCTGCCTGCTAATGAGCGAACACTCAGAAGTAACTGGAGCTATCGTACAGCTCGTGTTAGAAACTAGAACAGCAAGTCTGAAGTGGGTAACTGATGGCTGCTAAATGGGATGATTGTTCAAAGAACCAAACCCAGAACTCACTAAGTAGAAGTCACTGCCCACACTCTTTCTGGAACCTTCCTAACACTTGAGCCTGCTCCACATTTCCCAGTTGAAGACAAACATCAGCCCCGCCTGCATGCCTCCCCTGGGCCGGCGGCTGTGGGAATACCCCACCCCCTCCACTCGCCTTCTGCCCCTGCCAGTAGGTCCACCTTATCTTTCTGATTCCTGGGTTCTCTGTATCCTGGGCCCAGGAGACCTGAGGGCCTCCGTGTTCCCAGAAGCTGTAGCAACTGTCCACATGACACAAGGCAGCAGTCACCAGGAAAGACAGCGCTCTCCACACATTCTGTCACCTCCTCACTAATTGCTACACAGCCACAAGGCTCTGGGCCCCAAAGGAGAAAAGACATGATGAGGTCATCATGCACGTTAGTGAGTCCCTCTAATTGCTAACACACAGTTCCAAGGTTTCCAACAGAAACCCTTAGTTTCAAGGTTTTATAACTTGGCACTTGTGATCTGCTGTCGACTTAAGCTTGACGTGAAACGCCTGGGGCACAGGAACCTAATCGGCTTGTTCAGAGTTGTCTACAAAGGGGGCAGCAAATATAAACTCGACTCTCACTAATGGCTCTGTTTAAAGCTGTGTTTTACAGGAGCGTGTGCCCCAGGTGACCAATCGGCTGTCCACGCCTTGGCCGTCACTGCCCATTACCCGCACAGAACTCTGGAGCTCTGAGTTGCACGCACCATCAGACCATCTCCAGGAATCTGGGGAGAATGTGCTATTTTAGACCAAGTTTCTATGTCCGTTGCTTCTAGTCCTTGAAAATGGCCTACATGCTATGGGTTTTATTAGTACTAAATTTTCTAGAATGTTTATTGAGAATTGGGTGAAAGTACCCTAGCAGCGGTTTACACTCTGTCCTTCCCTCCCTGGCATGGGTCCCCTGGTGGTGACTAGAGGCCTCACTGACCAAGCAGCTGCCCTCAGCCAGCTTTCTCTCAGGAAGTTCTCAGCACATCAGACAGTTCCAGTGTACCAGGACTATTACTGAACAATGATTCGCAGGGCCCAGCTCCAAACGAGGGAAGAAAATGGTATCTCAAATTCTATAGGAGACACTGGGTGAAAGCCCAGCAGGCTACTTGGGGACAGGAAAGGTGTTCAGGAGACTTCAGTGACAACTGTGGCGAGGGCAGTGGTGCTGATTCCAGGATACGCCATGCACAAGGAAGCCAGCAGTTCCCAGGTCTCCACCCATGCTTACTCAGTACTGTGAAAAGACAGGATGTAATTCCACATGCAAGGTGTATAATCTTCTTAGAAAGAAGCTCACACACTTGCAACGACCTGTAGAAACATCAAGACACTGTCAAAGGACTCGGCAAGAACAAGACTGAAGTAGGAGAGAGAGCTGGAAGGCACAAAGGGCTCCAGAGCAGAGGACAGGCGAGGACAAGTTCCCCGTGAGCGCCGGTGTTGACAAAGGAAGAACCCCAGCTGAGGGTGGGTTACGGGTGAGGCTAAGGTCTCCACAGCCTAACCAAAGACCCGTGCAGCCAGCGTGACAGGAAGGGTATGGGCAGACATCAACAGAATCTACCCCAACAACATCACAAGTGATTCCTCCACAGCCCACTGGGAAAAGGAGGAAGGCAAAGATACCCAGGGACCCCCACATGTACAGCAGGTTTTCAAGTGTGGCTGGCCCAAACACAAGCACGGCAGAAGGACACCTGAACCAAAGTCTAGCACCTGCACTACAGCTACCAGACCTGCGAGTGTACACTGCCCACAAATCCTCTTGTTTAGTTTTCACTGAAGCCCTACAGGGAGTGCTTTGAAAACGGGCTAGCAGGGGCCAGCATTGTAGCCTAACATCTTAAGCTACTACCTATGACACCAGTATCCCATATGGGTGCCAACTGCAGTCTCAGTTACTCCACTGCCTCTAGGTCCCTGCTAATGACAGAGGAAGGTGGCCCAAATGTTTGGTACCCAAACATTTGAACACATCTGAAAGACCTGGAAGAAGCTCCAATTTCTTGGCTTCAACCTGGCACAGCCCAGCCATTGCAGCCATTTGGGGAGGGGGTGGAATGTCTCTGTGTTTCTCTCTGTCTTTGTAACTCTGCCTGTCAAATCCTCTTCCATAGCCATGAGAGGTCAGACCTTGTGCTCAAAGTCTCCCTGACTGGCAGCTGGGTGCAGTGCTGGAGTCCTCATCTTTCTCCATTCATCTTTGGCTTCACCCCTGTTCATGCTGATGCCCATGAACCCACCTAAAGGAAAGTGCTGGAAACTTCCACACCTTCCAGGCATCATGGCAGCCCCTAGAAGGTCTGTTTCAGCCAGTGGTTCTCAATCTTAACTAAACAACAGAACTGCCCCGTGACCCTTCTAGAGCATCAAAAGCCAGAATCGCTCAGATTGGCAGGCATGTCCCACCTGAGCAAGGTGAAGAAAGAAGAGTTCTGAGATTAGTCATTCTCTTGCTAGGATCACTAATTTAACAGAGCCACATCATGTTGAGTGACCAGATGCAGGCCACCTGGGCACTCCTGCCTCCCTGGGAACTTCTTGGCCTGTAAGATACCCCATCTTTCAATCCAGCTCTTCAGATCCAGACAAAATACTGTTGAAATTTTCTAAGATTTCTTCAAAGTATACAGGTGTCCTGGAATGGCTATCCTTCTAACTAGCCAAAGATGACAGGAGGAGGTCTGAGCCGCTTGGCAAAGCATCAGTTGATCCACGATTCCAAAAGCAATGCAGCCCACTCCAGCTGTGGCAACAGCCGCTGCACCCTGTGTGTACCCTGGTGGCAGGCAGTAACACACACATTCTGGGTCTGAAGTCAAGAAGGTCCTCATTGGACCAAAATTGCCAAGTGGGCAAGCCAACGAAGGCTGGAGAAGAAAAGGCAGGCACGTTCGAGAACATGAAAAGCTGTGTTCCATCACCTTTCTTCATTAACGCCAGGAGATTCTCATGACAAAGACCTCAGGCTGGCATGATGGAAAACCTGAGGAAACACAGAACGGGCATCCTCACAAACCACTGCTTTGAGACCCACTGGAGCACCGGCCTCCCAGTGCCCACACCAAAGGGAGGGCCGGCACCTGCACAGCTCTCCTGACCTGCTTTGAACAGCACTAGTTAGGGAGCCCTGTCTGTACGGCTTTCAAGCCTTGTTGACTTAGTAAAAATCATAAAGCAGTGACTACAAGCAGAATGACCAGTTCCCAACAAGATCCACCACAGGGGAAAATAAGCCTGTAAAGTGAGCCAAGAGTACGGCATTGCCAGCCTCAGAGATGAGGGGGCCAGCGAAGCATCGAATCAGCAAGTAGGTTCAGTTACCGAATCCTGATGAACACTGTCCTGTGAGTCACAAACCACGTCTCTTTCAACCCTGAGAGTTCCCACAATGACCAACTGTGACCCTTGCAAGTTATTAACCATCTCTGAATCTGTTGCCTAATTTTTAAAACTGGGTTGTGACCGTTCCTATCTTAAAGGGCTACTGTGAAGAAGGAATGAGATAAGGCTCAGCCCAGGACCTGGCACACAGGATATTATCAGCAAATGGCAGCAGCTGCCATCATCATTATCGTCACTGTTACTATTATTATGACACATGGTCCAAACAATTCATGGCTAAGTCTGGCCTATATACAGATGAGAAGCTAAGGAACGGGGACGGCTTCCTGGTAGACACTGGTGACGCATGAGACTGAAATTCTTACAAAAAGAATACTACATTGAATATACCTTTTTCTTGGATAAAGCATTATTGGGAAAGAGATGTAAACAAACTAAAAGCAGCAACTTGGAAAGGTAGTGATGCAGATTCCCACCTGTATTATGTGTGTGCATCCTTGGGGAAAGTCTCCCGGCCAAGACCACACTGGTTAAAGGAACCCTGACCCCGCCTCCTCCTGCTGCAGGGCGTGCTCTCCATCAGCCTTCATGCTCACACTGCAAGCCGCTTCTTCCCGGGCCACAGTGGGGGAATCTAGCCTCATGAGAGTAACAACAAAAGAACAGAGATTCCAGGGATGATTTTTAAAAACCAATCCTTTCTCTTTTTTTAGCAGAAGTCCTGTACAAGAAGACAGGCACAAGTGCTGGGTCGAACAGCGAGTGACTGGCTTTCAGTGACAAGCCAAGTTCTCATTCTATTTTACTTCAGTAACCCTAGCAACAAAGCCCTGCATTAAAGTATCAGATAATTGCATAACATGGACAAATGATAGGCTGACAAATGGATATCTGGGCCAAAAAATATTCATGTTACTTTTCAAGAATTCTAATGGAGACAAGTGAGTCATCAATTATCATTAATAAGTCGTGTTAATGGAGTAGAAGAACCAATCTCATTAAACTATTAAAGCGATCTAAAAAGTCACAGCCATCCCTATCGAGACTAGTGACATTCTCCCCAGATACAGGAAAAAAAATTCCTAAGTTCTTAAGAAACTACAAAATAATTCCCAAAGCCAAACCAACTTGGAGGAAAAAGACCAAAGCAGAAGGCATTATCACATTTGACTTCAAAATACACTACAAAGCTGTAATAATTAAAACAGCATGGTATTGGCCGAAGACACACAGAATCAGGGAACAGGGTAGGGAGTCCAGAAGTAAACTCACACATTCACAACCAATTGATTGTTCACAAAGTTGCTTACAGCATACCCAGATCAAACACAGTATTGCACAAAGATGAAACCAGATCCTACCCCCTCATACACATACCATCTCTCACAGTGTGTTCACAAAAACCCAAAAGAATTCAAGATCTTCAGAAAGACCTAAGTCTATGAAACTAAACATAAGGGAAATACTGTGAGACATTAAAATGGGCAGCAAAAGCACAAGGAAGGAAGAGATACGTGACTGTGATTTCCCCAAACGTAGAACTATTTAGATAACAAAGGAAGAACCCGGCATGGTGGCCTAGCAACTAAAGTCCTAGCCTTGAATGCACCAGGATCCCATTTGGGTGCCAGTTCTAATCCTGGCAGCTCCATTTCCCATCCAGCTCCCTGCTTGTGGCCTGGGAAAGCAGTCAAGGACGGCCCGAAGCCCTGGGACCTTGTACCCATGTGTGGAAGACCTGGAGAAGTTCCTGGCCCCTGGCTCCAGATTGGCTCAGCTTTGGCCATTGCAGTCACTTGGGGAGTGAATCACTGGACGGAAGATCTTCCTCTCTGTCTCCTTTCCTCCCTTTATATCTACTTTGCAATAAAATAAATCTTAAAACACACACAGACACACACACAAAAAGAAGAGTATCATGTGGGATAGCCAGGCAGCTAATTAGGTCTGCAGAGATGGAAACAGCCACACCCTACCCCACGCTATGTGCTCCTCCCTAGTTGTCAGCCAACACACCTGCCTTCCCATGATCCTCTGATGCATCCAGGACCAGGGAATAGATGAGGTCAAAGAGGTAGAAGGCAGAAAGGAAACTCTTTCGGCCTTGGATCTCAGTACTCAGTACTCGGATACTGTTCCCAGTTTTTCAACACTCACACAGAACTTTTCCATTTTATTAATTAGTGGTTCCATTTTCAGGTTTTCTTTTCACTCTAGTTTATGGGTAACTCCTTGTCCCACTCACAGATCATGTTTGTGTGGTGATATATGTTCATCCACTTACTTCTAAACTAACTCTGTTCCTATCTGCACACAATACCAGTCTCCACCTAGTGTTTATACCTCTGTAGGAGACAAGAACCTAGGAAAGTAACAGAGGATGGCCCAGGTTCTTGGGACTCTGCACCCAAGTGGGAGAACCAGAAGAAGATCCCAGCTCCTGGTTTTGGGTTGGCTCAGCTCCTGCCATTGCAGCCATTTGTGAACTGAATCAGCAAATGGAAGATTTCTCTCTCTTCTCCTCTTTTTGTAAAATCTGCCTTCCTAAATAAATAAATAAATAAATAAATAAATAAATAAATAAATCTTGAAAAAAAAAAGGTGGTATATACACGTGATGGAATACTATGCAGTCCTAGAAAGGATGATACCTTAACATCCTCGGCAACATGGAAGGAACAGGTTTCATGAGGTTAAGTGAAATAGCTGATAGGATAAACCAGCTACTGTATGCCCTCACTCGCAAGTGGAACCTAAAAGTGTTGACTCATACAAGTTGGGCAGAAGCTCACCAGTGTCTGGATAGCGGGCAGAAGTGGCAGTAAGGCACACACAGTAAGCAGTTCTGACACTGTACCACGGGGCAGAGCCATCACGGATGATGGCAATGCACCGGGTACCTTTCTAAAAGCTAGATTTCAGGAGTATTCACCATTAAGGAAAAGGCAAATGTTGGATAAATTCAACTACCTCGACTTAAATATTACTCAAAATATTCATGTTAAAACATGACAGAACACTCCACAAGTATGCATAAATCCATATATCATTGAACAAATGGTAAAAGGTCATGTCTACACAATAGATTCCCCAAAGGCCCTGGCATTCCAATGAGAGGCAGTAGAGCACTGCTCTGCAGTGGCTTCTTGGGTTCAGATTCCTGCTCAGCTGCCTGCTGCCACATGCCCACGTATTGGTTAGTTTCTAACGCTTCCCCAGAGCAACAGTACTCACACTGCTGCATATGAATGTTCCACATGAAGCCACCATCCTGAAGTGAGCTGATGCACACACTTGATGCAACATAAGTATTTGCTTTCAGTATTATCATTTCACAAAATATTGGAGGAAATCAATCCTTCTGAGGATGATTTTTCCTAGGACTTGGGTTGATATTGCCCATGTCTTCCTAAAGCCTCCTCTTCAGAGTGGTCATTGGAGCAAGTTAAGCTGCTGCTACAGTCTTGGCATCCAGCATCATCAGGGTACCAGTGTACCAGCATCATCAGGGTACCAAGTGCCAGCTGCTCCATCTTCAATCCAGCTGCCTTCTCTGCTAACGTACCTGGGAAGCGGCACAAGATGGCTCATTGATGTGTCATGCTGCCACCCACATGGGAGACCTGGACGCCGCTCCTGGCTCCTGACTTCAGCATGACCCAGCTCTGACTGTTGTGGCCATTTGGGGAGTAAACCAGAGAATGAATCTGTGTGTCTGTCTGTCCACCTCTGCTTTTCAAATGAGTAACTATTGTTGAGAAGTCTTACTGGTAGACACGATCCTGATGATCTCTCCTAGCTCCCAGAACATTCAGAAGGCGGATTATTCCACAAGCCATTTCTTGCTTGCTTCTACAATGAGCACTCAAAGATCCTCCCAACTTCCAAAGGAAAGGAAACATGACCTTTTTGGTTTCTGATACCTTCAATACCTATCATTAGTAAATACTCAGTCTTTGGATGAATGAATGGGTGGATGGATGGATGGATGGATGGATGGATGGATGAACAGGGAGTGGATGGATGAGTGAGCCTGACCAAAGAGCATTAACAGATTCCCAATTAAGAACAATGAAATCTCCTTGGAGGCCTCGGCCCCAGGACCTAAGCACAGCACACACACACACACACACACACACACACACACTTCCTGACCACCTCTCATTTCTAGTTTGCCGTTGTCAGCAGGTCGGCTTTAGGAATGCCTACTTGTTTATCATTCCCTGAACACAGGAAGCTATTTACAACGCCATGCATTCATTCTTGCTTCCTTTAACAGAAAACTCCACCTCATCATGTAACTCAAAGCAGTCTTCAGTGGTGTGTGCGTGTGTATGAAGATCTCATCTAAGTGATCTTGGGATTCTAAAGAAATCTTCTCAAACCAGGACCTATGTCTCAGCTGTTTCTCTCACCATGATCCTTTCCTCCTGAAAAAATCTAGCAACTTAAAACACGATCATGTTTGGGTCTCGTCATACTTCTGCAGGTGGACTAGGCTCAGCGGATCTCTCAGGAAGAGAGCCAGGAGTGCAGCTGTCATAGTTATTGTCAGGCTGGGCTGCAGTCCCAAGGCTTGTTCTCATGGCTGGTAGCTGGGTCTGGGTGTGTGTTAGGAGCAGTCTGGCCGCTGATGGGGCACTGACACTCGCAAACCCCCACCAGCTGCCCAGGTACTGGCATCCTGGCAGGTGAATTACCCAGAGGAACACTGCAAGTATGACAGGAATTTGAAAAGATTACGGAAAATTCACAGTAAGTAAAAGCTGTAAACAGGACTTATTTTTACACCAAAATAAACATAGACTTCAGTTGCATTTTTTCACACATTCTCTAAAGTCCTCTGCTCTACACATCTCCAGGATGGGAAGCAGAAGTTGATATCCCCGTGCAGTGAAGACAGAACACATATCCCCGTGCACAGAACACAGCCTCACTTCTGTCAGGTGCACTCAAAGTAGCCACAGAGCCTCCCCTGCCCCAAGGCCAGAGCATACACACCCACACCTAAAGGGAGGGGGAGAGTGTCAAAGAACAGATAGCTGTCTTTCACCTGTCACCACAGACACCTGTGCTCCTTCAGCAAACTGGAAACACTTATCCTAGAGCTGCGAAGGTGGGACTCTGCCACACGCTCCATTGTCATCACACAACAATGAGGGGCTGGCCCTGAGCGACGTATGAGTCGGACACCAGATACAACAGGTCAGACAACATCAGGCTTGCAAGAAAACACACACTCGCACACACACATACACACAAATGGAGTAAGGGATTAACGCTGAGCACAGTCCGCTTTCATTTTTAGCTCTAAATCTATATATGCACTTTTGGTAATGATGGTTGAAGATGTAGTAGGCAATTTATGTTTTTAATCCCAAATAAAACGTGAAATCTGTTTGCCTGTATTTCTCATGCCAAATGCAATGCATTCTTCTCTTCTTAGCCACTGCATTCAACCTGCCCACCATGTTTTCCCTAACTTCCTCTGACCCACTGAGCATGTTCACAGATGTGCGATCCAACTTCCATATCAGCCTCAGCTGTGTTTTTAATTCCCATTTACTTATTTGAAAGGTATAGTGGCAGAGAGAAAGAATGGCTGATTTTTTCCCCACATGCTGGTTTAATCCCCAAATGCCTGCAACCCCCAAGGCTGGAGCTCATGGGTCTCCCACATTGGTGGCAGAAACTCAACCACTAAGCCACCATGCTACCTAGGGTGAACAACAGAAGGTAATCAAGCATGCATCCATGACTTAAACAGAGACACTCACAAACAGGATGCCCGTATCCCAGCTCTGGTGATAAAACGTGCCCCAGCCCCTGCATCCACAACCCAAGCAGAACCAAGGACCATCCTCATTCAGCAGCCAGCTGGGCTGAAAGATATCCGCCCCAGCTACGCAATGCCCTGCAGGGTCAGCCCAAGGTTATCTGTATAGGACTTTGTCACCCCCAGTTTCATGTCCAGTGCTCCCTGCCCCCTAACCTACTCTTGATGGCTCATAGTCTGCTTCAGGGCACAGGAACTGAGAGAGGGAGCAGTAGGCACTGGATCCAGTGGCAAGATCTGGCCACGAGTGAGACCCAACAGAATATAGCCAAAGGTTTGCCCTCCGCTCTCCTGCAGGGACTCAGAAGCAACTATTTCATAAACCTAATATCATTCAAGACTGACCTGTCAGGGTCATCTTTCAGAAAGAACAGACACTAAATGCTCACAAATACACGGAATAATCACCTGACTACAAGGCAGAAATGACCTAGTAAGACAAAGGGAGACTTTTTTGCTTCTAAAAATATTGAAAAGGGCCAGTGCTGTGGCACAGCGCGTCAAGCCACCACCTGCATATCTGACATCCCAGGTGGATAACGGTTTGAGTCTCGGTTGCCCCATTTCTGATCCAGCTCCTCGATGTACCTGGGACAACAGCAGAAGATGCTGCCAGTGCTTGGGCCCTTGTATACAGGAAGGAGAAGTGGATGAAGCTCCTGGCTCCTAGTGTCAGGCTGGCCCAGCACTGGCTGCTATAGCTAACCAACGACACAGCAGATGGCAAAGCACTCCATGTCTCTAACTCTAACTCTGCCTTTTGAATCAATGTATCTTTAAAAATAATTAGTTAAAATGTTGTAAAATCACAGGAAAACCATTCGTCAGTATCCAAGTTCCCTCACTTGTGCACACTTGGGATGCTGTGGTTGGAGAATGAGATACCTGACGATGCAGTGTGAATGGACTGCCCAGACGCCAGCGAACAGGGCAGCCAGGGCTACAGGTGTGTCAGAAGTGGGCAGAGCACAGTGGCCAGTGCATCTGAGCCACCAGTATCCTCAGCAGTTCTGGGTATCAGCCCGTTTTCCTGTTTCCTCACATACTCGCTGCTGCTCTGACTCAAAGCACAAGTGAACAAGCATGAGGGTAGCACGGAGACCTTACCCAAACCCAAGCAGCCCCTTCTGGACTGAACACTCCCTCCAGCCAGGCCACCAGCCTCTTAACAGTGCTGTCCTCCAGGTCCAGCCTCAACTCCCACAATCAGGACACTGTGTGGGCACGGAGGAGGCGCAGAGCAGGGCAGGGTTAGAGAAAACTCCAGGAGCTGAAGGCCGAGCGTGCCCTATTGGCTCTCTTCCCCTTCCCACAGCCTTGACCAGCCAGTCAACTGGGGCCAAGAGCCTTGGTCTCTGCACTCCTGGCAGAGCCGACCAAAGGGGAAGCCGGCTGAAGGTCCCACAGCCCAGTGTGCAATCTTCTTGCCAATCTGTTCAAGCTGACCTTGCCATGGAGCTGCCATCCGGGGGGCTCTCACTCGCTTGGTCTTGGGTTGTTTTTTTACAAGATCTCTCTTCACAGGAGCTCACCATTAACCTGAGGCCAGGCCCCTGTAACCTTCAGCCAATGGTAAACACTACCTTCTCCTGAAATGCTCACACAGGTGAAGCCTGACCATACAATCGATGAGCTACCTATATCCTCAGCTCTGGACTGCAGCCCAGACAAGAGGTTTTCAGAAAATGCTGATAACTAGACCCTAAGATCCAACCCCTTATCAACTGAAACCTAATGTCTAAACCGAAGGGAAGGTTATCGACCTTCCAGGTCACAGAGATGCGCGAGGAAGTTGGAGCACCACTCAGCTTTAAGTGGTCAAACTCAGCCCAAACAAAGCTACAATCCACAGGGAGAGGCGGTGACGCTGCACAGACAAGTCCAGTCCCACTAGGAAGCCCGGAGGAGGTCACTGCACTGAGCCCTGGAGAGGACGATGAGGGGAAACTCATTTGTGGACATGGGAACATCTGTGAGTACTTGGAGAGGCCCCCCAAAGAGCTGTTGTTTTATCTGAAATGAATCCTTATCTTCTTGGAGGTGCTCTGGTATGTAAGAATTATAGGCATGAAGGTTTAATTTCAGAGTAAGAAACACATTCTAGTAATTTCCCCAAAGAGAAAGACTACAGATTATGAGCTTCTAATCGCTAGAAATACTCATCATGGGTGTGCTGGGGGGTGCTGGGCAGATGATCAAGAGGAAAGGAGAGAACGCATGACTGCCAAGGTTGCTTCCCGTCTGAGATTGCACAAACTAGGATGAATGATTTCCAATTTATCCTGTTGGGGAAGCATCTTCTTCCTTCCCCAGGTCAGAGTTAAGGGCGCGGGAGGCAGAGCATTACCAAAATCCACCTGGAGTAACTAAACAACAAAAGAAAACTAAAACACAAAGTACTTAACTTCACCTTCGCAGTCACATATTTCCAAGGGTTTTGACAAAGATGAGGACGTTGCTGTTTATGACATTGTATCAGTAAGCCTGCAGGTAGCCACTGGGCATACATGGGCACACAAGGGTATAAAATCTGGGCAAATCTCTCACACACACAGCTGAGGGCTTCATTCCATCGCGAAGTGACACAAAGCAGGCAGCAGAGAACCTGGGCACAGGAAGTGACGGAGACAGAAAGGATGATTGAACCCCATGCAGAGGTCCTCAATCCTCAGAAAAGAAACCGGGGCTGGGCGAGGGGTAGTGGTGCAAGTTAAAAACAACCCAGTTTGGTGCAAAGAGTGAGAAAGCCATGCTGATTCCTGTTGGGTACATCCTCATGAATGATGCTGAAGACACCTGCTACACACGGGATTCAGAGGCATTTTTGCACCAACATATACCCATCTTTCAACTCCGTCTTCTGTGAGTTTTTTGAATCCCAGCTGCAAGTTAAATTTTTATAATTTTACTTTTCTTCACTAGGCATAAAAAATAACAAGTACTCCATGAGGTTCCTGCGGCACCAGCCCCCTCCCCGAAAAGGAAACGCTAAATGGCAAATCCAAATGTTCAAGCAAGCCCCTCTGGGATTCACCTCCCCACTCAGGAGCTTTTTGACCACAGTTGCCTCAGAGGAGAAACATCGCTTCTTATCTTTTGCCTTTGAGGATGGTTGTCTTTCTCACAGAAGAAAGAACTGGGGAGATAGGGGGAAAAGAAAAATCTTCCAGAATAAACAGCAATTGCTTTCAGAGCTTAATGCTAAGATAAAAAAAACCAGAGCCTTCAGTTTCAAGAAAAGATTGCCTAAAACATCAAAAATACTGCCCTAAGATTATTTTCCATGTATCTGACTTCAACTTGCAGTCAGAGATAAAAAGAAATGCATTTTCTTTCTTCTTTGTGCCTAGCGAGGCTTGTGCATGTGGCTTAATTTTGACAAATGGATTAGAGTTTTCCTTGAGTTACACCTTGTCTCTTTTTCTTTGCTTAGAGCTTACTTCAGTCAAAGAGCTGAGAGATACAGACTCTGATTGTTTTCAGCACTGGAACAGATTGTATTAGATGCTTTTGAATAGTCAGGGGAAACATAAAAAAGCTGCCTTTTCACTTTGGTCATTTGCTGTTCCCTCATCCATCTCAGTCTGTAGCCCTGCAATAGTAGTTTCGTAGGTAGCTATAGTCATTGGGAAAAACCTCTGCAGAAAATTTAAATTTCTAAGATTAAAAAAAAACCACATTGTCCAATTACCCTTATTAAATAGTATTCAAATACCTTTCCCAAAAAGACAATGGTGTGCACACATGAGCGAGCACAGACTCACGTACACATATTTCCTATCTGATTGCCGTCAGTGTATGAATGTATCTGCAATCGCTATGTTTTCTTGGAAAAAGGAATGTCTTTGCTGATGACAGTCCAGTCTCTGGGAAGGGACAGCATCTCTATCCCTCCAACAAGTCATCAGAGGCCTGCTGGGAAATGACTGATGAACCCAACAATGAAAGCACCACGCAGGGGCAAAGACGCAACAGACAGACAAAAGCCAAAGAACACTGGATCCAGCAGTGTGTGTACAAGAGTGAAACACCCTGGGCAGGCTAATGTTCTGAAGAGGTCCATTCTGGCTCACACTCCTGAGGCTCACACAGTCCCAGTCGGAGCAATCTCCATGGTCCAGAGCTGCTGAGGGCATTCTAGTTGACACAGTCCCAAGGTGGTTCAGGACCTCACAGGGCAACAGGCAGGAAGCATACATCTCTGTCTCTTCCATGTCTCTCTCTGGAGCCACTATGTTCAATCAAGGCAACTCCATACAAACAGGCAAAACCAATCAATCCTGATTTCAAAGGACCCGTGAGGATTTTTCGAACACTAGCATAAAGCATCTGGGAACTGTGGAGACAAGACGGCGGTATAGCATGCAGACAAGATTAAACACAGAATCATTAGCCAGGGTGAAGCAGAGACAGCAGGGGGGTACCTGGAGACCCGTGGACATGAAGAAGCAGTGGGGACAATGGGGCACTGTGCAGTGACCAGATAGCCCAGCAGCTGTCAGAAAGTGCTGATCTGAGACCCACTGGCAGCCATGTGGGACAGGGGCTCAGGAGGTGAGCACAGACAAACAACTGCCCATCCTGATTTGTTTCACCCAATCATGAGCAGAGTCAGAGCAGCAGATGGCGAGAGGGCAGTGCAGCGACAGGGTGGATTCCAAACCCCAACCCCAACCAGTGCCACATCAAGTACCTGTATGCAGGGAGGCAAAGGCTGTGGGACTGGAAAGACAGCAGTGAGGTGTGCATGCCTTAAGCCAGGAGCAAACTCATGTCTGGCTGAGGACAGTGCACTGGTGCCATAGGGAAAACAGTACTAACTGGCACCCTACAGGGTCCATCAAAAATAAGTCTGAGGCCTGTCAGCCTGGTGGCTGAGGTCCTCACCTTGCATGCACCGGGATCCCATATGGGCATTGATTCTAATCCCAGTAGCCCTGCTTTCCATCCAGCTCCCTCTTGTGGCCTGGGAAAGCAGTCGAGGATGGCCCAAAGCCTTGGGACCCTGCACCCGTGAGAGAGATCTTGAGAAGGCTCCTGGCTCCTGGCTTCAGATCATTCAGCTCTAGTAGTTGCAGCTATTTGGGGAGTGAATCAATGGATGAAAGATCTTACTCTCTGTCTCTCCTCTCTGTATATATGACTTTCCAATAAAAATAAATAAATCTTTTCTTTAAAAAAACAAATGAAAAATAAGTCTGTGTGGCCACCAGACCGCATGAACAACAGATTAGAACTCTACCAGTGCCAGTCCAGGACCATTTTTTATAGTCTGGCAAAGGCTGTTGGAATGGAGGGACAACAATGAGTCACACATGCACTAAGCTTGGAGCAAAATCACTTCATTCATTGCTTGCAGTGGCCCTGCAGAGAAAACAGCACCAATGTAGCATCCTACAGGATCCACGCAAAATAGGCCTGGGTAGCCGTAAACCTAAAGGCCAGCAGACACAGCTCCACCCATGCCATACCAGGTGCCAATTTTTATGGTGTGGCAAAAACTGCAGGACTGGCAGGACAAAAGCAAGCTGCACACGCACTGAGCTGGGAGCAAAATCACAGCTCAGTGCATTGCTCTGGTCCCATAGGGAAAACAGCACCGACTTCAGTATCCTACAGGTTTCATTCAAAACAGGTCCAGGTGGCCCTCAGACCTAAAAGCCAGCAGGTTCCTCCAAGATCAGCACCACCAAAAACCTAGATTTTTAGGACAACTGGTGTGTTTCTAATCCTGAGAACTGTTTAAACCAGAAAGGGGAGAAAAGCTGTGCAGATAAAGGTGTGGCCACAGGACAAGATCACAAGACATAGAGAATGGTGAACCAGGAGCTGGGACTATGGAGAGAGACCATGGAAGGAACTTAGCACAAGAGCCCAGGCCTAAAATTCACTGGAGGGAATTACAGAAGTGACTACAAACAAAGAACCAGGTACCAAACACAATCAGTAAAATTGACCTGTAAACCTGTGCATGACACAGCTTAGAAACCTGCCCTAAGGAGAATCGGATAACCAGAAGTACAATGACCAACAGCAAAAGAAGAAACAGAGGCACAATGAATACTACCAAAGAATCCCCTGCAAAGGAACAAAAGCTTTGTCAATTTCAGAGTTATCTGAGGAAGATATTGAGAAAATGAAGGATAAAAAATTTTTAAAACTTGTTATAAAACTTCTTATCAAGAACGAGAAGCACATAACAGTCCAAAGAATTTAAGGAACATATCACACAAGAAATAGTGATACTAGGTCCTGGCACGGTAGCCTGGTAGCTGGGGTCCTCACCTTGTATGCACTTGGATCCCATACGGGTGCTAGTTCATGTCCTGGCAGCCCTGCTTTCCATCTAGCTCCCTGCTTCGTGCCTGGGAAGGCAGTGGGGGATGGCTTAAAGCCTTGGGACCCTGTACCCATGAGGGAGACCTGGAGAAGCTCCAGGTTACTGGCTTTAGATTGGCTCAGCACCAGCCATTGTGGTCACTTGGGGATTTTCCTCTTTCTTCTCCTCTCTATATGTCTTTTTTTTTTTATTTGGAAGTCAGTCTTTAGAAAGAAAAAAAAGAAACAGTGACACTGAAACAAAATCAAGCTGAATTATTACAAATGAAGGACACCTTGGAACAAATTTAGAAATCAGAGGAAAGGCTTAATAATAAATTGAATAAGGTAAAAGAAAGAATCTCACGATTGGAAAATATTTTCTGTCACAATGGGGAAACAATCAAAAGGCTAGAAGTAACTTAATCGAGCCAAGAAAAGTATTCAAGAATTAAGAGACACTAGTAAAAAGTCAAATATAAGAGTTACAGAAGTTCCAGAAGGAGCGGAAAGAGAAGTTGGGTTTAAAGGTATATTCAATGAAATAGCAAGTGAAAGCTTCCCTAATATGGATAAAGAATTGAGAAACAACATACAGGGTAGGCACAGAGCTCCCAACAGAGCTGACCAAAAGTAATCTTCACCATGACACATGATAATCAATCTCTTTTCAGTTGAACATAAGGAAAAGATCCTTAACTGTGCACATTTTAAAAAATCAATTGACTTGTAGAAGAACCCCAATCAGACTCACAGCTGACCTCTCAGAGGAAATTCTGCAGGCCAGAAGAGAATGGAGTAACACATTCCACAAAAATGTATAATAATGTATCCGAATAATGTATCGAGAAAAGCTTTCCTTTGTCTTCAAAAATGAAATAAACTTCTTCTACAATAAACAAAAGCTCAATGAATTTGCCTCTTTCAGATCTGCCTTACAAATGATACTTCAAGATGGTCTCTTCAAAGAGAAAAAGAAATAGCACCCACTAAAACCAAAAACAAATGTGGAGAGCATCCCAGTTAAATAATAACAGAAGACTAAATCAAACAATGAACAACCCATTGCTAAAAATGACAGGACCAAACTGTCACCTATCCATATTAAGTATGAGCGTAAATGGCTTAAACTCATCAATGAAAAAGTCATAGATTCATGTGCTGGATCAAAAAACAGAACCCATCTTTCTGTTGCCTACAGGAGACACATCTCGGAAAGATCAGAGGAAACTAAAAGTGAAAGGTTGGAGAAAGATATTCCATGGAATATGGAAAAGAAAATGAGCTGGTTTAGCCATTCCTGTATCAGGTAACATAGACTTTGACATGAAAAAAACCGTTAAAAGAGATGATGTAATGATCAAGGATACATGCAGCAAGAAGAGATCACCACAATAAATTCATGTACAACAAACGTCAGGGCACTGAGCAACATGAAACAAACACTGATGGATTTAAAGGGAGAAATAAACAATAATAGTGGGGGACCTTAACATCAATGGACAGATCGATGAGGCAGAAACTCAGCAATGAAACAACAGAGCTCACCCAGACACTAGAGCAAATGGACTTATTTGAAATTTACCAAACCTTTCATCCTACACACAGAGAATACACATTTGCTTCATCAGTACATGGTCTTTTGAGTAAATTCTGTTAGGGACAATGGATAGCAGCCAGCAGTGGTAACAAGCAACACTACCACCTGTCAGCTTACACAAAAATCAGCTCTAAATGGATCAAAGACCTAAGTCTGCACCTAGAACCCATCAACCTATTTGGGGAAAACAAAGCAAGCACTCTGCAAGTAATATGAATTGGGAAATATACAGAAAAGTCACCAAAAGCACAAGCAGCCAAGGTCAAAATTAACAAATGGGACTACATCAAACTAAAACGCTTCTGTACAGCAAAGGAAACAACCAACAAAATGAAGCAGCCAACAGAAAATGGGTGAAAATCTCTACACACTACACAAGTGATAGGAGATTATGTCCAGGAGTCACAAACAGCTTCAGAAACTCAGCGACAGCAAAACAAACAACCCTGTGAGGAAATGGACGAAGTAAAAGAACAGACATTTTTCAAAGGAACAAATTCAAATGGCTAGAGACAAGAAAAAAATGTTCAGGCTCCCCAGCTGTCAGGGAAATACAAATACAGTGAGATTGACCTACATTCAGAAGTCAACTAACAACACCTGTCAGTATGAATGTGGGTAAAAAGGCACCCTCCATCACTGTTGGTGGGTGTGTGGGCTAGTACACGCATTGTGGAAGTCAGTACAGAGAGTGATAAGAGAACTGAAAATTGACCTGCCATATGGACCAGCTATCTCACTTTTGGTAATACATCCAAAGGAAATGAAATCTGCATATGAGAAAGGGATCCGTAATCGTGTATTTACAGCAGCATGATCTACAATAGCAAAGACATGGAAACAATAAAGATGCCCACCCAAAGAAGACTGGATAAAGAAACTGGTACATCTACTCTGTAGAATACTACTAAACCATTAAGAAGAATGAAATCCTACCATTTAAAACCAAATGGTCCCAACTAGAGATCATTATGCTCAGGGAAATAAGTCAATCCCCAAAAGACAAATATCATATGTTCTCTCTGATATAAGGCAACCTCCCTGCAAAATACAAGATCAATACCTCTTTCAATACTGTTTTTGCTACTTCTTATGAGTTTTTATATTTTTGGTTTTGTTTTCATTTCTTTAGTTTTTTTCTCCTCTTAAATTCTTTACAGACTCATAGATCACACAGTAGCATAATTCTCTTCAAGAAGGTTTTTATTTTCTTTTTCATTTCTACAGCAATACATTGGTCAATCAGTACTATGTTATTTTACTGTATGGCATTGTAAATTTTCTATTTTTCTTCCTGTTGATTTTATTTTATGGCATTTCATTTAAGGGGGTGTATAGCAACTGTGTAATAGACACTGTCATATCCAGATGTGAAGATACAATGAATGCAGTATGCATCTCTACTTCCAAATCAAAGATGGACACCCAATGAAGCTGTTAAATGTATCTTAACAATAGGATGTTGGACTGTTTACCATCGTCCATGCCTGCAATGTCAGGATACACTTAAATAGCAGAATGATGGACTTATGACTGTTTAGGAAGGATTATACTGCTATAATAAGATAGGGGAAATCAGGAGTGCCTGGGGGAGCTGGTAAGTGAAATCCCACAGCTTATGGGACTGTATCACAATAGTTTTTTTTTAAAAATGTACAAACACCTCTGGATATGCACACAGTGAGGGCTCAAGCGCAAAGTCAAGGGGTTTGCCAGGACAGATGCTGGAAAAGTGTCCAGTGTCCAGAGTGTCCAGTCTTGCCTTGCAGTCCTGAAGGTGTCTTGAATCCATGCAGTAAGGGACTCTGAGCAGCTGAGACTTAAACACATCAAGGCTAGAAAGCCCAGGAACTGCCAGAATGGCATATTCGATCCAAAACACTCGGCAGCTACTGACCTTTTACCTAGTCCCCTGACAAAAAGAGTATAAAATCATGAAAGAGATAACAGCTCCTGGCGGTGCTAAAACCCTACCTAAAACTAAAAAGCAACATCCATTTGTGCAAACCCTCTTGGCAAATTCTTACTTCTCCTTGGTAACAATGGACTGGGGTGAAAGTGAGCGACACATCAGTGGGACTAAGCCCAGGCCACGAGAGGTGGCCCAGCCATGGTGCACACAGGTGGCTGCAGGAGGAATTGGGCAGAAGTCCCCATTCATTTGCTAGACCTTTTCAACTCTCCCGTGATAATGAAACAGGAAATGCAGAGAGGAAGTGCTGCTTAATTCCTGTAAATTAGCCAAAAAGTTCAAAAGGGAAGTATCTTTGCTTTGTTTTGTTTTCAGCCTCCAAACTGTACACCCTTGAGATTGTGAATGCTCACACGCTTGGCCAGATTGTGGAAGAAGTGGGATTAACTGTGACGGGGAGAGCTGGGATCTATGTCCAGGAGCGAACATGGCTGTGCAGGGATCTCACCTCATCCCAGGATGAGTGAACAAGAAACCAGTAATAACAAGGCAAGACGCAGATGGAAAGATCCGTCATGACAAGCAAGAGAGAAGAGCTGTGTGAAGTCAGACCTTCCTACCAGCGGAGGAAGAACAGGCAGAGAACATGCAAGCTGCCGGAGCCAGCTGACCAGAGGTGCCATCAGAAGCCAGGGGAATTCAGAGAGGGTCCAGGAGCACTTGCTCACCCTCACACACACACACACACACACTCCAAGGACCCCGTGAGCACCAAACCTACCAACCAATGAAGAAAAAGCAGACTGATCCAGAAGTATTAAAAAAAAAATTCTTTTGGAATAGAAAGTTCTCTTTAAAAAAAAAATCCTAGTTGCTTTAGCGACCTGAGGGAGGTGCAGCTTGTATAAATGAGATGGATTTGGAATCTGCAGTTCCATGAGTGCTGATAAATTCTCACACCTGCACCCCCGCCGCCTCAATCGTGATCTGACTCAGTTCCACTGCTCCAAAGAGCTCCCTCGTATGTCTGCGTTGTTTCTACTCCTCCCATCCAGGCATGGCATGCTTTTCCTGGCTACAGGTTCATTTTATCTGCTCTAGAGTTTTATCACAATGGAAGGATAACCATGAAAAACTGCAATATCATCCACTCACACCACACTTTTTATATTCATTCGTGTTTTTCACGTATCGGTAATTTGTTCCTTTTTATTGCTGAGTAGGAGCTCATTGTATAAATACATAATTTGCTCATCCATTCTTATGGTAATGGGTATTTGGCTTGTTTCCAATTTGCAGCAATTACGCGTAACAGTGCTATGAACATCTATTTATAAGGTTTGTATTAACATATGTTTCCATTTCTTCTGGGTCAATATCAAGTCGTATGATTAAATTTATAAGAAATGGTCATCCTGTTTGTCAGGGAGTTTGCATCATTACACTTCCCACCAGCAAGACACTAAATCGCTACTTACTCCACAACCCAGTCCACACTGTGTAGTTCACGTCTCTCCAGTGAAGCCTTGCTAAAGGACACGTAGTGGTAACTCACGGCTAGAATCACAATTCTCCCGTGGACTGCTGACTTTGAGCATCGTTCCATGTACTTTTTGGTCGTTATATATTTCTTTCAAGCTATACATTCATTTTACTCTGTTCTTTCTTACGGTCACATAGTAGATCATTTTTTACCTATTCTAGACACAAGTACTTTGGTGGATGTAAAATCAACTCTGCGACTTGCCTTGGGATCTTCACATCACTTTTGAAAGAACTCTTACAACTTTATCAAAAAATCACAACTAAACAAATTGGCATGAGTTGGACAGACTTCTAAAAAGCAGACAAAGAAGTAGTCCTTGAAGCATGAAGAAAATCGTCCCTATCATTAATTATCAGACAAATGCACATTAGAGCCACAAACAAGGAGCCCGCACTGTGGCACAAGTTAACCTGCCAGCTCGAATGCCAGCGCCCAATGATACCCGCTCAGATGCCAGTGCCCAATGACAACCCAGGCTGCTACACTTGTTGCCTAGTCCCAATGCTGGGGCACCTGCAAAATCAGCAGAAAATGGCACAAGTGCCACACACATTGGAGACCTGGTTGGAATGCAGGCTCCTGGCGCTAGCCCACAGCTGTTCCAGGCGCCGAGGCAAGACCTCTTTTTCTGGATGTCTCTGCCTCTCCAACTCTCTAATAAATGAACTAAAATCCCCAAAACACACGCAAGACACTATTTTATTGATGTGACTACAATGGAAAGGACTGACATCGTGAGATGCTCTTGGTCAGCCGTGTCCAACACGCACAGCGGCCAGCACCACGTATGCCACTGCTGCTGCTGGGGACTTCTTAATGACCTCAACTTTAAAATATTCTTTTGCAGTTTCTTATACAGCTAGCAAACATTTTTTATGTGACTCATAACTCCATTTCTAGGTATTTGCCCAAGAGGAATAAACACACACGTCCACACACAAAAAAATAGCTTTCCACAAGAATATTTATAACAACCTTTTTCGTAATAGCAAGAAGCTGGAAATAATCCAGCAGTGCATCAATAGGAAAATGGAGAAACACTTTGCAATATTTTTAAATGAAGGAATATTACTCAGCAATAAAAAGAAACAAATTATATACAACACAGTGTGGATGATTCTGACCAACATTAGGCTAAGCAAAAACAGCCATAAACCAAAGCAGAGTCAGCATGTGACTGCACCCTCCAAGTTCATGGAAAGGCAAACCTAATTTACAGAGCCATCATTAAGAGAAGCGGTTGCTCAGCCAAGGCGGGGTCGATGGGAAGGCACAATCTAGACTTGGTGGGACGACTGAATGCCCAGTGGGGGGCCGGGGAGCTGCTGCCACAGGCACACCCCCACCCAAAAAATGCATTCAAAATAGCCTCCAAAAAAGAGCACAAAGCAAGCGAGAGGAGATAGGAAAGGCAGACCAATTGCTGAGGAAGCCAGCAGAGCTGCACGCACATTTAACCTGCACAACCTAGCAGGTGCGGAACCTGCACAACCTAGCAGGTGCGGCTCAAAAGTGGGCACTTTTCTGGGAAGGACATCTGACCCAGGGGTTAGGTTGCCTGTGTCACAGATTCGACTCCTAGTTCCGGCTCCCAGTTCCAGCTCCCTACTAATGGAAGGTTTGGGATGAGGCCGCTCTGCTGACCTATGAGCTTAGGTCCCTGTCACTTCTGTGGAACCCTGGACTGACTTCATGGCCCCTGGCTCCACCCTGGCCCATCCCTGGTCACAAAGCGATGTGGGGAGTGACCCAATAGACAGATCTGTCTACTTGTCTCAATCTCAGAAATTAAAATTAGGACAGTTTTAAAATCTGAATATGAATTAAATTTGAGTAAAACTTTTAGCTAAGGAAACTTTTTAAATGTTTACTTAATATGAGTTGGCTTTATTTTCAACAATAAAACTAAACCAAAGTGGATATCCACAAGACATCAAAGGCACATTTTTGAGAGAAAAGATAGGCAAGCTGGACTTTGTCAAAAGTAACAATGTTTGTGTGACTTATAAAAGACCATGATTCTGTAAAAGACCATGTTAAGGGCTCAACATTGTGGTATAGCAGGCAAGTCACCAGCATCCTATATGTGCAGCGGTTTGAGTCCTGGCTGATCCATTTCCAATACAGCTCCCTTCTGATACAGCTGGAAAAGCATCAGATAATGGCCCAAGCACCTTCCAGGCCTGTTACCAACAACACAAGAGACCAAGAAGTTGTTCCTGGTTCCTGGCTTCAGCCTGGTTCAGCGCTATTTGTTGCAGCCATCTGGGAGAGAGCCAACAGAATGAAGATCCTATCTGTGGGGGTGGGGTGTGTGTGTGTGTGTGTGTGTCTGTGTGTGAGTATTACTTTCCAAAAAAATCTAGCCAAGCAACACACAAGCCTGGTGGGTATGTAAGTGGGTACCTCGGGCTAAATAAATAAATATTATGCTACAGACCAGGAGAAAATATCTGTAAAATACCCAAGAGCCTACTTCTGCCCTGAGTATAGTAAGACAATTTGTGTAGCCTATAGTAAATTAGCATATACTAAATTTGACAGTGAGTGGTATAAATCCAAGGGGAAAAAGGTGAAAGCTACGGATGGACATATCACCAAGCAGTGCACACAAACAAAAAAAAAAAGGCACAGAAAACATACCCAGCAACATCGGCATTCAGGATAGGCAAGCTGAAGGTATAATGACACACCCTAAGCATCAGACTGGCTAAAATCAAGAATACTGATAACTCTAACTGCTGCTAATGATATGAGTCAAACAGACCTCCAGGTACATTGCTGGTAAGAATATAAAGTAGCCCCGTTACTTCAAAAATCATTTTGAGTTTTCTTATAAAATGAAATATACATTTACTAAATGATCCAAAAACTCTGCCCTCAGCACTTCCCTAGGGAAATGAACACCTATGTTTACGAAAACATAATCGTGAAGTTTTAACAGTAACTTTAGTTGTAATAACCAAAAAAATCTTTTTAAAAATCAAAAGTCATTCTAAGAAAAACGGATAAATAGACCACAATATTCAAAAAAAAAGTAGAGTATGGCTCAGCAAGGAAAACAAACTATTCACCCACTTAACAGTGCCATGGCCCCGGGGACGTGACGCATGGGAAGGCACCGGGCTCTGGTGTTGAGCTCATGGATGTAACCTGCTGACAACATCAGAATCCCAGCAGCAGAGAACAGACAGCTGAGGGCCAGGGCTTAGCTGCCGTGAGCTGCAAGGGAACGTGTGGATCTCTCAGGATGTAGGCTTACTGTGGTGAGGGTTCCATGAATCCACGCACACACTTACACTTCATAGCATTATACAGCATCACATGGAAAGTGTTAGAAGCAGCTGAGAAACAAGATGTAAGGTGTTGATTCATTGTCCCAAGGGAAAGAGTGAGCAAAGAGCACACAGGAACATTACAGATGATGATGCTCCTGCCCAACACAGAGCCTACATGTCCCCATTCTTGATACACTATGCTGCAGGTGCTCTGGGACAACTCTTCACTTGGTCCCCAAAGCAGAGCTTTTTTGACAGCCTGATGGCTAAATCTTCACCTTGCACACACAGGGCCTGCACAGGCATGGGTCTGTGTCCTGGCTGCTCCATCTCCTATTCAGCTCCCCACTTGTGGCCTGCTAGAGTAGTGAAAGATAGTCCAAAGCCTTGAGAACCTGCACCCATGTGGGAGACCTGGAGGAAGCTCCAGACTCCTGGCTTCGGATCACCTCAGCTCTGATCATGGTGGCCATTTGGGGAGTGAATCAATGGACGGAAGATCTTTCTCTCTGTCTCTTCTTTTCTCTGTGTATCTGCTTTTGGAGTTTACATGCAAGACTATCTAAAAGTCCCCAAATCCTCCCTCCCAGAGAGCTTGGAGTTCACAGCCTACACACGTCCATTAACGTCCCCCCTTCCTTTCCGTGGTGGGGAAGACATGCTCATCTCCCTCGCTCAGTGTGTATGCTTCAAATTTGATCTGTGAGAGCAAATTGACTGATTTTATCTTGTTGAGTAAATAACATCTGTTTAAAAGTTGAATTCGATGTTGCATTCTTGGCATGTTTTTTCATGTTTTTAAACTCTAATTTTGAGTTCATTCACGTTAATGGTTAGTAAATCACACAATTTTGGCACACAGCTTTTTAAATTTGTAATAAGGAAATATATTCAGAAATTAATTTACTATGACTGACTAATTGGCAAACTAAAAGCTATATGGTTTCCAAAATGTCTCTAGGTAGGATACCACTAATTTTAGTATTTTCTCACTTAGAAAAAGTGGTTGTAGAAATTTTATATAGAAAACGCCTAATGACTCAACCTCCTTAGCAACCTTAGATACATGGAAAACAAACCAGGAATCCAATCAATCATGACTGGACTACAAAGTGAGGTGGTCTTGCTTGTTACCACTAGAGAAAAACAGCTTATTTCACTGCCATTTTCCTGCCAATTACATTGGAATAAGGGCTATCTTGTCATGCACATTTCACAAAACAGCAATGTATGTGAATAGATAACGCAACTTTCATTGTATGTTTCGTAAGCTTAATCGTCTGCCAGAGGAGTGTTCCAGTATTTAAACGAAGGACCAGCAAACCTCCTTCTGTGAAGAGCTGGAAGGGAAATATGTTAAGCCTTGTGGGTCACAGGCAGTCCACAGTGACTCAGCCACGCCTTCGTGCTGCAAAGCAAGCCGAAGCACAAGCTCCAATAAAACTTTATGGAAAGAACTGATTTGACCCCATCATGGTTTATCCACTTCTGCTGTAAGCCATGATGGTGTCAGCAAGTGTCTGTGGGTATGTGTGTGTGCATGTCAGTGTGTGTAAACTCACGTGCATGAATACAAGCGCACCCATACAATAATATATCCCTAAACTACTCCCCAGACAACAGCCACACGGTATGGATTTAATTTCCTGATAATTCTGTTTAGACAGAGCCCAAGATGGATATTGCTGCATGGCATGTTCTACATCGTGTAATAGCGACTGGCTGAAAACACAAACGGGTAATGCCGATGATGATCCGAAACGCTGAACTCGTGTCCCCTTAGCTGGGAGTCAGAAAACTTAGCTCCAACACTTGGTTCCCACAGTCTTCCTCACTTCCTTTCTTCCTAAGAACCATATCCCAAACTCTACTTTGCTCTATTTATTCTATTTCTGTTTGCCTAATGCAAATGCTGTCTGCAAAGCGGACGCCATGTATAGACAAGGAAGCCTAGTTAAGCTGAGATGTCTTGATTCTGCACCCAAGTAACTTCATCTGGGTCCTGATCGTGCTCCTAATCCCGGCTTTCTGAAAATGCACACCCGAAGAGCCAGTGGGTGACGGTCCCAGTGTCTGGGTCACTGACACCCATGTGGGACATTGGATTGAGTTCCCAAGTCCTTGCTTTGGCCTGGCCCAGGTCCATCAGGCATTTGGAGAACAAAGAAGGGAATGGGGAATTTCTCACTATCCTTCCAGTCATACATTCTATCCGATATAAGACAACCTTCATGCAAAATACACGATCAATAGATGCACAGGCAAACATGCATGTACACATAGTTATCTAGAGTAACTGCAGAATAGAGACTATCACACCAAGAAGTGAAGATACATCGCAGTACAGTATGCATCTCTACTCCCAATGGAACTATTGAATATATCTGGACAATAGGATGCTGGACTTCCTGCCATTGTCCATTCCTATAACATCAGGACACACTTAAATAGAAGAATGATAGACTTACAACTGTTTTTTGAAGGACTATACTATTATAGTAATACTGGAGAAATCAGTGAGAGAGGGGAATTGGGGAGGGGGAGGGGAAATCCCACAGCATTTGGAACTGCATCATTAAATAAATACACTTTTAAAAGAAAATAAAATGAGGTCCGGAGCAGTGGCCTAGTGGCTAAAGTCCTCACCTTGAACACTCCGGGATCCCATATGGGCGCCGGTTCTAATCCCAGTAGCTCTACTTCCCATCCAGCTCCCTGCTTGTGGCCTGGGAAAGCAATCGAGGACGGCCCAAAGCCTTGGGACCCTGCACCGGCATGGGAGACCCAAAAGAGCTCCTGGCTTCGGATTGGCACAGCACCGGCCGTTGAGGTCACTTGGGGAGTGAATCATTGGACGGAAGATCTTCCTCTCTGTCTCTCCTCCTGTCTGTATATCTGACTTTGCAATAAAAATAAATAAATCTTTAAAAAATAAATAAAATACAATAAAAATGAGTAAAAATAATAAATTTTTAACACTACCACACATTTTTATTATGGTGATTTTTGTGCAAATTTTAGAACAAGTCCATACGCGTGTCAGCTGCAAGTGGCAGATAAGGCCAGCGTCACCGTCAGCAGCCCAGCAGAGTCCCATGTGTGAGACTTCAGTTCTAAGCAAAAGCCAGTATTTCACTTGGTACTCCCACTGCCCCAATCATGAGCCGTCCCTTGGGAAGAGGTGAGCTCCACAGGCCCTTTAAGAAAGTTCAGATCCTGAGGTCTCCAGGAAAGATGCCCTTGCTTGACTTCCACGCACGTGTCCCCCAGTAGTCAGGGGGCAGAGCGAGCAGCACAGGTGCATGGGGAGCCAAGTAAAGCTCCCTCTGGAGAAGCAGATAGTGGTCACAGGTGCAGGGTCAGAAACAACCAGCTTTCACGCCCTGAGCATGGCTTTTCCTCCTGCTTTCCAAAGGACTTTTCCAAGACAGTGAGGAAGGATGAACAGCCCATGTCAGCATGAGTCCTCACAGGACTAACTGGAGGCCATCCTGCCACTTGGCAAAGCTTGGGCCTAGGTATGAAGAGATAGGTCACCAACTTATATGCACAAGACTCGTTTATTGTACTTGGAAGTTGGAATTACAGAGATCAGGGAGTGGGAGGGAGAAACAGAGAGAGAGAGAGAGAGAGAATCTTCCATCTTATACCATGATGCCTCCAAAAACACAGGAATCTATTCACTGATGTTTCCTGAACTCCCATAACATGCTTAGTACATCACTGGCACTCGATAAAAATACCAACTCCCTAAATCACTAAACCACTGGGAGGATTTTCATAACCTTCCATAGCACAGGGACGGTTTGTGCTGGGAGACAGCAGAGCTTCAAACCAAAGTTTCAAAGAGAGAAAAAAGGTCAGCTCAGAAAGAGTAATGACCGACATTAAGAAACAAACAAAAAAACCCACCAAATTTGAACAAGATTTGAAAAGGAGAGGGATGACAGGAGCCACAAAGGCCGTCTTTCAGGGACACCATTGTTCTCCTGAAGTCTTTGCAAATCTTAGATCCTGAAATGTAGCTCCACTGCATTCCACTCACAATGAACAGGTCCATGTGATGGCTAAGGCCAAACACCACCATGCGAATAGGTTAGCCAAGAGGTAGTCCTCACTGGTGCCTCGGGTTCTCTGTGACTTCCTGGGCTTACCGGGTCCTCTACCCCGGCCCTGTGGCTCCCACCAGGCACCCCATTCCTTGCTTGGTGTACTCTCTCATCTTTCCCAGGCTCAGGACTCTGAACAGCTGGGTCATGCCCATCTCTGCCACCCGCCTTCCCACATCTCACCTGAATACAGTCAGGAGATGGCCTCCCATCGCCGTCTTCTTCCTCTGGTCTGAACCCTGTGTGGGGGAGGCGGGGGAAGGTATCTTGCACAACCAGGACCTACTGGGGTATCAGGTTTTAACTATGGAACAGAACGGACAGGGAAGCTCAGGAACCCACAGCCTGTGTCCTCTGTGCAACTCCATCAAATACGGGACAATCATGTGGGCACAGGCCGAACTCTCACTTGGGATTCCTCTGTGGCAACCACTAATCCTTCAACTGCGCGTGAGTGAAAGGGGAACATGTCACATCCGGTAGGGAACAGAGCCAACACACAGGCCTCAGGAAGGACCAAAAAGCAAGCCGTCCCCGGGGAAGCTCCCCTCCAAACTGTGTCCTACCCACTTCCTTCTCTCCCCACCCTAAGAGGGCTCTGGTGCCCCCACGCCACGCCCCCACGCCACGCCCCCCCAACGCCACGCCCCCCACGCCACGCCCTCCACTGCACTTCAGAAGTAACCTCCATCCACTCTACCTGCTCAGGATCTGGGTCCCGGCCTGGCAGGTCCTGAGATACTTTTCTTTGGATGTGCAGTTCTTTGGATTGCAGCTCCCAGTTGCAATCACTTCGCAATGACTTCACAGCACAAACCAAACCACGATAGCTTCTAGAGAGGTGGGGATATTTTCTTCTAAGGAAAACAAAGGGTTGGTTCCCTCTCATCTCAGTGCGCATGAGCTTCACTGGAGGAATGGCAGTAACCACAAACTCAACAGATAAGGGATCTACAGGCTCCCACATGACCGCCACTTCGGGCCACACCTGCTCTTTACAATCCCTGTGTGAGCAGCTCCATGAGTGCGATAGAACCCAGTGCCACTCTCGCGGTTCTACAGTGTTCTTGTCCTGCAGCATCAGGTCACACCATCTGGGGTGGGATGATGAGCCCAGGAAAGCAGCCCCAAGACAGAGGCCTCTGACGGCTGGGAAACAGATTTTTGCACCCTTCCCAGTTTTTCTCCAAATACAGTTATGGAGATGAAACCACTCCTGACCTAAAATGTAGCCAACAATGTTTCTTAGCCGTGATGCATATGAGTCATGGACAACAACTAAACTGCCCTGTTCATGAAGGAAACAAATTTCCTAACAGAAGACAGTGAAAATGTTACTTCAGGGCATGTCAGTATTTTTTATGCTCTTTTCACACAAACAAGTGTGGCATTCCTATCAGTAACCACGTGCACATGCAGACCGCCAGCCATCAAGCACTGCCTGCAAACAGAGCTCCTCTCAGCTCTGTTCTTGGCCTGGGGTGACCAGAATGAAGGGAGCTGGTCACTGGGCTTGAAAACTGGGAAAGTCCCCTTATTTGTCATGATTCTGTCTCCAGCAGACATACCATGAAATGAAGGTCTCACATTTATTGCTTTGTAAAGCATAGCCCTCTCACTTACATAATCGCTTTTGCCAACTTGCCTTCTCACTAAATGTCTGAGCTTAGAACCTTGGGGCACTCACAGTCATGGTCTGGGACTGCTGTCTGTTGTCTGGGGACTTAGAGGAAGGGACCAATGTGTGAGCCCACCCAGCTGCCTCACACCGAGGAGGATTGGAGTGTGTGTGCAACTGACGAGGAGCAGCTGGGATTCACAATCAAAGGGAAACCTTGGGAGGCAGCAAGGGTAGCAGTTAAGCACAGAGGTACCCAGAAAGAGTCCTGCAAAGCCAACATCATGGAGTTTCCATCACGTGATGCTTACTAGGATGAGATTTTGCCATAACTGCTAAACTGCCAGCAGTGACATCCAAGTCCCACACGGGAATGCTTGTTCTCAAGTGGCCCCATTCCCTTTCCAACCCAGCGTCCTGCTAACGCACACGCCAGGAGGTAGCAGATAATGACTCAAGTGCATGGGTGTTACCACCCACAGAGGGTTACCTGGCTCCTGGCTTTGAGCAGGCATTGGCGCAGACTGAAGAATCCTCTCTAGCCTTCTCTAACTCCTGCCTCTCAAACAGAATATCCACAGTTAAACCCGCAGCCATCCAGTGTGCATATAGTTAGCTACGTTCACTGCAGGTGAACAGCTTCATTTACTCGCATTCATTCATCACAGTTTGTGCCATGACCACAAACCTACTGTCCCAGTGAAAGCTCTTAATATCTTTCTTGAAATTGACTTATCTTTTATTTGAATAAATTTTTAAAGAAAACCTCTTGAAAACTGTAAGAAAAAAAACAGAATCACTTGTCATTAACAGTTTTTTAAAAAAAAATAACAAAATCTTAAAACAATTTTATTGAATTCTAGCCCAAACTATTTTTCCAGAGACCTTAAGTCTAAGGTCTATTCTCTTCATTTCAAAGAGAGATTGGCAAGTGTAGTGTTTAAAGATCCAAGTAGAAGATAATACTTTCTCCCTAAGTGATGAGGAAATACATAAAGACAATGGAAAACAGAACAAGGGACTCAAAGTGGCTTAGCACCCATCAGGGAACCTGGTTGGTAGCACCAGGTCACACCTGACAAAAACACAAACTTTACAGCAAGCAATGTGTCAGGAGGGTGGGACAAGGGCAACCGTGTCACAGGCAGCAACATGGTTCCAGCATGGGGAACAGGCAGGCCTTAAGAGGCCAAGGAAAGCCAGCATCAGCAGAGAGCTCGGAGAAGGGAGTCAGCCAGCAAACAAGGGGGTTCCAAGATGAGAGCTCACTGCCCGGCCTCTGGGCTAAGCTGCTGCATTCACCTCTCTGTTCCATACAATAGAGCAGACACAGCATAAGGTTTCAACAGACTCCACATATGGATATGTGGGACCAAATCCTACCACTACTCCCTAGCTCTGTCATCATCCAGCAGCTAGACTCTGACACCATACGTTCATCATCTCAAAATGCATCTGAAACGGGGATAATATGAAGACTGACCTCACAAAATGATTCAAAGATATATATGTGTGTGTGTGTCTTTTGGTGGCTAACTTCTCTCTTTAAAAAAAAAGAGAGTCAATGTATTTATTTTAAAGGCAGAGAAAGAGAGGGTGGGAAAGGAGGAGAGACAAGTCCCTTGTGCTGGTTCACACTTTTCCTAGCCACCCAGTGCCTCAAGGCCAGGGCTGGACCAGGGCCCTGAAGCCATGAGGCAAGAACTCAGTCTCCCAGGAGAGCAGCAGAAACACTTGATCCATGATCGCAGCCTCCCAGGGTTGGTATTGGCAAGGCGCTAGAGTCAGGCATGGACTCCGTGCACTATGATATGGACCATGTGCCCTTCACAGTATCTTAACTCCTAGGCCAAATGCCCATCCCCCCAAAATACATGTAAGAGACATTAGACTGCATTCCAAAGTATAAGCACTATGTGTTTGGCATGCATAGTAAGCAGAATAAAAGACCCCAAAAATAGCCACATACTAAACCCTGGGACCTGTGGCTATTACCATTCTTGGGCAAAGGCCCCTTGCAGGAGGAATAAAGAGTTAGCTTAAGAAGATTTTGGTCTACTTAATCACTTGAACGCCTAAAAGAACTTGTCTTAGCTGAGCTAAGGATGGATGGGAATAGGACTAGCCAGGATCAGAAAGATGGGAGGCCACTGAATGTGAAGACAGGTGGGGCCACAATCCAAGGCATGTGGGCAGCCTCTAAGGAGGTGGAAAGGCAAGGAAGTGAACTCTGCCCGAGAAGGGAGACAGCCCTACCAACACCCTGTGTTTCATCTAAGGAGACTTCCAGCTCACAGAATCAGATAAAACACACAAAAACGTATTTCAGGACTCCCAGTGTGTGGTCCTGGGATACAGCAGCAACAGCACCTGATGGTGTAGGACTATGAAAAGCAAGGCTGTGGATTCCCTTGTACACTCACCAGTACTCTAGGTGCCTGATTGCTAGAAGTGAAAGGCAGGATAGAGATGAACTTCAGTCTGAGTAGCATCAGCACAGATCACAGCTCCGCTACTCCTCTGATCACCCTAGATTTGGAAGAAATTCACCCCCAGCCAGCCAGAAGCAAGATCATCCTTCACATGGTCGCCAAATGACTCTGGCAGTAGAGTAGAAGCAATGCTATGAATCTGCTAGTCTACCTTCCTCCTGGCTGTGCCTCCACAGCAGCTGTGAGACCCAATTATGGTCAATAGAATGCACAGAGCAGGAGCATAGCATTTCCAGGCCTGGAGGAGAAAATGCCCCAGATAACCTTCCATGATCTTTTGGCCTAAATGGTGGAGTAGTAGCAGAGTCACAGGCAGCAGTATCCAGAACCTGGTGAAGCATTTATGGGGCAGCTCCCAGTTGCTTTCTGATTGCAAGGCTGGGTGATGTTTTTTCTCCCAGGGAGGTTAGCATGGCTGGTTCACATGCAAGGAGACACCCAGAGGCAGGAAAGAGGATATACTCCCTGTGAAACCACTGAAGAACACAGGAGCAAAGTCCACACCAGGGAGGCACTTGCTGGCTGTTGTCTGTAGTCTTCCCCTGTGGTCTAGCAATTAGCTGGACCCACCCAACCCAATCTCAGCCTCCAAATCTGCTGATTAGCTTTCAACTGATTGGTAGAGAATCTCCTCTTCAGCTCCTTCAAAAAGACCCAGAATCCTGCAGGGCAACCAGTATGGCCAAGGGAATAAAACTCAGCTCTCTCACTCAGCCTCCTCCAGGATGGCCTCCAAACACAACATGTGCAACCTGGGCTTGCACATGAGGTTTGCATTCAGTAAATGTCAAGGCAAGGAGATGTTGACTGGGGCTCCTCTAGTGCAAGAATCACATAGTTCCCACCTGGCAGTAATCTCACTCAAGGGGACACTCAACTTAAACACAGTGACAGTACAGGAAGGGCACATAGAGAAAAAGTCCTAAAGATGCTGCATGTACAGGACTCATAAGTGGGAAAAATAGTTGTCCCTATCTTTGAAAGATGGATCTAGATTTTTAAAGCAAATTTTCAGATAGTAATTAGTATAACTGAATCTCTGGAATGACAGGAAATATTTTAAATGGAATGGAAAATAAATGAATTTCAGTAAGCATGAAACAACACCCAATGCAAACACCATGTTGAAAAAACATCAGGAAGAGGGCAGTATTGTGGTGTGCAGGTTAAGCTGCTGCTTGCAACACTGGCATCCCCTATTGGAGCCCTGGCTCCAGTTCCAGCTTCTCCACTTCACGTTCCTTTCCCCAAAACTGCCCAAGACTGCTATCAAAGATGGCCCATGTGATCGGGTTTCTACCACTCATGCAGAGTCCTGGGTCCTGGGCTACTGGAATTAGCCTATCCCAGATGTGGCTTTCAAATAAATAAATAGAAATAAAGGACAAAGCAAGATAGTATAGCAACCACCCAGGAGTCACCCTCTCACTTGCTCACCCCTCCAAATAAAGTGAAAATAAAGAAAAAACAAAACAAGAGTGTGACGAGGACACGATGCTCAACTTTTCTAAGGGAAATGTTTCAAAGCACTAGCACTTACGATTTAATGGGAAAAAAAGACAAGACCAGTAATTTTAAGGGTTGGCCCAAAAAGTTAAGGTACTGTGAGACTATACTTATGGACTGAGTAAACAATGGTGAGCTTTCACAAAGTTTATTACCAAGAGAAATTACAAGGTGCCCATTTCTGGGCTGTGGAATGTTCTCTTTCATTTAGGGAAGTCATTTGAAGTTAGGGACAAAGTTAATTTATCTCTAGTGATTCATTTCTCATGAATCATGGAAGGACACTGTGCTGACCAAATGCTCTCTGGATATTCAGTGTATCACATGGAACAGAAAGAAGAGACCCTCTCTAGAGGAACTTAGCCAATGAGCCTTGTTCAGGGTGGGACATTGGCAGAACCTAGGGAAGGCCAGTTTGGAAGAATAACCACTCAGCCTTGAAGTTCTCCCCACTTTGAGCCCAGCAGACAGTGGTGTTAAAAATCTAAGAGTGTAAAGAAAAGTGTTCTAGGCAGTCCCTATATACTAAAGCATGCCCAAATGGCCCTGTCTCACAAAACATCACCCACAAGTAGCGGCTACCCTCGCCTGCATGAATTTATTCTTCCACTGGAAATTAGCGATGCCCTTGTTCTTGGTCAACGTTTGTTCTACTCTTGTGAGACTTTTGTTCCTTGAGGGAACACATACTCCCACCCTCAGGGTGGCACTGACTGAGGCTCCATCCTAAGACTAACAGTGCCCTCTCCTCCCTGTGATCAAAGAGGCTTAGGCAGAAAAATAATGGTGGTCCAGGATCCTTCGAGGAGCCCAAACAGCAATAGGTCATCAGGACTCATCACCAGCTTCGCTCTCCTCCTCCACCTTGGGTCGCCAAGACGTGCAGAGTGATCTGTGCCTCCACAGTCTCCAGGCTCTGTGGTGGGCATGGACTGGCCTGACATCCAGTTATTAGCATGACTAGGCTTCACCACACCTGAAGAACACACCACCAAGGGCCAAGGGAGGCCTTTGTGACCAGTGGTAGAGAGCGCATGATGGAGAGAGCACCAAAAGCACCAGAGTAAGATGAAACCCGTTCCAATCTGTGCTGTATAATCTTTGAACTCTATCTCCAAGAGGAGCCACAATTTAGTACAGAAGTTACTCTGGTTGGCTTCTGGGTCTGTAGCAAGCTCTTAGCTCCAGGGTAATAAACTCTACCCAGATGCCCCCTCACAGACTTGGCAGATGGTAAAGGAGCTCAGAACCTCAGGCAGTGAGCAGCCAGGAGCAGGTGTGGCCTGGAGGGTGGCCTAGGTGACCAGGGGCAGAGCCCTGAGGCCCCAGGTGGACTAGGGCAGCTCAGGCCCCTGTCAGGGGGCTGCTGAGCCATACTCTAGGTTGGGCTACAAGACAGGGAGGAAATGATAATGAGGGGTTCATCTGCCCAGCAACTCGACTCCCAGGACTGAGGGCCCCTTAAAACCTTAGTCATTCAGGGCTGCACTAGGATGTGGCAGGTTAAGCCACTGCCCATGACACAGCTACCCCATTTGTGACACAGGTACCCCACAGAGGCCCCAGTGTGAATCTCATTTTCTTGGCTTCCAATCCAGCTCCCTGCTACTGTGCCTAGTTAAACAACATGAAATGGCCCAAGAGCTCAGACCCAGTCACCCACAAAGAAACCTGACTTTGGCAAGGACCAACACTGACCACTGGGGCCATTTGGGGAGTAAGCCAGCAGACAGAAGACCACCCTCTCTGCCTCTCCTTTGGTAACTATGTCTTTCAGATAAATAAATGTCTTGAAAAAGAAAGAAATGCTGAAGCTCCACCAAAGAACACTCAAACATCTCTCAACCTCCATTTGAAGTTACACCTAATTTTTACACTTTTTTATTCATACATTTTAAGTTCACAATACCTCCATATCTTAGTAACTTGGGAGTAACTATGTATTACTAAATGGAAAAAGGTCAGAAGTGTGTTCCTGTGTAAGAGTTTTACAAACTCCTCCAATCTCCCATACAAGAAAGCTATCTCTGTATTCTTGTAACGGCTTCTGCGTTGACAGTTTCAGTTGAACTATACAAAGACAGTGCTACACAAAAATACAGCTTGAAAGCGGAGGAATCTATTAAAGCCTTCTCAAATGATTACGCATGTTCTTTTATTCTAGTAAAATCTGGCAGTATCTTCTGGGGAACAGAGTGAAATTTGAACATCTGAAACCACAGAAATCTATCCCTCATGCTCTGGAATTGGGAAATCCACGGATCTATCTTAAACTTTCAATGAATCTTTTATCCACACTGACAGATTCTGAAAACATGATATTGCTTAACTCAAACATCTAACTACAGATGTTCCAAATGACTACATCCATTACATGATCAATACCATCACATTTGTTAAGGTCACCACCAATCACACAGAAAATTCCAACTATTTGGAAGCTGTCAAACTCATAGAGACAGATTCGTTTTCTTCCATGTTCTTACTTTCCTTGAAAGCTTAAAAATTTTACCAGCAACACACTGAAAGTTATTTTCCTCGAAATGGTAGGTTTCTTTAATTTTCAAAAAATTCCTGCAGAAATAGTTAGGGATCCTATTATATTTTTCTTCCATTTCATTTTGTCTTGCATGTGTAGTTCTCACTTCCTACTTCTGCTGTGCTCCATTTGCTGTTCCTGTTTAGGGCCTGTGGACCTCAGAGGGGTCCTCCCACCTACGTGCCTGCTGACCGTCCTCACCCACAACCTCGGATCATCTCCGAAGTCCCCTGGCCTGGACTGCTTAGGGCCTCTGGACCTCAGAGGGCCCCTCCCAGCTACGTGCCTGCTGACCATCCTCACCACAACCTTGGATCATCTCCCAAGTCCCCTGGCCTGGACTGCTTAGGGCCTCTGGACCTCAGAGGGCCCCTCCCACCTACGTGCCTGCTGACCGTCCTCACCCACAACCTCGGATCACCTCCTAAGTTCCCTGGCCTGGACTGCTTAGGGCCTCTCCCAGGGTTCAATTCCACCACTATTTGTCAAGCTTTTGCCAGTTTTTATTTTAATTCAGAACAACAGTTTTCCCCAAGATGAAGCAGACAGAACATGTCCTTATGTCTCCAGAAAGCCATTTCAGCAGCACAGAGCTCAGAGCAGGAGATGGATCAAGCATGCTGCCTTGGACATACTCTGCACAATCCAGAAAACAGAGCTGAAAGATACACAGATCCTGGAGTCCAGACAGAAGCCCATGGAAGAAAAGAAGGAAAGGAAAGACCCTGCCGAACATGGTTGGCTTCACTTCACTTTGGGCTTTGGGTTGTAAGTCTGCACTGCTGATTGCATTAAACTTCCATTCACTTCCCTTTAGCATTAAAATCGCTCACAATTCCTGAGCTTGTTAATGGGGAAAAAAATTATAGCAACAGATGACGAATGCACGCACACACACACACACACACACACACACACACACCAGAGAGCCATCTCAGAAGCAATGACTTTGATAAAAGTTAAACATAAAGGAAATAAACTATCTCCGAGAAGCACTGTAAGTCTCCAAAATGACTTAAGGTTTTAGTTGCTGAGAAATATTCATAATAGCTCTGATGTCTCCAAGGAACTTCTATAGGTGAGTGATCTCTAATCTTAACTAAGATTCTCGCAAATTCTAGAGGCAAAGAAATAGTTTCAAGGCCTTCAAGTACACCCTGGAGTAATGTTTACCAAAAGGAAGAGTCATTTTGAGTCAGTTGGGTGGGGATTACTACATGGGAGCTCAGGGTGAATGCTCTATTCAATTTCCAAGGAACCCTTTCCAAGTCACTATACTATTGATTCAAGGATTAAAATGTCCCCAGAAGGCCACTGACAAGACAGGCCAGAGGGCTTTTCTGTCCCAGTAGGTTGGTGATGCAGAGCAACTGTGAGATCCAGGGAACGACCAGGACCACGTGGGATTTCTTTTGTCAGTTGGCAGGGAGGAGCTGTTAATCTGCTCCTGCTTTCTGTGTGGAATAAAGGAAAGGAAATTATTCTCTGGAAAAATCTCTACCCACCCTCTCCTCTCCCCGGTGATTACAGCAGAACAAAACATGGGTCCTCCCTCTCACAGCCAAAGACAGCCGGGGTATTGAGCTGCTGCCGCCTGCAGCACTAGGGGACGGGGCTGCAATTCGGGGATTAACTAAAATAATTTCCCTGGAAACAGCGTGGCACTCATGTGGGTAAGCTACTCGGCGCATCAGCTGAGCTGGGTAGTCCACAGCCTGCTCTCCACTCGGGCCCAGGGTGGCTCCTGCTACAATTCCCATGGTACGTTCCACGCAGAGTGACCAGCTCCATCTTACATGCAAGCCATCACAACTCCAGATGCTGAACAGACGCTCAGAATGATTCTGTGGCTGCCAGGGCTCAGAGGCATCCCAGGGCTGGGGGCAGCCTCTGCTCCTTCACAATGGTATGTGACAGGCCAAGTCACATAGAAACACAGAAATAAGGCCAGCAAACGCAGGGGCCATCTCCCCCGCCAGCTCTACCAGGCCGGGCACCTGCCTCCTTCTCCAGCCTGCACATTCAGCTCCTCACTCAGCTTGCCTCACCTGCCTCTTTCGCTCAAGTGGTCATCACCACCTTGGACCGACCCAGACCTACTTTCCTTGTCTTCCTCTGGTGGGAGCTTCTTGCTGGAAGCTGAGACTGAGCAACAGCAGCTAGCCGATACTGAGTGCTTATTAGCAAGGCATTGTTCTAAGCTTTCACCCTGGGTATCATCTATTTTAAGCTGCCCAACGGGCACTTTGCGATAAGGCCCTATTATTACCCACACTTTAAAGGTTAGCAAATCCAAGCAGAAAGGTTAAATAACTTGCGAAGTTCACAAGGACAGAGAGGAGTAAGGCTGAGATTTGAGCTTAGATCAGCTCTGGGTTCCTAATGCCTTCCACTCAACGATGTCCTCAGCTCTGAGGGTTCTGGGGTCCCTGTAGGAATAACAGCAGCAAAGGAGGAAGGGGAAGATAAGGAGTTAGCTAACCAGAAGGGCAATGTTAGGGGAGGCCAGAGGAGGGTGTTGCCTAATTCAATAGCTTGAGAGGAGTTTATTAGCCATCATTAGGGCATTTGGAAAACAATTTATGCATCTTGGTTTGTTTTTCTGTCACTTGAGCTTAATGAGCCTTCTATTCCTACAGTCTGTCTCATTTTCAAATACTGAAACCAGGATTTAGAATCTAAGTACAACAAACCAGTCATTAAGCAAAAGGTAAGTCTTTGAAAACTCAAGCTTCTGCAAGAACGAAAGAGGTTTTTAAAATATGGAATTCATTTGCACAAGAAGTGATGACTCCAGAAATGAGTTGCCACCATCTCCCTGCACAAGAACTTAGCAGTGGAGAGCACCAGGGTGGGCTGGGCAAGCTTGGCGGCTGAAGACCCAGAGAGAAGCCTCCTGCTTGCCTGCAAAAAGGCCGCCTCGTCTTTCATGATTCACATTTATACAGGGAGCATACTTGAACCTCACATGGCCTGTTTCCCAAAAGTGGGCTTCTCCAGAGCTAGGCTGACAGCACAGGATCACTGTTCAGCCCCTTGGCACTGGGAGTTCAAACAATTCAGAAAATTTCCATGAACACAGACAGGAGATCCTGTCCAGCTCAAACAACACAGTGTGAAAACCAGGCAACAGCCAAGGGTGTAGGTGTGAGCAAGAACCAGTTCAACCCCTGAACTCTAAGGTACCTGTTTCCCAGCGCTGCCTCTCGCTCTACCCCTACACAAACCTGCACCTCACACCTCTGCTGACACTGTGGTCTCCTGTTCTGGCATAACCTGCTGCCCGCAATGCCAGCAGCCCACATGAGAGCCAGTAGAAGTCCCATTCTACTTCGGACCCAGCTGCTTGTTGGTGTGCTTCAGAGAGCAGCAGAGGATGGCCCCAATACATGGACCCCCACCACTCACATGTGAGGTCCGGACAGAGTTTCTACTTCCAGGCTTTTGCTGAGCCTGGCCCAGCACAGTCACTGCAACCATTTGGGGAATGAACCAGTGGATGAAAGAGCTTTTCCTCTCCCTCTGTAACTCTGCTGTTCAAAGAAATAAATCAGTCTCTGAGGGGGAAAAAAGCCGGTGGCCTCTATGGTTCCCCGCCCCTGTCCAGCTCTGGACAACAGTCTTAAATGTCATACGCATGAACACACACACATACCCCACAAACACACTAAAAGCATTTTGGTGCAGCACCCATTACTGAAGGTTTGGGTGGGGGGAGGAACTAGATTTGCTTCTTGGCAACTGAAGCAATAGTCTGTCAAGGCTCTCCACTCCATCAGGTACGAACCTGCCACGCAGCTCTGTCCACCTGTCAGGAGCAGCAGACAAGCCCTGCATCGGCATCATTTGAAGAGCCACACCTGCCAGGTTCCAGAACCATCTTCAGGGTATTTCCTAGGCAATGACAGCTCCTGCCTGGCAAGGCGCACATCCTCATTGACTGTATTATCACTGCTAATAAAAGCACTAATACTACATGATAACAATTGTTCACATTTTTATTGATCCAGCTCGAATGTCAAGTTGTTTCTTGACTTTCTGCCATCTTTGGCCTCCTCCGCTTTCTGACCTCAAAATGTCAGGCTGACACTAGGAGTTGGAGCACGCTGGGCTCTTCAAGTCTGGCTCACTCTGTTCCTTCCACGTCTCAGGCCCCCAAACAACAACTCCTCCACTGAATCCCAAACGCCAGAGCTCACCGCTCCCCACACCGGACTCCCACATCAGTACATCCACAGTGTCTTGCCTGGTGTCCAACACAGCCAGACCAACAAGCCTGACCACATTCCTTGAGCTGTGCGCCCACCAGGGTGCTCCAGCCCAGAAAGCAGAGCCCCCATTTGCCCAGTGGTTAATACCAAACAGCCGAGTCACATTTTTCCTCCCCACTGTTACTCAAATCACCAACAAAACCAGCCAAATCTACTGTCAGGATGCAAGCTGCTTCAAAAAGTTCATAGACACATAAGCTGAAAGGGGTTTTGGTTTGGGGGTGGGTTGGGGTGTGCACAGACTGTTTAATTAATGGGCACGCATCTGTATAAAAATAAATCAAAATTCAAAAAAGAATTTCATGTATGTTTTTCCTAATATACATTTTCCAGAGCTTTTTGAAGATACCTTGGACATACAGGCTTTGAAAAAATTTGCATCAAAATAAACTTGTCTCTTAATTCCATTTTTCAATGAATGTTTTGAAGTGCCCTGCATGTGGCAAATTCAAGCAGCTTTATCACCGCCCCTCTCAATGACACTGCAACAGCCTCTTGGTGGGCCCTGCTGCCTTGCCCTTGCTGCCATCCCGCCCCAACTTCTAATCTCCACCAAGAAGCCAGAGTAAGCCTTTCCAGATGTAATGCCACACATTCCTTCTCTTTCAGATCTCTAGGGACAACGTTTACAGCAAGCAGACACCAACACCCTGGTCACTTCTTTAGGGCCGTCCATCTCCTGGCCTCTCTGTGTCCCACTGATTTTCGGGGAACTGATTCTCCTCTGCTATCATATACTTCCATAGATCTTGCCTGGGAGGCACCAAACAGATGTCATACCAATCCACCTTTTAAGAGATTATGTTTTGGGCCCGGCGCAATAGTGTAATGGTTAAGGTACGCACTTTGAATGCGCCAGGATCTCAGTATGGGCACCGGTTCTAATCCCAGCAGCTCCACTTCCCATCCAGCTCCCTGCTTGTGGCCTGGGAAAGCAGTTGAGGACGATCCAAAGCCTTGGGACCCTGTACCCATGTGTGGGAGACCCGGAAAAAAGTTCCTGGCTCCTGGCTTTGGATCAGCTCAGCACCGGTCATTACGGCCACTTGGGGAGTGAATCATTGGACAGAAGAGCTTCCTGTCTCTCTTCTCTGTACATCTGCCTTTCCGATAAAATAAATAAATCTTTAAAACAAACAAAAAAAGAGATTCATGTTTGGACATCTAGCACAAAGCCTTAAAAGATGCAAAAATATCTTCCCCTGGAGCAAAGATCAGACAGGCTTTACCGTCCCCCCAGGATGCAAAGTTCTGGTTACATGCATTCAGAATTCATGTCAACAGGGGTCACCTGACTTCCTGAATTTTTATCTGAAAGGCAAAGAAATGAGGAAGAGACAGGCTTAAGCAGGGAGCTTCAGGGGGCCTCCTACCTGGGTGACAGGGACCCAAGATCATCACCTGCTTCTTACATCAGCAGCAGAAAGCTGGAAACCAAAGCAGAACTTCAGTATGGAATAAAGGCATCCTAACCGTTGTACCAAATGCCTGTTCCATCACGTGACCTCCCTAATGCTGGCTTGTACAAATTGCAATTTGAGAAACCAGCACACACACAAAAAAAATCTATGCCTTGAGTCACACAGTGGCCAGTGCTTCTGCTGTAGGTACTAACAGTCCTCTGTCTGCAATCCACGGTTAGATGCCACGGATGCAGCCTAACCTGCAGCTTCCAAGTAAAGGAGAATCCACGACCCGTCATGGTTCAGCACTTCTCAGGCCTCTAATCCCTCCTGTTGCTTACTGATCCCTCATCATGTCAAGCAACTTGCTACCTTTGGACTCAAGAAAAGTGACTCTGAACATTACCAGAATTAGAATCTTCTATATATGAAAGGACATTTTCAAGAGAAATAAAACCTACAGAATGCGGAGAAATATCTGCAGGTCATATTTGCTAAGAATCTCATAACCATTAAATATAAAGAACTCTTTCAATCCAATAACACAAGACCAAAACATCCACTGAAAATACAGCCAAGGATTTGGATAAATACTTCTGCAAAGAAGATATGTAAGTGGCCCATGAGCATCACTTAATGCCTGCTAGATGGCTATAGCAAAAAATAAAGGTCAGAAAATAAAAAGTATAAGTACATTAAAGCACAGCTTTACTCACTGCTAGTGGAAACAAACTGACACAGACACCAAGGGGAAAAGTTTGGCATTTCTTCAGGAAATAAGTAGCACATGGTACATCCACACAATGAAATGTTACTAGGCTATAAAAAGGAATAACATCGATGACACCAGGAACTTGCATTCACTGCTGATGGGAATGCAAAATGACAGCCATGTTGTAAGACAGCTAGTTCATTTCTTAGAAAAATAAAACCACTCTAAACTGCACTCCTAACAAAAAAAGTTGGAAACTTAATGAAAACACGAAATCCTCCTAGATGTTCACAGCATTCATCCCCAACTGCCTAAACATAGAAGCTGCCAAGATATCCAACAGGTGCACAGATGAACAGACCCTGGCACATGCACACACTGGTGATTCAGCACTGCAAAGGACTGAGCTGTTGACCCATGAAAAGACAAAGAGGAACCATCAGTGTGCATCACTGAGCTGAGAAACTCAAGCTCAAACAGCCATCCACTGAGGGCCTGCGCAGTGGCTCAGTGGGCTGGTCCTCTACCTGTGGTGCCAGCATCCCACATGAACAGCAGTGCATATCCTGGCTGTTCCACTTCCAAGTCAGCTCTGTGCTGATAGCCTGGCAAAGCAAGGAAGATGGCCAAAGTCCTGGGAACCTGCAGTCACGTGAGAGACCTGGAAGAGGCTCTGGCTCCTGGTTTCAGATCAGTTCAGCCTTGGCTGTTGCAGCCATTTGCGGAGTGAACCAATGGATAGAAGATCCTTCTCTCCTAAATCTGCCTTTTCAATAAAAGTTTAAAAAAAAATCAGCTGCACGATTCCAGCTAAATGACATCCTGGAAAAGTCTAAACCATGGCAACACTGGTAAAGATCCCCGGTGGCTGATGGTCACGGAGGAGAGGGGTTCAGAAGGGTGGAGGTGAAGGCCATGCCCCCCAACATGTGGTATCTTCACGTCTGAGAAACAGCAGAGGCAGGGTGGTCTGTCACCTCCCCCTCTGCCCAGGGAAGCTGAGCCAGCAGAGAGCTCCCTTTGTGCTCCATGCCATACTTCCCGTAATGATCCATTCTTCAACAACCCCAACATAGAAAGATCAAGTCCAACTGGTCTCCTTTCTCAGTTACTTTCCATACCAGCATTCCCATGTCATGCAAGACCTATGTTAACCGAGTAAGTCTGACATTTGTTACAAGGGCCTCAGGCCCACACCTAGGACGGCTCCCTCCTGAGCTGCCAGGATCCGGGAAGTCATGATCCCATCAGGGAAAGCTGAGCATTCTCCCAAGCACATCTTTCACATTTCCACCTGTTGTGCTCATTCAAAAGAAAGTAAAAATTGCTCCGTGTCACTTTGTTTCCAAAATTAAACTTGAAGGAGAAAATGTTTGCTTGGGTGTAACTAAAATTGTATGCCTTCCTCATGATAATCTGTCATTTATTGGCCTTAGCCACAAGCCTAGGATGGGAGAGGAAAGATAGTTTTCCTCTCCTGAGATGGCAGATTGAGAATTTGGGGGGCACCAGAAGGACTCCATATGATGGTGGTTCTATATCTTTAGCTTCTGTCAACATCTATAAAAGGCAAAATGCTGGGACCGGCGGCGTGGCCTAGCGGCTAAAGTCCTCCCCTTGAAAGCCCCGGGATCCCATATGGGCACCGGTTCTAATCCCGGCAGCTCCACTTCCCATCCAGCTCCCTGCTTGTGGCCTGGGAAAGCAGGAGAGGACGGCCCAATGCATTGGGACCCTGCACCCGCGTGGGAGACCTGGAAGAGGTTCCAGGTTCCCAGCTTCGGATCGGCGCGCACTGGCCCGTTGTGGCTCACTTGGGGAGTGAATCATCGGACAGAAGATCTTCCTCTCTGTCTCTCCTCTGTGTATATCTGGCTGTAATAAAATGAATAAATCTTTAAAAAAAAAAAAAGGCAAAATGCCAAGAGTGACCCCAACATGAGCCATGCTCTCTGGATCCTAACAATGACTTGACACGGCTTATCACCTGTGCCAGCTGTGCCACTGCGGTGGATGATGCCAACGCTGGGAAGGGAGCTGAGGATGTGAGAACAGGGGGTACAGCAAAATCTCCATGCTGCTGTGAGCTTCAAATAGCTCCTAATCATAGTCTAACTTTTTTAAAGAAAGAATGCATGTTGCTCCAAGGATGAATCATTAATTGGTTTGCTAAGCTAAAGAATCCAGATTCTAACAAGATTATGGTTCATGTAATTCATTTATAGCAAATATCTAGAGCAGGCAAATCCGCAGAGACAGAGTTGATCAGTGACTGGTGGAGGTGAAGTTACTGACATACATGGGATTTCTTTTGGGGGGAGATAGGTATACTGAAATATTCTAGACTTACATTGTGCTGACAGATGTCCACTGTTGCAAGTACAAGAATGGGTAATAGGGCCTGGTGCTAAAGCCTAGCAGCTAAAGTCCTCACCTTGCATGTGCCAGGATTCCATATGGGCACTGGTTTGTGTCCCAGCAGCACCATTTCAAGGCCAGCTCCCTGCTTGTGTCCTGGGAAAGCAGTCAAAGATGGCCCAAAGACTTGGGACACTGCACCCACATGGGAGACCTGGAAGAAGCTCCTAGCTCCCGGCTTCAAATCAGTCCAGTGGCTGCAACAGCCTCTTTGGGAGTATGCCAGTGGATGGCAGACCTTTCTTTCCGTCTCTCTTTCTCTCTGTATATCTGCCTTTCCAATAAAAATAAATCAATCTTCAAAAAAAAAAAAATGGGTATCATGGCGTACTGAGCTCAGTTGCCATTTCCAGAGCCAGCATCACACATGAGTGCTGGACTGTGTCCTGGCTGCTCCACTTCTGGTCCAGGTCCCTGCTAACGCACCTGAGAAAGTAGCAGAGAATGGCTCAAATAATTGGACCTATGTACTCATGCGGGAATTCCAAAATAAACTCCTGACTCCTAGCTTTGTTATCACCCAGTCCCAGCCATAGCAGTCATTCGGGGAGTGAGCCAGCAGATGGGAAATATCCCTCTCTCAACTCTTATCTCTATATATAGCTCTGCCCTTCAAATGCACAAATACATAAAGAGTGTGTGTGTGTGTGTGTGTGTGTGTGTGTGTGTGTGTGTGTGTGTGTTATATCACAGCAAGTAAGGCCACTGCCTGGGACATCAGTCTCCCATGTCTGGGCTGCCCTGCTTCCAACCCAGCTCCCCAGCTAACAGCCTGAGAAGCAAGCAGGTGATAACCCAAGTACTTGAACCCCTGCATCTACACAGGAGACACTGATGGATTTCCTGGTACCCACCTTCAGCCTAACCCAGCCCTGGAAATGCTGGGAATGTACCAACACTCCCAGCCTGCCTCGTTCTGAGGTGCCTGGCATGGAGTTGAGAAGAAATGCACTTAACACTGGCTCCACGTGCTGACACCAGACAGCTCCAACACTCTCTGGATGAATTCAAAGTCAGGGTACTAAAAGGGAAGCAATGGTGAACGGAGTCTGGGAGTTTGTGTCCTGGGGCAAAGGTGCTGACTGTGGGCACAAGTGCAGTGATAATGAGAAAAACATCAGACTCCCGCAGGCACAGCCAGTCCTGATTAAGATGCCAGGGCACAAAGAACAGCCACTGCTGCGGTCACTGCCCACCCACACCCTGATGTCGGCAGCAACCTGCTGGCTGGCACCTGTGTGCACATAACACACAGCCAATACAAAGTAGAGTTCTGCTTTCCGAATCACAAACTCACTGGTGGGGATGCTGTGCAGGCAGCTTGGGGCTTGCAAGCTACAGATGAATGTCTCTGTTGTGCTTCCTAAGTTAATTTCCCACCATCCTCAATCAGAGGATTTCAGCAGCCTGTTCCACACCTGTCTGCAGAAGGCCCAGGTGGCAGGACTTACAGATTGCCATCAGAATTAACTTGGAATGAGCAGTTTAAATGTCCACATGACATTCTCTGAAAGTATTAAATTATCAGAGATGGCATTAAGTTCAGATCTCAGCAGTGTCTCCAGAATCTATCAGAACAGAAAGATCTGGGGGCTCCCACCAGCAGCACAGCACACCCCCAGAACCATGGAGGGGATCAAGCGTTTGGGATGGGTCCGTCTGGGCAGTGCATTTTCAGATTCACCTGTAGAAGTGATTGGTGACTGATGAGGAGGTCTGACTTTCATGGTAGGAGTCCCACATGAGTGGACCTCTAGCTCTGCTGTTGGCATGATCTCAGTGGAATGCAGGCACTCCGTCCCGGCTCCGGCCTGTGAACCAACCCTTCTGCTAATGCAGATGTTGGCAGGCAATGCTGATGGCTCAGGTACTTAGTTTCCTACCCCCGTACGGAATACTTGGGTGGAGCTTCTGGTCTGACCCAGGGATTGCAAGCATTTGGGAAGCCAACCAGTGAATAGGACTCTGTGCTTCTCAAGTCAGTTACGGCCCTTAAAAAGCCCCCACAAGGCCCATCCTTGTAGTGTAATAGGAAAAGCCACCACTGTAATGCCAGCATCCCGTAGAGCAAAGTTCAAGCCTGACTACTCTACTTCCAATCCAGCTTCCTCTTAATGGCCTGGGAAAAGCAGCAAATGATAGCCTAAGGGTGTGGGCCTCTGCACCCACAAAAAGCTCCTGGCTTCAGCCTGGCCTGGCCCTGGCTGCTGCTGACTAGGCAGTGAAACAACAGATACAACATCTCTCTCTCTCTGTCTCTCTGTCTGTCTCTCTTTCTCTCTCTCTTTCTGTCTGAAGGAGGAGAGGAGGAGGGGAGGGGAGAGGAGAGAGCTGATGAGGGGAGGGGAGGTGACAGGAGAGGAGGGAAGAGGAAGGAAGAGGAGAGGAGAGAAGAGAGGAGGAGGGGACAGGAGAGGAGAGGAGAGGGGAGGGGAGGGGAGGGGAGGAGAGGAGAGGAGAGGAGAGGTATCCACAGTAACGCAACAACAACATGCCAAAGGCCTGGCCCGTGCACAGGCGCCATGCATTCAGACTGGGAGCAGGCTGTAAGTCAGACTCTTCACTAAGGCACAGCCCAGTGAAGCCTCAGCATTGTGCACATCGTGTTATAACGAGCAGATCATTTTTTAACGGGACCAGAAACACTGCAGGTTCTAAATTCAGCAAAAACCCTTGCTTTGTTATTAATGAACTAAACCAACCCTACAATGGGCTTGGACCCAAGAACGGACAGCGTGCTAACTAACCGTCCGTCCGTCCTCCTCCGGAAGCACTGCGTTCCTGCATTAGCTTCTTTAATAATCGAGCAACCTCTCAAGGCAGCCTTCCGAGTGTTGTTAACAGCAACAGTGCTTAAAACAATTAGAAGCAGCAGCTCTCATCACTGAAATGCTTCAAACACAGACTTTGAAGCCACAGATTAATAGCGTTTCAACTAGGTGAGCCAAGCTCCAACCCCGTGGAAGAATTTCCTGATTTAAAGCAAGGCCATCCTTGCTGACATCAGATTTGGTGCCACATTGCACAGGCCACGGCTTGGTGCAAGGCAGCTTTCTGCTATCTGCATTCCTCTAAAAATTATGCTTCCTCTAAAAAAACATTCTCTGGTTAAATAAGTTTGGAAAATGTTCCAGGCTAACAGTTGCTTTTTTAGAGACAGCGCACACAAAACCCAGTGAAATCCTGAAGCAGTAAAATAAAAAGTTTCAGTTTACTCCATTGCTAGTCAAACTTCTTATATATAAAAATATTTATTCACATCTAAGGGAAGACTCACCTACCTCCCTAACAAAGTTTGGAAAACCCTGGTGTTAAGATTCCTTTTAAGGTGTTCCTAATTATACTACATTTTTCTAACCAGAAAAACCAGTTGGGAAATAGTTAGATCTTAAAACCAGAGAAGGAAAAAAGAGAAGAGTATTTTAAAAGCACAGCAAATTTTTCAGTGCAGCTCCCCTGGATTCAGACTCAACAGTATAGAGCAGACTATGCGGCCCCAAGTCACCCCACCCCGCCACCAGAATTAGAAAATGAGGCACCTGCACAAACATCTTACGTATGCTGTTGCTGTCGGTGCCTCGTGGGCAGTGAACACAGGGGCCCCCATTTCCTCAAACTTATCAAAGGCTCAAATATCAAATAGTTTAGTATTCATGGGCCCTAACAGGCTTTGTGGAAGCGCTCAACTCCACCTTCGCAGCACAGAGGCCGTCCGATGACCCGCAGGTAAACTGTTGCTGCCACAACCTGAAGGTGGCCCAATGTCTCCTGTAGGCCGTCTCTTGCTGACCCTTCACCTAGGGCATGGTGTTACACACCACACTGAAACACCCCTCGGCTTACTCGTCAGGAAAACCTATGTTTTTCTTGACCCTTCTTCAACTGTATAAAATGGCAGTGGGCTGTTTGATAGACCCTACGAATTAAAGGGTTGGCAGGTGTCAGCAGAGGGCAGCCTTAGTGGCCCTGGGGCTCTTACAAAGAGCTCCTGTCAATAAGAAAAACAAAAGGAATGATTCAGAATACAATTATAGCAGGAATCAAATTTGCCAAACTCAAAAGTCTCTTTGACTTCCCTACACACATATATGTAAGCAGTGTATAATACAAACAAGATATCTTTTTGAGTGATGGGTAATTAAGTTTCCTAAAAACAGGGCCACCCAGAAGCTCACCATCCTAGTTGTTTAAGTAACAAAAAATCCTGTAATTGCCACCTGAGGGGTGCTTATGGTCTCATCCCTGGGCCTGTCACTGGGGACATTCAGTTTCATTAGGACCTGTGTCCAAAGTTACACTTTGTGCAGAGTGTCAGCCCTTTCCTGTCACCATGGCAGACAAACGACAAGACCCAAGGAGGAGGAGATCCTAAGCACAGAGAAAAAAGAGCAGAGCTTGAAACGCGGTCGCACCATAACTCTTCCTGGAGTTGATTTAACACAGGCTGGACACTGAGCACTGCCGCTCCACATGCGTTACAGAGACCTACTCAAGGCTGTTGCCAAGACACCTGCATCTGTGAGTACAGGCAGGAGAAGCTGAATTTTTGCTTTTTAATCAAGATCTGTAACTCAGACATTCTTTGAAAATACACCAGACTTAGCTGTAAGCATAGGAAACAGCAGGAAAGGTCCAACATCAACTTAGCATAGAGCACTAGGAGTCAAGTTCAAACAGCCACAGAAGGGAAGCTCCAGCCAAGCAGGAGCCTGTGAGAGGAGGGCAAGCAGACACGTCCTTTGCCTCCCAGCTGTGGATTGCTGAGTCTCCTGCACTACAGGCACACACATAGCTATGAGTGTATACACACACGATACATTCACTGAAAGCGCATGCTACTAACTTAGCATCCTACCAACGGCACTTGGTTTTCAGTTCTGAATTTGGATATTCTTAGTATTTTGCATGTCATTATCAAAACATTCTCAACGAAAGCAAACCAAACTGATTCCAATATGGTTATCCTCAGACGCCAGCATTGAAGGCAGTAGGGCACTTGGTGCCTAGGGCCAAGATGTCATGCAGAGAGCTTGTGGGAAAACACTGAGTATGGCCACCTGTGGCATCCTGGGCCACACCTAGGAGAGCACAGGTGGTGGCCCTGCTCCCTGGCTTAACCCCTTCAACAAGGCCCAAGCGACGGCAGAATCACAGGTGGGCCTTGTGCAGCCTGACTTCACAAGCGCCAAGCAGGGAGCCATCAGGGAGCTCACGCCTGCCAAACCCATGCTGGGATGTGGCGGCAGCTGCAACTCTCGTGGCTACAGGCAGAAACTACAGGTTATGCTGAAAGCCAATTCAAGGAGTGGGCTCAGCACATGCCATGTTTTGCTGTCTTGTGACCTGCCAGGGGCACAGAATCCACCCCCGACCCCCACTGCAGACTCCACTCCTCACCACCACAGCTCAGATCCATTCAGTGTGCTGAAGTCAGGAGTAATTCCATTTCAGTGTCAATCCAGGCTCAGAAACACGCACATGTGCTGATGTACACCCCCTCAGACACAAGGCAGAACCATCCCTCCTCCTGTACTGGCACACTATGGTTCTGGACTTGAGGCCGTGAGGTTGAGGTGAAGAGCAGGCTCGGTTGTTCACATTTCAGAACCTGAGGCCGGTGTGTGCATCAACCCACAGAAGCTTGACACCAACAGCAGCAAGATAAGGAGGGAGCGGTGGGGGTGCTCAGCCTTACCCTCCCCCAATCCCGGTCATCAAGCTGCAAGCCAGGAACTTGGGGGGCCCTACTGTTCAGTCTCCTCATCTGGAAATGAGATGTGTGATGAGCATTAATTCATGTTTGTGAAGCATTTTCAGATCCACCGATAAAAGAGACCAAGTATTATTTTTCTCAGCATGGCCCAACAAGCACTTGGTAGAAATCCAACTAAATCACGCTGTGTTAATTACCTGTAAGGCTTGAAACTGTCCTATCAAATCTGTTTTGTACTTTCTTGCCACAGGCAGATTAGCACCTGTTGTGTGTTACAGTGAATCACCCCGAGGGGCTAGTAGACAAATTGGGTCAAAGGATATGAACCTGGCTCACCGACTCCTCTTTGCCAGTGATGCTGATTTAGGAAGCCTGGATGTTTATTGCAGAGGCAGCCATGGCTTACCAAGAGCCAGCATTTATTTCAAATAATGAACAAAGGCCAAGATGGCCAACTATAAGAAAACACCTGTATGTAGATCATTCTTTCAAAGTTGAACCTCTATCCTGTAAAACCAGGACCCAGCTCCTTGTCTGTTTACTTGCCTGTCCATGACAAAAAATGAGTCAGGCCTGGTATAGTAGCCTAGCAACTGAAGTCCTTGCCTTGCACGTGCCAAGATCCTATTTGGGTGCTGGCTTGTGTCCTGGCTGCCCTGCTTCCCATCCAGCTCCCTGCTTGTGGCCTGGAAAAGCAGTCGAGGACAGTCCAAAGCCTTGGGACCCTGCACCCACATGGGAGACCCGGAAGAAGCTCCTGGCTTCAGACTGGCTCAGCTCTGGCCATTGCGGCCACTTGGGGAGTGCACTAGTGGATGAAGGGTCTTTCTGTCTCTCCTCTCTGTAAATCTGCTTTTCCAATAAAAATAAATAAATCTTTCTTTAAAAAGCAATAGTCACTATATTGAGAGACAACTGACCCATAAGGTCTCATCACAGGACTCAAGAGGTCACTCATTTCTACAAAGGCTAGGAACCCTAACAGTAAGTATTGTCAGAGGGAGTTGTTCCAGGTTCGTGCAGAACCAAACTGCCGCCTTCACGTCTCCCCCAGACCAGCTTGGAATCTACTGGGCTCCCATGCATTCCCTCAAGAATACAGTAGCATGACCAACCAGGAAGTTGGACAGAGGCCTATCAAGCATCTCTCAGTCCCAATTTCAACCAACAAGAACCTTCACCCCTAACTCATCAAGGAGCCCAGGCACGTTTGCCCAGCTCCTTGCCTAACCACCTGTACTTTCTTCCTCCACCCCAATGTCAGCGATTGGCTTTTGTGTATAACCAAGTGGACCTGATTTGGGGATTCCAGAGTAACACCTCCAACTAGTTGGTGTGCTGTTAAACTGTAACACTTTCCCAAGTCCCAAAGATCATTATGGTGTTAGCTTTAAAACATTTCTTAGAAGTTTCAGACAAGCCAGATATTGGATACAACAAACAGAATCGACTGAGCAATGCCACTTTCCAAAAGGTGAACTGAACAGGCTGCAAGCTCTAAGCTGCTGACACATTACACACAAGCCTGAGGATGAGGCAAGAAAAGTTGAATCTAAAGAATTTGACATGAAAATTCAAGAAACGAACAAGTGTGAGAGTGGACTCCAGAGGCCCCTCACGGCGCTGCAGGGAACACTTCACAGTAACCCCTCCAGTTAAACGGGACTCAGATGCTTGGGGAGAGGCACTCACCTTCCCAGGCAGGACTTCCAGCTTGCTTTGCAGAAGGTGGCTAGGTACTGGTAAGCCTTCTTGGGTTCAGAGAAGACCAGCAGGAAAGCAGGGAAGTAGAGACACGCCAGTTTCTTAGTCAAAATCTGAGAGTAGCGTTCTAAATGCAGCCTCAGACCGACCACCTGAAACTCATAGAAAATGCAGATCATTAACTCAGCTTCCAGAAGGACCTGGGGGTGGGGAATGGGGTCAGGGAGGCGGGTAGGGGCCTAAGGAGTTGCCCCTCAACAAGCCCTCCAGGTGCTGCCAATGCTGAAGTCAGAGCGTCCCTGGTTGAAAAACACCAGTTAGCTGAAAGCCAAACGCCAGTGTGCAGGAAAGCTGTCGCTCAAACGGATGACAATTGAGCATGGGCAAGCCCATAATGTGGGACACGGAAGACAGGAGAGCTGACGAGGAGTTGGGGGCTGACTCCTGAGTGCATGGAACCGGCAGAGGGAAAATGTACAAGGCTTATTTACTTCTGCAGCCCTGTCTTCCACCAGCACAGAACCACAGAGAGGTGTTAGCAGTTACGGCAGCTTTCTGCCCATCCACCCCCCAGCAGCGAAGCGTGTTTTGAAGCATGAATGAAGCTTCCACCTGCAAGATTGGCATCCTTTAGTCAAGCAACAGTTTGAGTCTTGGATGCTCCACTTGCAAACCAGCCTTCTGGAAAAGTGCCTAGGAAGGTAACAGAGGATACCCCAAATGCTTGGACCCCTAGAGCCATGTGGGAGACCCAGATGAGTTCCTGGCTCACAGCATCATTAGCCTTGCTTAACCCCGGTGGCTATTTAGGGAGTGAACCAGCAGATGGAAGATATCTCTGTTTCAAAGAAATAGTTATCTCTTTAAGATACATAATAAATTTAAGAAAGAAAAACAGTGAGGATGAGATAAATACTGTACTTGTTATTTTAGAACTACAGGCATTCATGCTCAGGTTAAGAAAGCATCAACACAAAGTTCAGATTTATTTTCTTTAACAATCATGACACAAAAACATGCCAGTGAAAAACAGGGCATCAGAACTGTGCCTTCTAAAGTATCTTCCCAGAAAAGAGAAAGAAAACCTCTGGGCTTATAATGCACCCTTGACATAAAATTTATTCATCTAATTTCAGTGAATCTCTGAGCTTGAATACCAAGTCATTTCTTCAGCATGATTGCTTTCACGTGTAGCCATAGCGCCTAAAAGTGTTGCTTCCTCTTTCCCACCACCCAGGTGCACGTGAACTGTGCTGCCCTAGAGCTCGCTGTGTCTCATTTTCACACAGATCTGAGAGGGACTTACTGGATGAATCCAGTGAAGTTACTCGACCATCAACAGCACACCGAACACCCTTGGAAGAAAGGGAATAAACTAAGGCAAGAGTTGAATCACCTGGAAGTGGAGATCAAGGCTGAGTAGATTCCAGACCTCTCAAAGGCAAGGCACTGGGTCGCCTGGGCCCCACAGGACAAGTGCACTCTTCACAAGGGTGGTAGCTCTGTGGGAGCCAGCACCATCACACCCCCAGGGTGGCAGGGCCAACTCTCCATTCTGAGTTCCAAGAGCAGACACTCGTACATTCCCTTTTGGCTCCGCCACTTGGTGACCAGCAGCCTCTCTGAGGTCAAGTTTCTCATCTCTTGGCTTCTCCCACCAAGCAAGGCACTGTACAGCTTCCTAATTTCCTTTGCAAACCAGTGCAGGTCCAGCCAAGGATGCTGCGCCGACCCTCTCTGCCTCAGTCAGCCCTCCCCTTGTCCATCGGAAAGCCTCCCTGCATCTTAGACAGGAAGTAAAGCATCAGGTCCCCCTCTCTCGCCCACCCCAACGAGGCTCAACCCTACCTTGTGCCTCTAGAAGTCTCTCCTTCTGGCACCTGTGCTCTCCCAACACAGGGCTCACCTCTGTGACACTTGCTACTCCACAGACGGCAACTTAGAACCACTTTTTTGGTTCAGCTTTTTTCATCCCCCAACACTGAGCTCCTAGAAAGCAATTACTTCATCTCTTGCCACAGAGTCATCTCTTAAGGCTGGCATTGTGGCATAGCAGGTAAACCCACTACCTGGAACCCACCATCTCATCCGGAAACCTGTTCAAATCTGAGCTGATCCACTTCTGGTCCAACCCCCTGCTGATAACGTAGGGGAAAGCAGTGAAGGTACTTAGGCTCTTGTCACTGAAGTGGGAGACCTGAATTGTTCAGCCTGGCATAGTCCTGGCTGTTGCACACACTGGTGAGCAAGCCAGTGGATGGGGAGACCCTTCTCTGTGCCCCTCCCTCTCCTTCCAACACTCTTTCAAAAAAATATTAAAAAGAGAGAGAGAGTGTCTTCACTTCACCTCTGGGCCTGGATGATCTCGCCCAGATACCCACACCACCAGCTCCCTCCAATGCCGGCATCTTACCCTGGCCTTACCTGACCTACTTCTAACAGTAACCTTGACTTTCTTCCACGATCTCCTTGGCCAAGCCCCTTCAGCTTTCCTGCTTTTCCATGTCCACTAAATCCTTTTAAATTATGACAAATTCACTCATTAGATATTCTGTTTATAACAGTTTGCACCCTATCTGAACTGGGAGATTCATGGAGGCCAAGAGCTTTGGCTGTTACTAATAAAGTGTGGCCTCCTATAACAGGAGCTGGCACACAATGGGTGCTAAACAACCACGAGTTCAGTGAATGTGCAGGGCGTCTATAGGCAACTCAATAACTAGTGACTGATGGAATGGATAAACCTCTGTCCCAAGGTTTTTTAGATCCACAAGGGAAAAAAAAGCAAATCAATTTAAATCTGTTAAAAAAAGAAACAGATGATATAGATCATGCTTTCATTTCTTTCTTCCTTGACAGAGGTGTGGTCCAAGAGCAGCTCTCTAAGAGCTCCCTTTGAGAAGCAGAATCCTAGACCAGAGATGTGAGTCTCACGCTGTGCCAGGAAGGTGGGTTTACATTTCCAGAGTGACTCGGCTCGTAACATTGTGGGTAGGAGACAAAGAGGATGGGCACACACCTTTTACATCACATAACAGCAAACACATAACAGCAAACAAGAGCAGAGACTAAGTCCAGGGCCACCACTCAGACCCATCACAGCTCAAATTCACATCCTCTGGGGGTAGGCCTAAAAAGCCTGAAAACCCAAGCAGTTTTGCTGCCCTGTGTTTCATTCTTGAATCTGACTCCCCGCTCCTTCCAGCTTTCTACTGCAGACCCTGGGAGGCAGCGGCGAGGGCTGAAATGCTGGGGTTCCTGCCACCCACCAGAACACCTGCACTTAGTTTCCAATTCCTCACTCCAGCCTGGCCACCCTGAGTCCTGGCTGGCATCCAGGGGCATGGACTTGTGCAAGAGCCACTCTCTCTGTCTCTTTTTCTATGTGTGTGGATGTGTCTGTTTCTCAAAAAAGATTTTAAAATTATATACTACTTGTTCTGTCTTTCATTCAGTCTTCAAGTCATCTATCCAACAGACATGACCCCTCTGGCTAGCACAGGACATGTGTCAGCGCCATTAGAGCTGGGGTTCACCAAGGGCCAGCAAGCAGTACACAAAGCCTGGGAAGCGCTGTGAAAGATGCGAGTGGGGTGTAGTCCAAGACAATGATACAGGATCAAGATAGAGCTAAGTAAAATAGGATGGAGAGAGAGAGAGAGGTTGCCCTTAGTCTTGGGGAAAGCCACGAATAACTCACAGCCACATTTGTGGTCAACTATTTCATTCCAACCTGCTTTGCCACTCAACCGAACTGCAAAGTCTCCACTGCGCAAACAGGTTCTTCATGTCCGTCTGCAAGGTCTGTGACCTGACCGAGGCTGAACACACCTTCAGCTGATCAGGGTTTAGTGACTGGCTTTTGCTGCCTTATTCTATGCACAAGACGGAATGGGAAACCAGATTTCAAGGTCCTTAGCTTTTATGAATACACACATTTTTAAATATAGTGCACTTTTTTAGAGCTCTGATTTTTTAACTCAGTTACTGCAAACTGCGTTTATTCTGATAGGGAAACAGAAGCATCGTGTCTTTCATTTTATGATTACAGTTCACGAGGAAGGGTGTTGAATAGATTGTGCAGGGAAGAACACGCAGGCGTTGACAAAGCTGACCTTAAATGCAACTGACAGAATAAAATGGAGTGGTTTTCTATGATGATTGTTATTTTAACATAACAGATAGGCTTGCATTTGTACTTGATGTTTTATTAAAAGATACAGGGATTTGGCACGGCTTGACAATATTATGAAGATGAGCTTACATTAAAAGGGAAGAAAAGAACAAAGTCCAAGAAATAGCACACTATGACTACTGGCGTCTTCCTTCTCTGTTTCTCTCCTGAGGATAAAGACAAACACAATTGCGATCCACTGGGGAGAAAGCCTTGCCTCATGTTGTTCATTCATGAGTTTTTAGCTGTAATTAAGCAGCTAATACTCCAGATGGCTAAGTGTTCAAAATTAGTACATTTCAGCTCTTCTGAAACCGTTTTTGAAATGCTGAAAATACTATCCAGTGATGCTGAACAATTTAGCAATGGAATCTTTCAAAACTCCACATGGTGACTCAGAATAGAAACCTCAGACACTTCCCCGCATTCTCCTCTTTGTTTGCTGGTGGCCTGTGTGCACAAAATTCCCGAACCTTAGCTTAAAGTGTCCTTATCCCACATCTCCCTCCCTGCCTCCTCCAGGGGGTAGAGTGAACTGGCTCCACACTTGACCCTTTCCCGAATGTGTGCCCTTTGCCTGCCACACCCTAGAGCAGAGTGCAGGTCCTGCCTCTTGACGCGCCGGGGTCATCCTGTGATCTGTCTGGGGCCACGGCCTGTGGGCTGAGGCCCAGGTCTCTAGCCCTGCACCTAGGGTTCAAGGAGCATCATGTGCTTCTTGGGGCTTGAGAAAGAGTGGCACATTTCCACTGCTGACCAGGCTTCCCTGGAGCACGACAAGATGGATCCAGTATAGGCCCCTGCCACCCATATGAGAAACATGGAGCGAGTTTCAGTCTAGCTATTGCAGACATTCTGGGAGTGAACCAATGCATGGGGGGAGATATCTCTCTCTCTCTCCTGTGTCTCTCTCTCTCTCTGTCTCATCATTCTTCATCTTTCAAACAAAAGGATATTTAAAAAAACAAGAGCACTATGTCAGAAATTATCCAGGCAACATCCTCATTTTCTTGCTGTGAAAAAATAAAGAAGTGAATGCTAAACAAGAAACGTCACTTGGAAATGTTATTTTTTAAAATAATAGCTTGAGACCCTGAGAGTAAATCAATTAATTAAACACGTCTTACATTATACACATAGTAGCCATAAAAAAATTTAATTATATTAGATTGGATTTGATGCGATTTTCTAATAAAGCAGAATCTTGCTTACAGCAATGTGCTCTAAATCCACTAAATTTGTGAAAATGGGATGTATTGGGGAAGATGAATTTGAAATTCGTCTCATTGCTTCCCTGTGTTTCGACTTTGGCTATTCATTTGCATTTAGAAGTACAACTTCAAGGGTGAGTGAGTTCTTAGTGTATTTGGATAATCTGATCTGCAGTTAGGTCTTAAAAATTGCATAATCCCATCTGTGTCATTAATAGGCTATTGATTTAAATTTAAACATCTTGAGCTGCAGGCGCTAATCAGTTTTACAAAGATGACCCAAGGGATTGAACCCTTCTGTGTGAAAATAAAGACTATGACCCCAACACAGCCACTGGCTTTCTCACATCCTAAGTGTATTGTTTTTACTGTAAAGCTGCCTCAGATCGGGAATAAGAATGGCTTCAACCCTTCAATACAGTCACAGTGAGTCATGGCTTACTCAACGGAGAAGCTATCAAAGGGTCACGCTTATCTACACAGACGCGACAGTCTGCTGATTTGGATTTAGGATAAAATACAAAAATACCACGCATTTCACAGACGGTAAAAAGAACCTGGACCTCCTAGAATGCCTGCTAGTTTCTTAAGCCAAAAGCAAACTAAGGGCAGCATCCCAGTCTTGAGTCAAGAACTTGAGAGACTGACGGGCCCGCCCACGGCACTCTACAGAGATCACATCCCTGGCCAGCCTATGACAGGCCCCAAGACCATCCCATCTGAAAAAACACACGTCTCGTCTCTGTCCAGCTCCTGTCTGTCAAGGTCATTCTGCAAGGGGTCACACCCTTTCTCTCCTTCCTAGCCATCCCTTTGTAACAGAATGTCAAATTTCGTTCTCGCAACCCAGTAATCTTTCTGCTGTCTTGGATGAATTCTGGCATAAAAGGCAAATTTACACACAGTAAGCTGAATCAGCTTCTAACTGTCATCCTTTAACATACTTCACAGCCTTTTATTTATTTTTTTTTTCTGTTTCTCTCTTGCTTTTACACATCACAAAACTACACAAAGCATATTGAGGCAGAATATGCCCATAAATTATCTCTTTTCGCTTTTTCAGTCTACAATTAAAGGTTTTCTACTGCAGATCTTGACCTTGGAATGAAAATGCAATCGTTGAGGCTGTGGCCCTTAGAGCCGCTGTGTCTGACACGGAAGCCACTGACCACGTGGATACTGAAGACTCACAATACGGTCCGGATCTTTGGTTTCATTTAACTTTAATTTACATTTTTCAAGATGAAAACAATGCAGACTAGGTTTCCTGCTATGCCCTTCTCTATTGTTTGCATAGGACTACTTGCTACTTTACTGCCTTGTGTAAGATGTAATTGTTATATTGCCATGAGTGTTTCTTGCACATACGTCATTTCCAGGAAACACACTGATGCACAACCAACCTGACTGGTGCCGATGGAATGAATCAGCTCAGCTCATTTTTTATCTATGAACCAACATAACACTGGAACATATTCCTTTCAGTAACTTAGAGAGACTGCAAAGGTTACCGTGGAAAACAACCTTGATAATTAAGCTGCAATACTTACAACTGAATCATCATGGCATTAAATTATATTTCCAATACAAGAAAACAAGTGTGGACAAAATTTTAAATTTAAAATTGATAGACTTCTCACGCAGAATCAAGTGGCAATTAGAAGTAAATGCTACAGTAATGACAGTAATGAGGGGATAAAGGACTAAAGAAAACATTTTCACAACAATGATAGCAACAATGTGCTACAGTACAGCAAAGTTAAAAAGCTGTTTTTACTATGCAAAAAAATAGCAGGAAAAACACAAGGACAATTTAAGCATATACATTACAAATTTTAAAGATATTTCATCTAAGCAGTCCAAAAAATGGTGAAATCGTGCTAGGGTAGGCAGCTAGTTCAGGGTCACCTGAGAGGTGGCGGGACTGTATTGCAGTGTAACCTCTCCCCTCACAAGGCCCGAGAGAGGCCCACGAAAGGGAGGGGCTCGCTCTCCTGGTCCTGTTCTTCCATCGCTCAGCACTGTGACTGCTGGCCTCCCCAGTACCTGCTTGCTCTCTGGTTTCCATGGACAGACTGAGGACAGGTATCCCCTGAGCACGGCCCCTGTGTGTCTGTATTCCTCACCTCTGTTCACTGCTCGGGTGGGACAGTAAAGATAGCAATGCTAAATGCTTTATATTTCTAATGTATACCTTCAAGAGTTCCAGGAGAGGTGAGGCCTAGCAGTGATGGAATGTGGGCAGAGAAGCCAGGGAAGGGTGAATGTCTGCAGCTTTGGAAGTGTGTCCAGATTGTTCGTTGTATGTCTCTTAGGATGCTTATATTGTTGGGGAAGCTGGGACATAGGTCTTCAGCTTAACGGATGGATTTGAGGGTAATGACCATTTGTTTCTCTTGGGGTTGTGTTTATATGGGATTGAGATTTGCTATTTCTAGTGGGCCCTGTTGTTATCACCAAGCTTGGTTAATAAAGACTCCTTAATAAATGCTAGACTTGTCTGGCGTGATCTTGCTCACACCCCGCAACAATATCAAAAAGGTCAATCCCTTTTTCAGTGAGTTTCAGATTTGTAATTCTAGCTAGCTTTACCAAAGACACTTCCTAAAGTTCACAGGAAATCCAACTAAAGGGCCCAGCGCAGTAGCCTAGCACCTAAAGGCCTTGTCTTGCACACACTAGGATCCCATATGTGGCCCCGGTTCTAATCCCAGCTGCTGCACTTCCCATCTAGCTCCCTGCTTGTGGCCTGGGAAAGCAGAAGAGGACGGCCCACAGCCTTGGGACCCTGTGCCCGCGTGGCAGACCTAGAAGAAGTTCCTGGCTCCCAGCTTCTGATTGGGCCAGCTCTGGCAGCAACAGCCACTTGGAAAGTGAACCAGTGAACGGAAGATCTTTCTTTCTGTCTCTCCTTATCTCTGTATATCTGCCTTTCCAATAAAAATAAATCTTAAAAAAATACAACTAAAAGACAAGCTAATTTTGCTGCCAAAAATTCTGAAATTCACAGGGACTTAAAAAAATTCAAAAGAAAATGTGTATTATGCAGAGCTGCAAATGGATGTCAAACGTTTTGCACTGAAGCAAGCTTCTGGCTTTGAAAGGAAATACTTATTTTTATTTGAAAGGCAGATTTACAGAGAGAAAAGGAGAGACAGCGATCAAAATCTTGCATCTGCTGGCTCACTCCCAAACTGGCCACAAAGGCCAGAGCCAAGGCCGTCAGATCTGAAGCCAGAAGCCGGGAGCTTCCTCCTCGTCCCATCTCCCACGGGGACGCAGGCGCCCTTGGACCTGAGTCGTGTGATAGCAGAGAGCTAGATCTGTCCTGCCACAGGCAGGACTCAAGCTGGCGCCCAAACGGATGTTGGCACCACACGTGGAGGCCTAAGCTGCTGTGCCATAGTGCAGGCGCCAAAATTTACTTTTAAATTCTGAATTTGCCATGCATTTTTTGAAGTACACTCATGAATCTGAGTCCTTAGATAAAATGAGAATGGGGAGCTTGGTGCTGTGGAGAGGTCATTGCTTGGGAGGCCAGCGTCCTCCAGCAGAGCACCACAGTCAAGGTCGTGCTGGGCTCCTGATCCCAGTTTCCTAACACTCACCCCTGGGGCCACACGTGGCGGCTCAGATCCATGAGTCCTGGCCACCCACATGGAAGACCTACACTGAGTTCCTGGCCCTGGCTTTGGTGCAGCCCTGCTTACTGAGTGCATTTCAAAGTAAACTAGCAAATGGAAGATTGATCTCTCTCTCTATATATATATATATCAACCTCTTCGTGTCTTGAGTTAATTTTTAGAAATAAAGACTTTTGGGCCCAGTGCTGTAGCATAGCAGCTAAAGTCCTCACCTTGCACGTACCAAGATCCCATATGGGTGCCAGTTCTAATCCCGGTGGCCCTGCTTCCCATCCAGCTCCCTGCTTGTAGCCTGGGAAAGCAGCCGAGGACGGCCCAAAACCTTGGGACCCTGCATTCCTGTGGGAGACCTGGAAGAAGCTCCTGACTCCTGGATTTAGCTCAGCTCAACTCCGACCACTGTGACCACTTGGGGAGTGAATTGGTGGATGGAAGATCTTCCTCTCTGTCTCTCTTCTCTTTATATAGGACTTTCCAATAAAAATTTTAAAAAAAATAAAGACTTTTTTTTAAAAAGAGCATAGTTTTCATGTGGTTCCTAATAACCGATGAGTTATTAATATTTCATTAAAAGATCATGAAAAAAAGTTTAAAAGATGCTTTACAAAAGCTGGAATATCTTCAGTGAAGATACCAAATGATCACAAATAAAACCCAACATTTTTATAACAATGTTAAAGACTGATTAACCCAAAGTTTCAAAAATAACAAATATTTTTATTTACCTTTAGTCAAAGTGCCTAAGTAACTGCCTGGTTAATGCATCAGCTATATTTTGTTTGAACAGATTTTCAAAATTACTAAGAATTTTGTTCATTCTCAATCACACACACAAAAATTCAAACTCTTGGTACAGATTTTTTGAAACTCATAAAACAGCCAAAAATTTGTAGAAATGTGAAAAAAATTGAATTTCCATTATACTAGATATTGCTCTTGCTACACTGGATCAAACACTCTGAATTTTTTTTTAAGAATTTTAAAACAAAAAGTTTGATGTTTTTCTCTAACTTTAAATCAAAGTATATTTCACACTGAACTTAGCTGGGATCAGTTTTCTGAGGCCGAGTCCAGGGTACCTGCCATGGACAGAGCTTTTAAAACCATTCAGTCCATAGCAAATCCATCTGCTGGTGAGACCATTTACAAGAAATACAAAAAGAATTTAGTGATTTTGCACATTGGAAATGCTTATTGGTTAAGTTGCAGAAGAAAGATTTGCTATACCATTAAATGCAATGCAAAATTTTCTTGAAACAAAAGAAGCACTTGACAATATCCAGTCATCTAAGGCAGAACTGAAATGTATGATCCATGCCACCACAATGGTCACGATTTATTTTCTCACTGACACAGTGCCGCATATTAATGAGTTAAAAATAACATTCCAAAGAAAGTAAAAATACACATGTGACCTACAAATTTGCAATGAGAATTAATGTTGAAACAGTAACTTTGTTTACTTGAATTTAATACTAAATTTGCAGATGTTCTAATATGAATCAGTATATTGAAGACTTTAATTATAATCAGTAGCATTATAAAAATTGCTGCCAAAGTTTAAACAAAACATTAAGAGCTACTCTGTTGGGTTGATACATTTTGATGATGCTTTTCAAATTTTTTTCTTTTAGGATTTATTTGTTTTTATTTATTTAAAAGATAGGGTTACAGAGACATAGGGGAGAGGTGGAGACAGACAGAAAGAAAGATCTTCCACATGCTGGTTCATTGCCCAAATGGTCCCAGTGGCCAGGGTTGGGCTAGTGCAAAGCCAGAAGCCAAGAGCTTCTTCCTAGTCTCCCACATGAGTGCAGGGACCCAAGCACTTGGGCCATTCTCTGCTTCTTTCTCAGGCAAATCAGTAAGGAGACGGATGGGAAGTGGAATAGCTGGGACTCAAACCAGCACTCATATGTAATGCTGATGCCACAGCCCATGGCTGTACCCACTGTGCCACAGCACAGCACTGGACTCGCAAGGTGACTTTTAATCCAATGTTATAGTATCAAGCTGACACAAGTTCATCAATTTACTGAAGTTGGATTCCACTTTCAAATAATATGAAATTACTCTAAATAGATCAACCAATGTTGTTACTAGATGAAAATATTAAAGGAAGATGATTTTTTGACCTTTAGTTTTTAGAAATTTTTAATTTATGTCTACAGTTGTTTAGATTTTTGGAACTACAGTTTTTGTTTTAATTAACTTATCGCAGGAGAGAGAAAGTGCCCACATTGGGTGGCATTCGGTCAAACCAAAACTGGGAGCTGGACTCTCAAACCAGCTCAACAACTTGGGCTAGAGTCAGGAGAGAGAGCTCAGCGACAGACTCGGGTCCCCTGATGCCAGAGCCTACATCTTAGCGGCATCTCAACTAAATGCCCACCTCATTCTGCACTGTCATCAGTAGGCTTTATGAGATCCGTATATGAGTCTAGTACTGCTGATGAAAACGAGGCATCCAAATGAAATCATCTGCCCACTTTTGAAGAGGATATGGAAACAAAATAAGAAATATATCATATTGTTTTACACAGCCCATAAAATTATCAAATTTTAGTTATTGAGTTCTTGAAATATATAGTTGAACTAATTTTACTAAATAATCATGAATTGCTACTGATAAAAGATGCTTTGCTTGTTTTTTAAGATACATTTTTTTATTTGACAGGCAAAGTTACAAAGAGAGAGGAAGAGGCAGAGAGAGGGCAGGGCGGGGATTTTCCATCCATCGAGTCACTGCTCAGATGGCCATATGCCCCAGGCTGAGTCAGGCCTAAGTCAGAACCTAGCAGCTTCAGCTGGGTCTCCCGCAGGAGAGCAGGAACTCAAACCCTTGGGTCATGTTTCACTGCTTCCTAAACTCATTAGCAAGCAGACTGGTCAGTAGTAGAACATCCAGGATGCTAGCTGGCACCCAAAGAGGACGCTGGCACTGTAGGCAGGAACTCGACCTCCACATCACACTGCCTACCCCAGACGATATTTTCAATAAATAAATAAATGAAGACGAATAGCCAAATTACCCACACACAATCCCTGATGAACTATGTACACACCCCCAACACACCACCAAGCAAGTGGACCATAACTCGTCACTCCTTAAGCTTCCCTTCCCAGCAGAACAGTATGGAAAGGGAGGGCAGAGAAACACCACAGTGGAGGCCCTTGTCCAAATGACCAGGGACCACTTCATCTAAGTATCATCTGAATGTGAGACCGAGGCACGCATCTGGAAGCAAATTGCCCTCTAGTTGTAAAACTGTGAAGTCAGACGCGACCACCTCAGCCCTCCTACATGGTATTTTCAACTCTCCTAGCCTGGAGGAGCATGCTGGCAACTTAATGGCCCTGGGGTATCAGACGCAGCCCCGACCTCACCTCTCACTAGCCATTACCCTGGCAAGTATTCTCTTCAAGTGGACAAGTCCCAGTCATGTGCTCATGGCTCCAGTGGGCTCCATAATGCCACATCCATACCATAGTGGGCACCCTGCATGCTAGCAGAAAGGCACCATACACCATAGTAGCCAGAAGAGTGGCTTCTAAGTCCACACTATGCCAGGCTACAGGAGCCAAACCTGCCATGGCCAAGGAGCCGTTAGCCGAACAGAGCGGAAAGCCTGGGAGTGGTACTAGGCAGTGAGCAGCTCGGTCCCAGGGGAGCAGTTAGCCTCTCTTTGGAAGTCATTCTGCTCCCCATGACACTCTGCCTCACAGGAGCTGGGTCACAGCCTGAGTGGGAGCTCCTCAGCATGCTTTCCCCTACCTATACAACAATTTTCTTGGGATCAAACATTTCATCTTTCCTTCTCTCTGTCTCCATTTCTCGGAAGCTTGCTTGCCTGCTTGCTTGTTTTGTTTTGTTGTTGTTGCTGTTGTTAAGGATTTATTTAGTTTTATCAGAAAGGTAGATTTACAGAGAGAAGGAGGGATTCACTCCCCAAGTAGCCACAACAGCCAGAGTTGAGCCAATTTGAAACCAGGAGCCAGGAGCTTCTTCCAGGTCCTCCTAACTGCATACAGGGTCCCAAGGCTTTGGACTGTCCTCAACTGCTTTCCCAAGCCACAAGTACGGAGCTGGATGGAAGTGGGGTAGTCAGGATATGAACTGGTGCCCATATGGGATCCCAACAGATGCAAGGTGAGGATTTCAGCCACTAGGGCATCCTGTCAGGCCCTTCCCAGAAAGTTTCAAGAGAAACTCACCGCAACTGTAACACATGAGCTTAGAAATTTCTTTAGCCAAAGATTTCACAGCTTACAGGTTCTAACCTTCAATGGAAGGCTAGAATAAGCACACGATCCAGTCAAATCCTTTACCATTCTAAACATCATGTCCTTTCTGCCAGTTTTCAGCACTGTTGTTCTTCAGTTCCATCTGAGACCTCCCCTGAATGTGTGTGTTTCTGTCAGCACCTGTTCTCCATAATGTAGATGGTCTCTAAGAAGGTGGGGGTGGTCCCCTTCTCTCCCCTCGTCTTCGGGTCGCTCCTCTGAGTTGTCCCTTATGATACATTCATAACCAGGTGGTTCTGTTTGAATGTAGGCTTCCAAACTCTGCCAGCCTCTGCCTGTTATCCCATTCCAAAGCTACTTTCCCATTCCAGGTTCTTATAAACACCACTACCAGTTTCTCTGTGGGCTGCTGTGACATAACACTATGAACTGTGTGGCTTATATAAACAAAGAAATTTATTTCTTGCAGTTTTAGAAGCTCACAAGTGCAAGATGAAGGTACCAGTAGATTCAGTGTCAGGTGAGGCCCTGCTTCCTGATTCGTAGGGAGCATCTGCTCAATGTGTTGTCACATGGGGGGTGGGACTAGCTGCTTCTCTGGGGTCTCCTTTGCAAAGCCACCTTGGGGGATAGGATGTCACCCGTGGGCTGCAGAGACCTTGAGGAGCAGTCCCCTCCCACATGAGATGGCTCAGGAATTGTCACACCCTACAGAAGCCCAGGAGACAGCCTAGACATCATGGATGAGATCCCGAGACAGGAGAAGGATCTTAGGGAAACATCCCTGACATACGGATAAAGTCAGGTTGTGAGTAACAACACAACAAACATACCACACTGACATAGGATCTTAACCTTAGGGAAACTGATGTGGGCTGAATGAGAATGGCTTGAACTCGTTTTTTGTTTTGTTTCGCTTTTTGTTTGTTTGGTTTTTGGTTTTGTTTGTTTTGTTTTCAGCTTTTCTGCATATCTAAAACTACTTGATAATAAAAAGGTTATTATCCAAAAAAAACCATAATGTTGCCTGCTGGCGGTTATTGTTTTCTTTCTGCGGCTACCACGCACTTTAAAACAGCGCAGATGGCCAGCCTCGTGTTGCTGCTAGAGATGAGGCCGCCCAGAGAGCAGAGGTGGACCTGCAAGCAGGAAACCCCTGGAGTGAGACCCACCTCTCTCAGTCTCACAGACCACACACTCCCCAGTCCCAGAGCCTTCCAGGCAGGATGAACTAGTGTCACAGAAAGCCAGCACAACTCTAGGCCTGTGATACACACGTATGGGCTGCTACTACGTGCTGCCTTGTTCCTCTTGCATACAATGGCAATACAATCCCAGCAGCCCTGAGGATCCACAGAGAAGGGAACGACAGAGCAGAGAGAGAACAATGCCTAGCCTGAGTCTTTAAACATCGGGCCCAGGCTCAGAACAGGAGTCCAATGCAACATCCTGTGGAACTGAAACAAAATGCAGTAAACATGGCTCATTGCTGCCAAGACACTGTGTGAGCTTGCAGGCCAATGGCCTATGTGACCTTTAGCACCAATGGGCCCCAATTTTCATGAATCAAGGCCCAAGTCTGGTTATCTCACAGGTGGCTCCAGGTAATTAAGTGCGTGGTTACCTTAATTGCTGGACCGGAGAAGAGCCAGGCCTGGGCTGTCCAGCCGAGATAGGTAGGGAATGTGTGGTATTTCCCCCTCATCTTGCAGGCTATTGTGGATTGCTCCTTTTCAAGCTATTGCGAAGTGCCCCTATAAAAGCCCTGTGAATGTGCTGTTTGGAGCCGCACTCCAAAAAGGGATGTTGGTCCCAGCTGGCTCGATGGCCAGTTGGTCAGTCAGTCAGTTATCTTGGCTCTCATTTATAATAAAACTTTATTGTGGCTGTCACTGGTGAATGTAACATTCTGTTTTAGTGGTCAAGTGGATGCAACAACCCCCATGTAAACCTTCAACAGGGAGCAGGCTCAACACTCTTCTTCCATGTAAGGGGCTCGGTTTCCACCTTTGTTACCACCTTGCCTGCTTGAAATCTACCTTGCTTTCTTTCTGTAAGCAGTAACTGCAGTCAATTTCTGTATCACAGACATAAAATTACTTCTGCCGGACACTTAAGTGCGTAAAATTTTTATGCATAAGAATAAAAAAGCTTAGTCGTCTATATCACGTAACACAATCATATAATCTACATCTGTTCAAAGTCAGCCATGCTACCAAGAAACACAGCCCAGTTTTCCTTCCCAGCAAGGGATGGACAAGTAACTCCTCTTCCGTTGCCCCTCCCAGAATGCCTGGCTTTCTGGTTGTCCATCTATCTCTAGGCACTTGCTCCGTCTTTCCCAGAGTGGTATGAGATCCTAGTATGCATCAGGCACCCTGGACTCATTCTCTGGTTTGAATGAGTTCTCCTGTCTTTTTCATGTGTGTGTCCTTTTTTTTTGCCAGGTAAGGCATCCATCACCTGGTGACCCAATGCACGGCTCCTGTCTCTTGGGCAGTTACCTCCCCAGGTGGTCCTCCTCCCTGCTGCAGCCACCCTCTACACGCACCACCGTGACCACCGATACCCACACAGTGTCCTTGCCTACATGGAAGAGCGAGGATGATGTGTTTTAGACCGAGTAGCAAACAAGCAAGGAATGCAGTGTCAAAGCACCTCATTCTATTTCCCTCAAGTAAAAGATGACAGACCAAGGCAGAGGAAGGGAGGTAGCAGCTGAGCTATCTGGGAGCAGATCTCTTTATTTCGAGACCCATGGGAGATGGATTTGCTTGCCTTGTTTGGTAGAAAACCAGACTTCCTCCCTGAACCAGGCTCACCAGTGTAGGGGAACACCACCACGCTGGACTGACCATTGTCTCACATCAACAGTAAATGTCACACCTGCCAGACACCACAACAAGAAACCCGAGTCATATAAGGACTAAACCACAAGGTGACATGAGCTGGATTCTAGGAAACCTCCAGAAAGTTACCCCAAAAAGCCACGAGTATTTGTTCCCCTATTAGTATGTACCTCATCTTTCATTAAAGAACCCCAAAAAGGTTAAGCACACTTCGTCCGGCAGGCCATGCCCCTCCAGGCAGGTCCCATGCCATCTTCACAGCAGGGCTCCGCCTTCTCAGAAAGATGCTTGCTGCTTGTTCTCTTGCTCCTGAATTCTCTCCAGCAAACCCAAGACCTGAGCCCTGGGCACCCCTCGCTGAGCTCCACCCCGCCTGCCTCTGGATTAGGGCGTCTACAGTTCCACTTTCCTCCCACAGGACTGAGTTCTGAGTTGTCTCTTACAAGCCATCTTACTCTATTTGGTCAAAAACATCTCTCCTAAAAAAATCATCCAAGCCAAGTTTACGAATCTTGAAAGAGACAGGCACAGACCTCACTTTTCATAGGAAATGAATGACTCTGTGTCACCCCGCCACAGGCAGGGGAGGGGGTGAGTCCCAGGTGCTGAGGAACAACCTTGAACTAGCAGTTGCTTGACTGTGACACAGACCAGATCTCCCGGCACTGAGAGCCAGGGACCCTAATTATTCTGCGGGTGAGCAGCAGGCGCCATAAGCAGTGCCAGTTGTCTTCAGGGATCCCAAGACAAAAAAGCCGAGCTGGGAGCGGGTGTTAGGAGGTTCCCATCCTGCTACTCAGCCACCGTGCTGTTCCCAGGAATGCCTTTAATCCTCTAAAGGACTTGCTTATTTGCTTTCCAGTAGCGGCCCTCTTTTGGCAGTTCTAGGGTGCCTTAGCTTTACAACAAAGGCGTGTTTGCACCAGACCTGGCCACATCTCTCTGGCTTCCATCTCAGGGCTTTCTCTTCACCAAAGGCAGTGTCATGCAAATAGCCCCCCGTAGACCACCTTGCCAGCTGGGACCTATTTTCAATTGCATACACACTGAAGCCCTCCAAAGACCTGTGAACTGTAAATAACCGGGGCTGGGAAAGGGGTCAGCTTGATTTAATTGAGAGCTGCATGCAGCTTTTCTGTAGAAATTCAAATGCCTTTGGGGTCTGTAAAAAAAATGCAGCTAGCACCTCCATTTACTCTTTAGACTTTGCTGTCTGGTGGAGGCCTGCTCTTAAAAGCTAATCAGTTCTTGTGCTCACTACCACTGGGCTCCCAGGACAGGCTTCCCAGTCCTGGGGGCAATGGAGCAGCATGTGTATCGCATGCAGCATCAAGGTTAAGTCCAAGGCCAGGCCAAGAGACTGCCCAGCACAAACCTCTTCCTCCCAACAGAGGACTCACGGCTGAGGTCACTCAGGGATTTCCCATTCCGCTCAAACATCACCTCCACGCCCCAGTGTCCAGATTAGCCAAAACAGAGTATGGAGGTGTGTGGCTCTCTGCCGGCCTAGGGCTCTGCGGACCTTCTGTTAAAGCAGTAGATAGTACCCTGTGTGTGTAAAAGGAGCCAAAGACACAAGATGAAAATAATGGAAACAATGCAACAGGCTCTGAGCCCAGGACCCAGTCTCCTGTCTACCTTCCCTTGCCCAAGGTGTCCTGGCCTGTTCCTTATCAAAAGGAACTCACTGAACTGAGAGAGCAGTACAGCTGGCCCAACAAGGTCAGAATCAGTGGCCTAAAGGAGTTGTTTGCTCCCCAAATTAAGGGTCAGTACCATCGGGTGGTTGGTTTAGGGGAATTCCACATCCCCATGCAGACCGTTTCAGAAGAGGGAAAAAGTGAGAGGGAACAGGGACCCACAGTCCTGTCCATAAAGAGCCCCAGTCTGAATGCAGACTGCTCCCCATCCTTTACTGAGACGCCCGAGTGGCCTCCAGATGTAATCATTTCTCTTTGCCTTTTCAAATAAACTCTGCTAAATTTTTTTGCTCATTCATCAGCCACATCTTTCATCACCAATAGAACAATTTCCTGGGTTTCAAATCGGTGGTAACACTTCCATCAAACCCACTAACAAGGATCTAGAATCCCAAAGAACTGCCAGGGGAAGGCTCCAGATGAGGAGTGCTGAATTCTGTGGGCGGAACTTAAGCACCTAAGCACGCACCTTACTGCATTGCGGGCAGGAAGGACTGTGGCTGAGGTGGCTCTTGGCAATGACGGGAGTGCGGCTCCCAGTGAGGGACACAGGACCCTCAGTGCCTGGCAACAGCCTTGCTTTGAGCCAGATGGTTCTCCCAAAGGGGTACATTTCACAAGGTCCAGGATCAGGACACCAGCCTGCTCTGGGGCAGGAGTACCCTGCAGACAGCACTGACCAACTGACCAACCCAAGGCCCTGAGATGATCAAGCACTCCCCTGTGAATTCAATCTGGCTCCCAGGGGCAGGTGGTTTACTGCCAGGATTGCATGCTGAGGCGAGATCCCGACATGTCCCTGAGCAGCGGTATGGATGCCCCAGTTCAGGGCACTGGGCAAGGCCCTTTGGCTCACCTTCCCCTGGATTAGGCAAGTCTATAGCCCCAACTACCAGAATCTGCAGGCGACTAAGTCTCTGTGGTGAAGACTAGAGGCCCCAGGAGTCTGCAAATCCCAGCCCCAACACAGCCCAACCCACTCCAGCCACAGCTGGTCCATTTGAAACCAGTGTTGGGTAAGGATGCCAAGCTTACCTGGAAAAGGAGGAAAAGGAAAGGGTTCAACTATCAAGTGATTATTATCACCCCACACTCTGCAGAAGCCATGAGTTCCTACACAAAAGAACTCCAGTGGCCCTCAGAGCCCTGAACTGGGAAAGAGGGGTTGGGGTCAGGGCCGGGGAGGAGAGAGAGCAAGAAGAAGAGACAAGGGTAGACAGTTCTTGGTTGGTCAGTGGTGCCCGTGACCTTCCTTTGACTGGTCAGTGATGCTGTGCTCTTTAAGAACTTTTTGTGATGGCCAAGTGGGCTTCAGTTGGTCTTGGGATTACATAAGTGGTAGTTATCATTTGCCCCAAACCTAGAATTAACTCTGCCTAGACCCAGATATCCCTAAACAAATCCCTCCTAGACAACACTGGCCAGCCAAGTTCTATTGGAGAACCAGATGACATTTTTGATTTTGATGATTAGAGCCTTGTAGAGCTGGCCATGTTACTCCCAAAAGTCAGTGAGTTCCTTTTGATAGAGGACAGGCAAGGGACACCTTGGGCTCAGGGACACAGACGCAAGGCTGAGTCCTTTACAATCTAGGGTTTTGCTCTCACAAGGCCACTGAAAGCTGCGGTTTTAGCAGAGCAGCGCTGAGCACAACCCGATCCTGCCCGTGTTGCCAGCCCGCCTCCGCTCTGACATGTCCGTGCCAGTTCTTCAGAGAAGTGGACACAGGATGGCTGTGAACAGCTGTGCTTGTGTGAAAGAAACACAGACAGAGGCAGGTGCATCCTCTGTAGCCCAGACTCCCCTCCTGCCTGAGGATTTTGCACAGGAAGAAAGGATGGGGGGGCGTCTGACCCCTGACCACAGGTGATAGGCATCTGGGAGGCTCATGTGCATTGGCAGGCCAGCTCTGCACGCCCTTCAGCAGGAGGTGGTTTCAAAGTTTCTGGACAGGCAGAGGAAGTTCTACTCTCAGGGCAGATCCCCAGGCTGAGCTTCCCCTTTCTGCAGTGAATGCATTTGGACTGTTTTCCTATTTGATTCTTGTCATCTTGTTCCAGGGAACCAGGAGGAGGTAACAGGGACATTTTCTTGGCCTCCAGAGCAGCCTGCAGCAGGTGGTCCTTCAGTCACACACTAGCTTCCTTCATACCAGCAGGTGCAGACCTGGATGGTGGAAGTGCCAGCTAGTACGACTGACCTAGCCACAAGCATGGCCACCAGTCCTGGGACCTGGCAGAGTGGGACAGCAGAACACACACCCCTCTAAGAAGGATCACAGGAATCTGTCGCCAGTATAACCCTTCACATAGGAGCCCTGGCAAAGCAGCTGTTCTGATGCTATATACAGCCCTGCCTGCCCAAGGCCTCGCCTGCCCACACAAAAATGAGGGCATTCACAAGAATGCGCCCATTGGTATGCATGCATTTACAGCAACACATGCAGCAAGAAAGCTGTGTCACCAGCTGGCTCCTCTTCTTATAAAGGATTAAAGAATGCAGATTCAAAAAAAAGTTGGAGTTCTCAGTCACTCCTGTTAGTGCATAAACACACACACACACACAATTTCCATGCTTCCTTTTTCTGAGTGCGTCTGACTTCCTTCTGGTGCTTTTACAGCCTCTGGGTGTGATCTCTAGGTAGGGAAGGTGCCACAGGCTGCCATCTGAGCTCTGCTTGCTTTGCTCTGTCTTGGTACCCCACTTCCACATGAGAGAGCCTAGGCTGGAAGGCAGAGACGGGGACCTGGCCCTTCTTGCATTCAGACCCTCGGACCTTGCTAGCCCCAGCAGCAGCGTCCAACGCACCATGCACACGGGACCCTTCTGCTGGTGCACTCAGTCTGTGGGCACCAGATCCCCTCTGCTGTAGGAGCCCCACGAGACGGCCTTGCCCCTGGAGCTCTAGCTGCTCCCCAGCTACCTTCCTGAGTGCCATTTGCTTCGGCCCTGTCTCCCAAGCCCAGTGGCTTGCCCCGTGACACCTCCACACCCTCACCCGCTCTGCCTGGCAGTCTGCACATCTGGGCTTTCAGCAGAAGCCCAGTCTCCCAGGAAGATTCCCCAGGCCTCTGGTGCCTCCTCCCTCCAACATCAACTAGGCCTGGCAGGGGTCTGTGCTATCCCGGGACTCCCTTGTCCGTCTCTGCTCCTCTGCAGGTAAACAGAAGAGCAATAAAAGGAGAGGGGAGACACAAAAAACCAAGGCCACGGAGCTGGGTGCGACAAGGGCAATGTAACAGGAAAGCGATAACAAAGAGAAGAATGGGGCTGGCACCATGACACAGCAGGCTGAACCTGTCTGTACAGCAGCTACCCATTTGGAAACCGTTCTGAGTCCTGACTGCTCCTTTTCTGATTCAGCTCCCCAGTAATGGCCTGGGAAAGCAGTGGAGGAGGACTCAAATTCTCGGGCCCCTGCCACCCGTATCGGAGAGCCAGAAGGAATTCCTGGTTCCTAACTTCTGACTGGGCCAGCTCCAGCATTTGTGGCCATTTGAGGAGAGAACCAAGGAATGAAAGATCTCTGTGTGTCTCTGATTCCTCTTCTCTTTGTAATTCTCCCTTTCAAATAAAAATGAAATAAATCTTTCAAAAGAAGAGAGAAGACAGTAATGAAACCTGGGGGAGGGTGATGAGCTAAAGCAGTGGAAAGCTTACATCAAGGGGCTTCCCTAACAGGGACGTGGGCCGAAACCTCCGTCACTTGGGTGTGTGTAAGTCCAGGAAAGCACCATTTACCTCCAGCAACTGCAGGGCATGGAAACAAAACTCTTAGCAGACAGAAATCAAATTCCCAACACACCAAGAAAAAAGAGAAATGAGAACCACAGACCATCCTGTATATCGATGTTGGCTTCCACCTACATGGAGCTGCTCAGGGTCCAATGTAACTCCAAGCCCGCAGCCCAGAACCCAGATGGAAGGTCCAGTCCCACACGGGCACCCCAGGAATGCTGGGCCTCCATGTGCTAATTCACCAGAGCTCAGGTGCCCAGCAGCCGCTGTCCGCTGGGAGTCCCCGTACAGATTCAGTCTGGTGCCAAATTCTTGCTTTAATCCTTTGCACAGCTGAGACATGAACATAAACACACAGCTCCCTAACAGCAGACAACAGAAGGGACACGAGGAGGTGGCCCACGCCCTGGCTGAGATGCAGCTCAGGAGGCAGAAAACGATATTTCTCTCTGCTTGATTCAGAATGAAAGATCAGTCAGTGAAGGAGATGCTTGGAGCTCGAGCGTGAATAAACAGACTTTGAAAAGCAATGAAAGGGCATAACTGGAATGAGTACAGTAAAATACTATGCACACACTAAATATTGACACAGTCATGGGGTTTCAAACTAACTTCAAATTCAAATCGCCCAGAATCTGCTCAGGCTAATCCCAATCTTCCTTTTCTCATTAACTTTTATTTTTTCTTCTTAATCTAAGCAAAAGAAAAGTTAGAAGAATGTTTGGGTTGTGATTAAGACTTTTTTTAAAAAATCTATTTTATTTTTATTGGAAAGACAGATTTAGAGAGAAAGAAAGAGAGAATGATCTGCCATCTACTGGTTCACTCCCCAGATGGCCACCACAGCTGGAGCTGAGCCAATCCAAAGCCAGGAGCCAGGAGCTCCTTCTGAGTCTTCCATGCAGGTGCAGGGTCCAGTGGCCTTGGGCCATCTTCCATTGCTTTCCCACTCCTAGGAATCAGCCAGAACACAGCAAACTGACTGCAGTCACTGTGTATTCCTGAGTTAGGCTCTCAACAGAGTTAGGCTCTTAAACTGGCAGCCATATGGAATCCTGGCACTTGGAGGTGGAAGATTAGCCAACCAAGCCATCCTGCTGGGCCCAATAAGAGCAGGACTTCTTTCAAAGCAAGTGGAAAAATTAAAACCCTGAAATCTCACTTTTCTGATTGCTCCATTTTACTGTGCAAGAATAATCCTGCCTCTCCATGTGACAGGGCCTGTATTCTCCTCTGTCACCTAGGGGATTCTGCATCTCCTGGTCCCTTCGTTCTCTCTGAATGAAGGGATGCCAGACATAAGGAACTGTCCTCACACGTATGTACATTAAAATATATATGTTCTATATTTATGTATATACATATATGTATGTACATGTGTGGCACATGCATATGTACATAAGTATATGCTATACTATTATGTGTTACATAGGTTATATATAACATATATACATATGTATAACAAAAACAGTGATTTCTCTTTGTAGAAGCTCATTCCCCAATCTGTCAACAAATCTTTACCCGGAAATAGAAAATATGACAAAGCTGTATCAAAAGAAAAAGAAGAAAAGGACAAAATAGAGGAGAAAGAGGGATAGAAGAGGAGAAAAAATGTACAAGTGTTTGAGGCCTCTGATGAATCCAGTTAAGATGTGTCCGCCCTTTCTCCGCACAAATCAGTCTCCAAAATGACTTGTGCTCAGAATAACTGAGTGTGTGCACAGCGGGTTTCCAAGAACAGGCAAGGACAGCTGCACCTGCACAGACAGCTGCACACATCCTTCACCAATCCAGCCTGCTCAGAAATACTTCTCCATCACAGGAGCCAGTGAGGCCTAGGACAGGCCAGGGGCTCTCAGAGGACTGACTCAACTGCACTGCCGTCAGCCAGGAGAGTGAGGTCCAAAGGGGCTGAGCCAGCTGTCCCCAGGCGGGCACTTGCGTCTGGGCTCGGCCAATAGAAGTTTCTCTGCCTTGTAAACATTTCTCAAAGACTTTGTTTTGGTTTTTTTTTCTTAAGACTTATTTGAATGGCAGAGTGACTGAGAGAGAAGAGAGAAAAAGAGACCTTCCATCTGTTGATATCTTGCCCAAATGCCTGTGGCAGCTGGGGCTGAGTCAGGCCAGTTGGGAAGCAAGAACTCCAGCTGGGTTTCCAAAACCTAAGTGTGAAAACCAGTGTCTGCTGCTCTGCAGGAGTATCAGCAGGAAGCTGAATCAGAAGTGCAGGGCAGACTTGATCTCTGGGCACTCCAATGTGTGATAGGACATCTCAAGCAACCAGGCAATGGCTTAGCCCACTGAGCCATGTAAGCCACCCTTCCCAAAGACGTCTTCGTACCTGTTCCTCCTCCCGTGAGCATGGTCTATCCTCCCCACGGCGTCTGTTCAGCTTCTCCGCACTGTTGTGTACTTGTCCTGGCTGCAAGTCTCAGGCAACTTTCAGTGGATTTTTCCCCAAGCATTTCATATTTTGATGAAATTATAACCAATATTTTAAGTTTCAGGATCTGGATATTCATGGACAGATGCAGTTGATTTTGCATATTTATACTGGGTTTTTCCATCTTGTTGGGCTCACTCCTTTGCTCCCTCAGACTAGCCTGAGAGTAAAGACAGTTTCATTTCTTTCTTTCCCATCCAAGTGCCTTTTATCTCTTTTTTCTACCTGAATGTCATGGTCACCATGGCTGGGAAATGTGCCTAGAACTGGAGACAGAGATCTCAAAGGCAAACTGTCTTTCACCGGCAAGTAAGAGGCCAGATTAGGACATTTTCAACAGATGCCTGTATCAGGAAGAGAAATGCTGCTTCCTGTTCTGAGTTGTTGAGAGCCTAACTCAGGAATGCACAGTGAGTGTAGTCTGTTTGCTTTTCCGCATCCATCAGACTCATGACTTTTTTTTATTTTTACTTTCACAATATGGTAAATTGCAGTGAACTTTAAATGTTGAGTAAAAGTAACATTCCTAGGGTAAACTTAACAAGTCACGATGTATGCTCCTTTTTAAATAATACATTCGATGCTTTAAAATTCTGTTTATAGTTTTTGCATCTGCAGGATGAGGGAGATAGGCTGTATTTTTCTTATAAGGTCCTTCTTTGATTTTAGGGTTGTGCTGCTGCTTTGGGAAGTGTGTTAGAATCTAAGAGGAAGACAAAGACACAGGAACAGACAAGTTTTCTATCAAGAATGACTGAAACAGGAGTTTTGGATAATGAGGGATATAAAGTGAGAAGTAGGAAGAACAGGTACAGTCGATAGGAGAGAAGGCAACCAAGGAAGGATTCCCAGTCACCCCAGGGCCAACAGCCAAGCCTTGCTGGGTGGGGTCATGGCTGTGGCTCACCAACAGCCCAACTCACCATGGCCCCACATCCATGGAACTTTCCAGAAATCCTCCCTCCAGGTAGGCAGGAAAAGCTGTTACTGGGGAGTTGGCCATTACAGAGTCTCCTACAAAACTCTGCAGGAGATTGGGAGGAGATGCTGGCCAGTGGATAGCTGACTGGTCTGCCCTGCAGGTGCCAGGTGCTTCTCGAAGCCAGCCAGATGGCAGCAGCAGTGCCCGAGAAGCCAGCTGTACTGAGGAGGGCAGGCGCCGAGGAGCCTGTCCCACCACCACAGGCAAATGCCTGCCCTCCGCTCACATGCACTGGCATCCACATGTTCCATTCATTCCCTTGGTTCTGCATAGTGTCTAGTCATTCCTGCTGCTATTCATCCAACCTCGCCCAGCTTCTCTCTGGCAATATTTATCTTCTGTTACTCTTCTTTAGTGTATTTTTGATCCTAACCCTTCTAGTTCTCATCTCTGGATATGGGTCTTCTTTATTATCTTCCCTGACTTGACAACTTTTGAACATAGGGAATACATGATAATTACTGCTTTAATGTCTTTGTCTATTAAATCTGTCATCTGAGCCATGTCTGAGTCACTTTTGATTGATTGGTTTTTCTATTTATTAGGGGTTGCATATTCCTCTTCACTTGCTTGCCTAGTGACTTTTTACTGAAACTATAAACTGTGAATCTCACTTTTTACATGGTTGTCAACTGGCGCATCCCCCTAAATCTTCTGGAACTTTGCTCTTAGGTGCAGCTAAGATCCCTGGGCACCAGTCAGTCCTTCAGGAATTAATTTTCAGCTTCATTGGCCAGGTTCTGATCGGTCTGTTTACTCTAGGACAATGTTTTGCCCAATTCTAAGACAATAGTCCTCTAAGTTTCAAAGTCAAATCCTCATGCATTCTGAGAATTGCCGCTCACGCCACTGGTGATGAGCGGCAGCGATTGTCACCTGTCATCACTTCAGAGGGTCCTCTCTCTGCCAGCCCTGCTCGGTGTTCAGTCGCACGGTCCAGGTGCACTGGCTGCACATCTCCAGAGATGCAGCCTTCCACATATGCTCTCCTCCTGGGGACTCTGTCACACAGACACACAGACACACACAGTGCCAGGACCTCCAGATTCCCAGCTTTGCCTAAGACCCACAAGTCACGACACCCTACCTCTGACCACATATCATGCCTCGCTTGCAGTATCCCACACATACTCTACAGGCAAAATGGAACTGCTCCATGTTGCTCATGGCTCCTTGGCCTTCACTGTCCTGTAATCTGTCATTTGAATTCTGAGGCCATTTCACGTGGAATACAAAAGCCCAGCCCATTACTGCCTACCAATGAGAAGTAGACACCTGAGCCTGTCTCTCCGCATGTCAGTGTGGCAACACATTAGTAGCACGGTCATCACACACTAAGTCCGTTCCATCTGAGCATCAGCAAGAACAAGAGTCTTTGGACAGGAGACTCCCGGTGTGTGGGTTGGGGCTTGGCACAGCTGAACACCAAGATGGGGCTGCAATGGGGGGTGACACAGCTCTCGGACCAGCACCCCCTTACACGTCTCAGATCTATGAGACATGACTAGTCCTGCACAGGCTTTCACCATGTGCAGGTAAGCCACTGCAGGACTGGGCTGCTGGCCACCCACTTCCACCTGCCCCAACAGGCTGCTCAGTACAACCAACAGCTCCAACACCAGGCCTCTCTTTCCCAAGCACTGAGGTTCGAGGGAGCTGATACCCCAGGCATTCACGTTCAACTATCAAGGGGGGGATCCCTACTAAGAAGAGCCTGTGAAGTTGCACCCTCCAGGGTTGATAAAGGAATAAATTCTCCTTATACTGCTTTCCACCTCTCTTGGTGTCAGCCCTTTTATCACAAAAAAAAAGACAACCCCAAGTCAGCTACCCAGGCACAGATCGTGTCTGCACAGAGAGATCCTGGTCTGAGGTAGCTAACACAATTCATTCAAAGTAAGAAAGATCCCACACCCCAGACAAGAGGCATGCAAACTCCTTCTTCCACACTATCACTCCAACACAGAAACTGCTGTGTCACTGGCACTTGGGCTAGCAAAGGACGTTGGTCGAACTCCAGATCCCATGAGGGCTGACGAAGCATCGTACACTATGTCAGGCACTGTCAGACATCAAGGAAAGAAAGAGAGAAAAATCAGAGATTGATCTGTGAAAGTATGGTCAAGGAGAGCCTACATGATAAGGCTGTATTGGAGCAGAGAATCAATACACTGCCAACACTGGTCGAGAGCAGCAGCAGCAGGTTAAAGTGCCTGAGACCAAGCTGGACGTGGCACACTCAGGAAACCCTGGCCAAGCAAGGGTCGGGGAGGGAACTCCTTGGGAGGACCACCCTGGCCGTCGTGTGTGGGAGGAGAAATAAGGAAGCGAGGAGGCGGCTAGGACCACAGCGGATGGAAGTAGTGCCAACGGAAGCTTGTTCAGAGGCAGAGCTGGGAGAGGTGATTAGGTTCTGGAAACATTTCAAAGAGGCAGCATCTGGATTGGATTGGGATGTCAGGGGAAGGAGTCAGGACACTCTCTGGGTTTTGGCCAGAGTAACCGGAGAAATGGAGTCGTGTGTGAGAGACTGGTAGTTTCACTCTACAAACTCAAGGAAGCAAGAAACATGAGCATTCTCTCAGCTGGTGCACAGATCTCCTCTGGGTTGGCGCTCCATTATCTTCCTCACCCTCCACAGAGGCATGTGGAAGCTGGAGTCGGACTCCCATACCGGCCATTTCCACTCCATTCTAGAGAGTAGGATGTGGGCAGGCCCTGCCCTTGGGTCTCCAAACCTCCCCAGTGGTTGTGAAACTTTGTGTCTCCCAGACTCTTAGCTAAAGTCAAACCCCTGTAAGATAACAGCAGGACCCAGGCACTCCCGGGTCTCCCTTAGACCAAGGTGTCCCCGCCTGTCTTTATCAAAAGAAAGTCACAGACGAAGAAGTCACACAGCTGGCCCAACAAGGATCTAATCACCAGACTCAAGGAGCCCTTTGCTGCTCCTCCAATAGATAAAACTTGGCATGGCCAGTACTGCCTGGAGGGATATGATTAAGGGAAATTCCAGATCCCAGCAGAGAAATTCCAGGACCTACTGAAAGGACAGATATCGAGGTAAATGGCCTAAAAAGCACAGCATCACTGGCCAAGCGAGAGAAAGTGACAAGCACGACAGACCAACCAGGAACTTGGACATGGCTGATCATGCACTTCTGAGCCCCAATTACAATCTCTAAGGACCTTCACCCCAAACTCCTGGGGATACCCGGGAATGAAGCAATAGCTGTCTGGTTTCTTGCTCTGTACTTTGCAATAAAGCCTACTTCCTTCTACCACCCCCATTACAGGTATGGTTTTCTGTACCCATATTTGGAGGCCCTAAGCAACTTGAGCAACTGGTTTGGGGTGTTCAGAAACAATTCCAACCAGGGAAAAAGTATGGTCCCCTGTAAGAGAGACCCCATTCCTGCCTACCTGCCTTCCTAACTCACTTCCTTTTCCCTTCCCAGCCCTCAAGCACAGGCTCAACAACCTTTGGTCATTTGAGGGAAAAACCAGTGGATGGTATATCACCACCTTTCAAAGAAATAAGTTTTTGAAAACAAAAACTAGCTCTGAGGGGGGCCCATCCTAGGAAGGTGACCAGTTTCTTTCTGACCTGCAGAAGCTGCTCCAGGCCCTTGCTGTAATCACAGAACTACCCCAGTTGCTCCCAGCACAGAACAGCACAGGTCGGGTAAGCAGTGAGCCCTCTGTCTTCCCAAGGTGTTCTCTAGAACCTAACCAACCCGGGGAAGGGTAACGCTTCAACCAGGCTGACTGGCAGCCAGAGTGCCACAGGACTGTGCACACTTCTTCCATGGGGTGGAAGGGGGCCTCCTGTACCCCAACAGGACCACAGCAAGAGGCTACAAGCCTCAGACTATATTGCGTAGTCCGCAGGGACATCCCAAGGAAGCAAGAGACAAAAACAACCACACAGGAAGAAATCTTCACTTCCAGTCCTATCGTGAGAGCAGATGGTAAGTATAACACAGCTTCCAGCTCGGCCAGGTCTGGCCATCCACACACAATCACCAGGTGCGCATGCACGCACACACACACAGGAAAGGAATCAAAGCAAGCACCGAAATCAGACATGGTAGAGATGTTGGAAATATCACCCCAGAATTCAAGACAGCTGCAACTGACACGCAAAGGGCTCTGACTTAAAAAGGAGACAGCACATGAGAACCCAGGGAAGGTGACCAGAGAGCCGGAAGCTCTGAGAAAGAACCAGAAGAGAAGGACGCAAATCAAATCCTCTGCATCAGAAATGAAGAATGCCTTGACTGGACATGGTTCAAAAACATAGCAATCGTGCCCAGTGCTGTAGCCCAGCAGCTAAAGTCCTCAACTTACATGCACCAGGGTCCCATATGGGAGCCAGTTCTAATCCCAACTGTCCCACTTCCCATCCAGCTCCCTGCTTGTGGCCTGGGAAAACAGTCAAGGATGGCCCAAAGCCTTAGGACCCTGTGCACCCATATGGGAGACCTGGAAGAGGCTCCTGGTTCCTGCTTTGGATCTACTCAGCTCCAGCCATTGTGGCCACTTGGGCAGTGAATCATTGAATGGAATATCTTCCTCTCTGTCTCTCCTTCTCTCTGTATATCTGACTTAGCAATAAAAATAAATCAATCTTCCAAAGAAAGAAAAACACATCAATCAAGGCACATCCTTCCCAGCACACATCCTCCGATCATTTCCTTCACACTAAACGACCAAGCAGAAGTTCTCAGGGCCCAGCACTCCCTCCGTGACTCCCTTACTCCACTGGACACCTCCGCCTCAACTCCTTCTCTTCTCCTCACATACTCACCCTTTCCGCACCTCCATACCATTACCCAAACATCGCAGGCAGGTTCCAGTTGGAATCTTCTCACCTCCATCTGGTTGATCACGGCCCCAACACCTGCCTGGCTGTTCCTCACTCCACTTGAACATGCTATGGAGTTCACCTGATAACTGCTGACCACTTCTTACCTCCAATCCTTTGCCAGACCATCTCCTACCAGAATATACATTCCACTATAGACAGGATTTGTTTTCTTTTTCTATTTGGTTCTTTGGTACAACAACTTAAAGTGAAAAATCTGAGACATGTTAGACACTCAATACGTGTATTTAAATGGTAGAATAATGGGAAGGAGGACAGTGTAGGAACTGGGCATGCACAGCATGGGGAGGCAGACGTAGGGGCAGTCCTAGGAAAACCAAGTTCTTCCCTTTGCAAAACTGTTGGTATAGAAAGAACACATGATCAGTGAGATAAAAGGAGTATGTCTCAGACGTGGTCACAGTCCCAGAAGAGTGAAACCAAGCATAGACAAGGAAGTCAACAGCAAGTCAAGGCAGAAAGTCAGGCTCAGTTCGGCAGGCACAGCCATGACACCTGAGACACGAAGATCTGGCAGCACAGGAGTGAGGCACCAGCGACATTCCTGTACCGACCTACCTTTCAATACAGAGCACTCTGTCCTTACAGGATCACTGTTGATGGGCCAAAGGAGAACATGTCACAGAACATTCTCCAGCCTGGGAGTCAGAACAGCCCAGTTCCACTCCTTGCCCCACCACACGTAAATTTTCCCGGAAATGTTTCACTTTGCAGGACAGAGGAATTACACGTCCTGGTCGAGCTCATGCTGTGCTATGGGAACGAAGAGAACGCACATTTGGGAAACTATGAGCACAAACTACAACATGTTTACATTTTTCACAATCCCTTCCACCCATTACTATAATTTTGAGCCATTATAAATGTACAAGTTATGATTTAAATTATTATTTGATACAGTTTTATGCAGTGAGTCTGAGTTACAGCATGATTCAATATAACATATGTGATTGGCACCCAAACTAGCCAACACGTGGAAGCCAGTCATTTAAGCTGCACTCAGAGAGAACTGTGTTTGAGGTCATCACTTTTTTTTTTCCTTTCAAAGAAGATGTCCAAACCAGCGCAAGCCAGGACTAAAGGGAGGTAGGACAGTGATAAAATGGTCTCAGATCTGCGCTTCTTAGAACTATAATGCCTTGTACTGAAATCCTAAGTAGTGAATATATTTTCCCTAGCTATCTAAACTGCTATAAAGACACAGTGAAATATATCTGTATCTTGTTTGATAGCACTTGGTAAATATTGTTCTCTTAACAGACGTTATAAATTACTCACTGCCACGTCGCAAAAAGAGAGTCAGCCTTTGCAGCGATGAAGTAATCAAAGGGCTATATTTAAAAACTTGGCGACTGCAGCCATAAAATGTGATTTAACTGAGGATTTTATGCTGTGCTCATGAACAGGTCAATCAGGCTCTTGGGTACTTATCTCTGGTGACTTCTGGTTTCACAACCCAACACCAGGAATGTAGTGCAACCCAGTCACAAAAATCACCACGGCGTCTCCGTCTTGTAGTGCCAGTGAAAAGGTGCTGCATTAAATTGTATTTTATTTACTTCTTTACTAAAAGCAGAAAGAGAGAGAATGAGGATACCAGATCTCTCATCCGTTGGTGAAGGAGGACTTAAGATTCTTTGGTCAAATCTCAAATCCCAGATCTTGAAGGGTATAAACTGAAGGACAACAGCTTAAATACTATGTACTATTAAATGTACTATTAATATAGTATATGCTAATATACTATATACAATAATATAGTATATATTAAAATAATATAAATACTATATACTATTGTAAGATTAAAAACCTTATGACATGAGTATTTTTTAAGTTATCAAAACTTAGCCATGGGCCTGTGTTGTGGCACATCAAGTTAAGCCACCACCAGTGATGCCAGCATTCTCAGCATCCTCTATCACAGAACAAGGTTCCCATTCCAGCCGCTCCGCTTCCAATCCAACTCCCTACCAACATGCCTGGGAAAGTGACAGGAGATGACCCAAGTGCTTGGGCCCATGCCACCATGTGGGAGACCTAGGCAAAGCCCCTGGCTTCACCTTGGCCCAGTCCCAGCCATTGTGGCTATCTGGATGTGAACTAGGTGATAGGAAACTCTATCTCTCACTCTGTCTGTCACTCTGCTTTTCAAATCAATAAAATCATTTTAAAAATCATTTACACATATAAATTGTTAAAAAAAAATTCCTTATGGAGCCAAAGCACAGGTGACTGACAGCATGCTTGTGGTTCTGCCATTATATGAAAATCAGCAAGTGCACTAAGAAATGTTCTAAAACAGGGCTTGGCCAACTTTACTCATCAAGGGTCGAGAAGGCAATACTCTGGAACCACACAGTCCCTGACAGCTACTGACCTTTGTACCCAAAAGCAGCCAAGACTTGCGTAAGGGAGCAATCCCAGATGCCTGCCAGGAACAGGCGACTGTGGACCCTGGGACTTGATGTCAGGGAACTCCTCGTGTGTCATGGAATACTCACATTTCGACCTTCACCCATGCACTTGTGTGAAAGCCATCCTACGTGGCTGTGGACTGCACAAACAGCGGAGGCACACAGGACCCGCCTTGGAGGAGGGTTCTCAGACCTCATGGAGAACCCCACCCACAGAGATAACGGCCATTTTCTCTGTGGCCTGTGGGACCCTCTTTGTCTCATCCAATTTGGGGAAGAGTTTCATTATAAACTCTGACTATTAAATTACCACCGAACTTAGCTTAACCTGTACATAAAAATCATGGGACTCAGAACTGTCCCACCCTCAAACTTCCGTCCCTCTTCTGTAGTGACATCCTACCAAACTCAAAAACACTCCCCCGCCCCAGAACCTCCTAATCTGCTCTCTGTGTTGCAGTGTTGTTCTTTTGAGAATGAAATTAAACAGCATGCCATCTTCTGAGAAGTGCCTTCTCACGAAGCAGGATGCCTTTCAAATTTACCCCATTTATATGAGTCGGTTAGCTCTACCATTCTTGTTCCTGACACTTGCTCTGTGCTTGACATCCTGTGCGTGACTCACTCACCCACTGAAGCACATTTGGGTTTTTCTAGATATCATCTATGTGAACCCAAGCTGAAAGTCACAAACAGTCTGTCGTGCACACCTAAGTTTTCTGTTGACCTGGGAATTACCTGAGTGTGGGACAGCTGGCTCAGGTGGTGTCTGCCACAGCTTTCCAGAACAGCTGTACCATTTTGCATTCCACTCACTCTAAATCCTCTTGAGTACTTAATATTGTCAGTATTTTCGTTTCACCTTAGTTAGCCATCCTAACAGATGTGCCATGATTTTAATGATGATGGTGAATGCCACACCAAATGCTACTTACCATCTGTATTTCTTCTAGAATCAAGTGATGAGCTAAGCTCAGGCCCACTTTCAAACTAGGATGTCTGTTTTCTTCGGATTGAGTTTTGAGGCTTCCTTTAGGGCTTATTAATTCAACAAGGAGAGAATTTTTCATCCACTGGTTCACTTCCCAAGTGCCCACAATAGCCCAGGGAAGCCAGGCTCAAGCCACGAGCCAGGACCACCCAGGTCTCCCACAGGAGAGCAACCCAAGCATCTGGGCCATCATCTGTGTCTTCCCTGTGCCTTAGCAGGAAGCTGGATCAGAAGCACAGAGTTGCCAGGACTTTAAATCAGGTGCAGTGGCATGGGTTGCAGGCACCTCAAAGCAGCAGTTTAACTTCATCTTCCACAATGACCAACCACCCTGAGAGCTTTTAAAACACTCCTGGTACACGTTGTTTTCTGGATGTCACTTAAAAATATTTTACCCCAGTTTGTGGCTTATCATTTCCATTCTCTAATACCACCTGTCACAGAGCAAAACTTTCCCATATTAATGCATTCCAATTTATTGATTTTTACTTTACATGGGTCTGTTTTTAATTTCACATCTAAGAACTCTTACTTTAAATCAGGGCATAAAGATTTGTCATGCTTTCTCCTAAAAATTATATAGTGTTATGATTTACATCTGGGTGGATGATCCATTTGGAGTTAATTTTGACTCATATGTGATAGTTGGATCAAGTCCTTGCCTGCGGATGTTCAGACCACAAGACTCTCTCTCGATCGGTTTGCTTTATGCCTTTGTCCACACGAATCTGCCCTACCCCTGTGTCTGTAATTAGTTCTAGGTTCTGCATTCTGAGTCACTGGCCTGTTTCTTCCTAACTGCTCTACTGCTTTCAGAGTAAATCTTAACACTGGGTGATAGGATTCTTCTGGTCCTGTGAGGCCTTACTCCTTCCCTTTTCCAGTCTGGACAACCTGAATCACCTTTAAGTTCACTGAGTTCTCGCCCGTCTCTATTCTGCCTTCAAGTAAGTCTCCACTTCTGGCTACTGAACTTTTCTGTTATGAATTTTTCATTGGCTCTTATTTATACCTTCTGTTTAATTATTTAGAGTTTGTGCTTTTCTATTCATTTTGAGGGTATTCCCCTTCTGCATTGGACCACTTTTAGAACAGGATCTTTAAGATGCATATTAGGAAAAGAACTCTGTATGGGCACTCAGCTTTTTTACCAAGGCCAATTTATGATTTAATTTCATTTCTCTATGAACTTTATATAGTGTCTTCCTAGCTGCTCCACAGTTGATTTCAGGGTCATTCTAACAACCTGTGGCATTTGTTGACTGTCTTTTCTTCTGTTGAGAAAGAAATTTCCCTAGCTGTTTCTATGCCAAGTAATTTTAAATTGTGTCCTGTACATTTTGATTGTTACTTAATGAGTAGGCCTTAAATCCTATGAAAAATGTTCAACGATTTTATTTTTTTAGGCAATCAGCTTGCTTGGGTTCAGCCCCTGGGTTCTGGGCAGGCTTCTGTAGGTTGTGTTTTCCATTTCAAATTATTTGCAAAGTCTCTGTAATGCTATTTGGCTCTGTTTCACAAATCTGCTACCCAGTGGCTGGTCTGGGATTTGGAGGGTGATCTATCTTATAAATCAGAATTCAAAATCTATAGTCTACTGTTGAGGGTCAACTGTAGGCATGTGTGGCTTGGATGTGATCCCAGGAGTTTGTAAACAATGTTTCAGTGTCAATTTTCCCAGCTTGGCCCTCTCAGAGATCTCCTTAAACCTCTGTGGTTCCCTCAAATTGCCCTATTGGATTCTTTCATCCCCAAACTCGGGGTTTGATTTCCTCTGCTCCAAGTTTCTTGTCACTGTGTCCTAGCCAGGATCAAGTAGCAAGAAAGATAGAAAAAGTAAATCAGTAAGCTCTACTTTCATGAGATCTCAAGAAAGAGACCCCTGCCCCACCCTTCCCACAGGGCCAGTGGAAAGCGCCAAACCGGGAATTCTGAACTCAGCCTCCTGGGGCTCTCAGCTTCCAATCTGATCTAAATCCCCACACTGAGTCCCCATAAGGATGGTTCTGGGGACCCCTGAATGAGCCATTGGCTGCTATGGGCTGAATATTTTGAGTCTAGTGGGATGGTGCATGGAGGTAAGACTTTGCAAGCGATCAGGTAAGGAGGGTGGCACTCAGGAATTAGCTGAGTACCTTAACAGCTTCGGCTGCCTTCGGTTACAGCAGGCCTGGACTAGACACCCAAGTGGCCTGCATCCTGATCAAGCCTTGGAGGATTTCCCAGCCTCCAGCACCATGCATAGCTGATTTCTGTGACCTGGAAGCCACTCGGCCTGCAGGAGTGTGTGACTGCAGCCTGGGCCAGAGAAAGGGGGTGAAACGCAAACGCCTTCCCAGGCAACCCTAACATGCCTCCAGTACGCCACTGGGCATACTCGATCTTTCCTAAGTAAGTGACAGAATGAAAGGCACCAAGAAGCTGGGCAGATTTACAACTGATGACTTTAAGCCTCCCTGGCTTCAAAGTCCTCTGGCTCACTGTTACCAAGACACACCTGATCTGCTTCTCATTCCACAGTCTCTGGCGCCTAACCCTGCACTGGCTTCTGTCCCTGCAGCTCATGGCATACCGCCACAGCAGGCTCCACTCTGGAGCTCTGCTGGAGGGTTCCAGGGTGAGACGTGATCAGAACCCTTCCCAGACGACTACACTGGGCAGGTGAGGCGCCTGTTGCAGGGTGTGAGCGAGATCACGTCAGACAAATCTAAGGTTTATTAAGCAGTCTTTATTAACCAAGTTTGGTGATAACAGGGCCCACTAGAAATAGCAGATCACAAGTCCATATAGCAATCCAGTCAATCATAAGCCCAAAAGAAACAAATGGTCATTACCCTGAAGTCTATCCGTTAAGCTGAAGACCTATGTCCCAGCTTCCCCAAATATTATAAGTTGAGACATACAACGAACAACCTGGACACACTCACACAACTGCAGACATTCACCTTTCCCTGGCTTCTCTGCCCACATTCCATCACTGCTAGGCCTCACCTCTTCTGGAACTCTTGAAGGTATACATTAGAAATATAAAGCACCTTAGCATTGCTGTCTTTACTGTCCCGCCCAAGCAGTGAACAGAGGTAAAGAATACAGAGACACAGGGGCCGTGCTCAGGGGACACCTGTCCTCAGTCTGTCCTTGGAAAACCAGAGAGCAAGCAGGTACTGGGGAGGCCAAGTGCCTGAGTGCTAGAGCAACAGAAGAACAGGACCAGGAGAGCGAGCCCCTCCATATCACCGGCCTTTCTAGGGGCTCTTGGGGGGAGTGGTCACACAACAATGCAGTACCACCCCCCCTCAGGCTCCAGGTGAAGATGGGTGAGAGTCACAGGTGGGCAGGAGGGAATGCCCAGGTGGTGGGGGGGAGTGGCTTCCAACTTTGTGACCCTGAACTAGCTGCCTACCTCACTACCTGCCTCCCCTTGCCATAGTCTTCCATTTCTGTAAGTAATTTTAGAGGAAAATAAGGTCACTCTTTTTTTATAGCCACAAAGAACACCACACATGTGCTCTGTAGAAATCTACATCTCCTTGAAAATCCAACTCAGGTGACGAAGTCTCAGTTAACCTTCCACAATCACCCTAGAGCAACATCGGCCTTCTGGGTTCCTGCGTTTCATCTCCGCCTTGTGCAGTGGCTCACACCCTGGAAGCTGCAGCCAAGCAGAGCCTGGTCCCACACCCACTCTGTAAATTACCTGGGGGTTTCCATGAGGCCACTCTGCAGTTCCCAAAGCCACAGATAACTCATCCATGAGAAGTTATTTTTCTAATCTTTAAAAATACTTGCTTGTGTTTATTTATTTGAAAGACTGTGTGATGGGGAGTCAGGGAGAGAGACAGAGAAAAGACTCTCATGTCTACTGGTTCACTCCCCAAATGGCAGCAACAGCAAGGACTGAGCCAGGAAAAAGCAAGGAGCCTGGAACTCTATCCAGCTCTCGCATGTGGGCGGCAGAGACTCTGATGTAGGACGCTGGCCTTGCAAGCTTCTGTTCTTAACCTACAACATCTGAAAGATAGCAGCTAACCTTACAGTCTTGTTTGATGCTTACCAGCTTTCTTGGTGTGTGTTACATGGAGAACGTTTCTCGCAGCTTCTTGGTGGGCTCTGCTTGGTCCCAGAGATGGCAGGCCTGGGATCCAGCTGCTGCAAAGGTTAACAAGAGTTACCCAGGTATACTTGCAACTGGTTCAAGGACTGTGGGTTGGCTTCCCATTGAAATCACGTGGAAAGCATGAAAAATTCCTTGGTTTTTCCCTTCTGATATTATGAATAAATTTTGGCCACAAGAGATCAGAGGAATTCTACCTTGCACCCAAGATCCAGAGTTAACATCCATTAAAATTTGAAAAAGCTATAAATATTATTTGTAAGTAAACATCTGGGCTAATAATCTTTTGAGGGTGGAGAATATGCACTCTATTTTTATGGATCATAACCTAAAAGCTTAGCACTGTCCCTTTAAAACACAGGTGTTCTGTAACACTCCTGGAATTCAGCTTAAGTCAGCAAGAGAACAAAGTTTAAAAGGTCAAGGCAGGTGACTAGGGTCCCAGGAGGAAGAGCCTGCCAAGTGGGGCAGGGAGGCGGGGTGAGGCAGGGAGGCGGGGTGGCCCGGGTCCCAGGCCTCCATTCTCATGCATCAACTGCCTCTGTTATGCAAAGTGGCAGCTCCCTGCAATCCAGATGTCACTGTTGCTCCTCAATTTCTCTGAGAGGAAGAAAGGGACAGTTCCTTGCAGTTAGCAATGTTTTCAGGCCTCTTCTTTAAAATGCAAGAGCTCTGAGATTCTTGCATTCTCAGGAATGCATGCTTCCCAAGTTGGTAGCTTCCTCCCAGTTCCTGGTAAACAGGATTATCCCATAGGGAACTTGCCTTCAAAGTTTGAAAGCTTGCACAAGGAAAGAAACTTCCCTTTCGTTCTGATTACTAAAAGTACTGTACAGACTACGCCATCTTTATTAAAGCACGAGAAGCAGTTAATTCCATTTGTACTTAGAAAATATATCTGCATAGTCTTTTCATACAAAAGGTTCAATTTACCCTTAGCCAACCTCAGTATACAAAGTAGAAACCCAACTGATTCCAAATGAAGCATTTCACCTGTTAAAAACCTTCCAATGCCTTTGGGCAAATTTTAGAGCATATCAGGGATGTAAATCATTCTCCTTCCATCTCCCACACACAAACTTTGGTTATTTATGTCATGGGATTGGGCAGGTGGAGTCCTTGGGTTTGAGTTTGGCCTGTATTCTTATTCTCAAGTGAACTATGATCATAGTACTGAAAGCATTTCTAGGCCTTAAATTCTACACATGTGTAGGGAGGGAGCCAGCATGTTCCTAGTTCCTTTGACTTTTAAAGTAAATGAATAGTGAACTGATTTAGTGAGCATCTTCAGAAGGCAATGGTATGAAGGAAACAGAAAAGGCGCATCTAAGCAGAGGAATGTACTGGAAAGTACCAGTGGTACCCAAGGACAGTAAGAAGTGGACATCACTTGGCTCAGATTGTACCATCACACAGGTCCCTGTAACAGTTCTGAGTGTTGACTATTAGTCCTCTCCTGCTCTAATCAAAAGGGGCCCAATGGTCACAAGTGGCCAGCATGGCCTTGGCTGCCTGGGTGCCTGTTTACTTCCAGTGCCCAAGGCCACCCAACCAGCACCTCTGACTCAACTCCAAAAAACCAGAGACTCCAACTGGCCTAGCCTGGATAGTTCCATAACCCAGAGAGGGAAAGTACTCCAGAGTCTAACCAGGAGGTTAAGGCCGACCCTGGCCCCAACAGATGTGGGTTACAGACACTATGGCAGAAGGCATAAAGAGGTTCCTATGCCAACCTCTGGCTACCCTGCCTTTCCTCCTGTTGTCTTAGTCTTTGCAACAACTACAACGTAGGACTTTATCTCCATTTTTAAAACAGAAACTACACAGTTGAAGTGACTCTTCCAAGACTGGAACCAAGCCACTACAATGTAGAAGCAGGACCGAGCCTCTTGTCTTGCTCCCTGAGCCCAAATGTGTCCTTGTCCGTCCATTATCAAAAGGAACTCACTGATTTGAGGGAGTGATCTAGCTCACCGTACAAGGTTCTAATCAGGGACTCAGGGAGTCATTTGGTTCTCCAATAGATAAGAACTTGGCTGGCCACTGTTTTCCTGGAGTGGTTTAAGTAGGGGAGTTCTAGGTCTGGGCACAATGTGACTGTCACCTTCACAAGCCCCAGACCCACCTGGTCAACGCAAAGTCCCCAAAGGGCACAGCAGCATCACTGACCAATCAAAGGAAGGTCAACAGGTTCCAGCACTAAGTCAAGAGCTTGGACATGAGCTGATTACACACCACTCCAATTCCAATGTATAAGAACCTTCACCCCAACTCCTTGGGGAGCCCAGAAATTAAGCAAGAGCCGCCCAGCTCCCGGCTCTGCGTTTGGCTGTAAACATCTACTGTCTTTCCCCACTACAGTGTCAGTGATTGGGTTTCTGCATGTCAGGTGAGCAAACCCAGTTTGGGGGTTCTGCAGCAATGCCTCCAATTAATTTGGGGTTTTGTTGGGAAACAAGACTATTTGGCATGTGGCAGTTTTCAAGCCACATGCTTTCCAGTGAAAGATGTGACATCCTTGGTGGCAGGTACACATTCTGGTTATATTCTGGTTATATAAAGCAAGGATTTCAAAAGTATGCTGTTATTACATGGTTTTGTTTTGTTCAAAATATCTTGAGTACTGACTCTGAAAAAATGAGAAGCAATGGTGAGTTTATTATCATTGTAAAACACAAGAAAGCACAATTTACATAATGTCCTTCCCTTACATGGAGTCCCCGGAACTAGCTTTCAAGAAGAGCATCAGTTCCAGTTGCCTGTACCCAGGCGGGCGGTACTAAGCTCTGTCGCTCCACCTCACTGAAGAACCAATGCAAAGATCTTCTCCCATCACTCAGAGAGACAACTGAAGCTTGAAGGGGGCAAGAAAGCTTCCCAAGCCCATGTCCCACAGCCTTGAACTTGGGTCCACACACCACAGCTCACACTTAGCCACTGGGCTTCCCACTGTCCACCTACAGGCCAACAAGTCCACCAGACAAAATCAGAGCACAAAGAAAACATCAGTAACACAGCTGTAGTTTAGATCTTTCTCCAATTCTTTGTACTTCACTTTTCTTGTATGCAGACATGTTATACATGGTATGAGGAATTGTTCCAATATCGTTGTGGAGATTGAAACCCTGCCATCCTGGACCGGGTGCCACTTCCTTCTTCTCAGAGCTCATAAAATTCACGCCTTTCCAGTCATCCACCAATCAGATGTAACCTCCTGGCATCTTACCTAAGAAACCCATCCACCAATCCTGTGCAGTCCCTCCCCCTAATCCCTGCCCACTTACCAATCACGTGCAGGCAACCACCTGTGACAGTCTCAGCCACCAACCCCTTGCGGCCCGCCTGCAGCCCTCCCTCATCCCTCCCTTCCAGTCTCACCTGGGTTGTAGAAATGAGCCTCCATGGTGCCCCCTTTCCCTTTCCACTCTCCTACCACCCCTTCCCATTCCCACCCTGCTGGAGTGAAGAACCTCCTAAACTACCTCTCTGTGTCTGGGATTTTCGGCTTAAGGTAAAAGAGGACCGGGCTGTGGAACTAGCGGTGCGTAAGAACTTAACTGCATCTGAAAACTAACACGTGGTGCATAACAACATGTCCTATGATAGTTAATGTCCTATGATAGTTAACATGTCCATGATAGTTAACATTTGGTATAATTCAAAACTACCAAGAGTGGTATTTTGCCAGGAATTCTTCATTTCACATTTATTGGCAATTTGTTAAATGCCAAACACTCAGGCCAGTAAGTTATATACTAATTTTTTGGAAACAGATTGAGTTAACTTTTTTTTTGTATGATACCAATCTGATGTCCTGACAAGAGGAATGCAGAGTTTTTTCTGAAGAAACAGATCTAGATCTCTGGTAAGAAAAGGGGGTGTACCATCACCTCCGGCAAAGGGGCTGGCCCTTTTCCAGAGCACACTGTGGCCTCTGCCTTACCCGCTCTCACTCTCCAGAGATCGCTGTGGGACAGGTCTGTAGGTTAGTAGGAGAGAGGAGGGAGACAGCAAATAAATGAGCACATTACCAAAACAGCAACCCTCATTTAACTTGTGTCATTTGTGAAGAAAGAGAAATGGAAAATGTCTCACACATCTAAGTTTTAAATTAAGAAAAGACCATAGAACAAGCAGGTAATTAATACATGCAATGTATGGTAAGAATATATTATAGAATATATAATATAGCATAGCTTAAGGTAAAACTATGGAGGAAAGATTACATTAACAGAAATAGAAACCAGAAAAAGAGACTCTTATAGAGATTTAGATGCCGGAAAATGTGAAGCAAAAGGAGCTCTAATACACTGTTGGTGGGAATGCATATTAGTACAGGCGTTATAGAAGAGAACATGGAGACCCATCAAGAACCTAAACATAAACGGACCAAATGAACAACTAACGCACTTCTATTCACAAAGGAAATTACGTCAGCACATTAAAGGGATACCCACACGCCCGTGTTTGTTGCAGCACAGTTCAAAGCAAAAGTACAGAACCAGCCTGGACGTCCATTGGCTGATGACACAATGAAGATGTGGTGTGTTTATGTGCCTGTGTATGTGTATAAACACATGCATATGTAACATGCAGAATGCATGTCATCTATACAACAAAATACCTTGGCCATAAAATATAGTGAAATCGGGTCCGACGGCATGGCCTAGCAGCTAAAGTCCTCGCCTTGAAAGCCCCGGGATCCCATATGGGAGCCGGTTCTAATCCCGGCAGCTCCACTTCCCATCCAGCTCCCTGCCTGTGGCCTGGGAAGGCAGTCGAGGACGGCCCAATGCATTGGGACCCTGCACCCGTGAGGGAGACCTGGAAGAGGTTCCTGGTTCCCGGCATCGGATCGGCGCGCACCGGCCCGTTGCGGCTCACTTGGGGAGTGAATCATCGGACAGAAGATCTTCTTCTCTGTCTCTCCTCCTCTCTGTATATCTGACTTTGTAATAAAAATAAATCTTTAAAAAAAAATATAATGAAATCTTGACATTTACAACCAGATGAATGGAACAGGAAATCACAATGCCAAATTAAACAAGCCACACAAAGACAAATTCCCCATTGTCACTCATACATAAAACTATATATTTGAGCACATACACATATATGACACAGAACATATGAATGCTCTATTACTTGGTATATAGATATTTATAAATGCTATTGCCACTGAATTAAACCCCTTACAGACTGATAGACTCTTCTTTCCTCACTCTGTAACTCCTGCCATGCATCTCACGTTCTAAGATATTAACATCTGCTTTCAAAAAAACCAGTGCATATGTGAGTATACAACCCACACGTGATACGAACATGGTGACATGTTATATACGGTTAGATCGGTGTGTGCTCATCTTTATGTTTCCATGTTTGAAACATAACTGTGTCACATAATATAATGTAATTAATGAAGTTAAATAATAAATAATTTAAAAAAATAATAAAATAAAATGAAGGGAAAAGAAGAAGTCAGTAGAGACAGAATGCAAAAAAGCCACTATGAGACAGAAAACAGCCAGGGCTCTGAGTGTGTCAGGTTCCCAGCAGCGGGGTTCAGAGCTCTGCAGGCAGGAGAGCAGCCTACAGCCAGGGCTCTGAGTGTGTCAGGTTCCCAGCAGCGGGGTTCAGAGCTCTGCAGGCAGGAGAGCAGTCTACAGCTAGGGCTCTGAGTGTGTCAGGTTCCCAGCAGCGGGGTTCAGAGCTCTGTAGGCAGGAGAGCAGTCTACAGCTAGGGCTCTGAGTGTGTCAGGTTCCCAGCAGCGGGGTTCAGAGCTCTGCAGGCAGGAGAGCAGTCTACAGCCCATCCTGGCCCTCTCGAGGAAGACTTTGGAGGATTTAGACTCAGAAATCCTAACAGAACATCCCCTGTTGAGTCTCAGGGGATGGACACTCAGGACCAGCCTGAGGACGCACAGGAGTGGACACACTGGTGCTAGGACACAACCTTCAAGTTCAACAAGGGTCTGACCACTTTAGCACTGTGCATCTTGAACACAGATGAGGATTCTGATTTTACAAAGAGCAGATGGATGACTTTATAACAGCCAAAATTTTATTCCTACCTAAATTTGGAAGCATTTGTTTTCAGTATTTTTGATAGAACATTCCATTTCTTGACTGGATAATGTTGAGCATTGTTTAATTTTAGCAGTTAATGTTCTTTATTGCCTAATCATTTAAAACAAACTATTAGGAAACTCCTCAATCATATGTGAAATTTTACAACATATTTTTTTAAATTCCTGTTTTATTTGAAAGGCAACAGAGAGAAAAGAGAGACTGAATGAGGCAGAGAGAGAAAGATAATCTATCCACTGGCTCACCAAATGCCCGCAGGAGCCAGGGCTAAACGTGCCCAAAGCCAGGCATCTGGAACTCAGTCCTGCAGCTTTCCCACATGGGTGGCAAGAACCCAAGGACCTGAGCCGTCACGTGCTGCCTCCTGGGGTATCTATCAGAGGCACTGCTACCCGAGCCAGGCAATACAATAGGCGAGGTCAGCTTTCCAAGTGGCAGTTTAATGGCTACAAGTAATAGTAATCCCTATTTTTACCTTTAGGAATGAAATATTCACAGGTTTTACCAGCTCTTTAATCAAAAGCTGCTTTTAAAAATTAATGCTGGGCCTGGCACAGTGACCTAATGGCTAAAGTCCTAGCCTCGCATGTGTCAGAATCTCAGATAGGTACTGGATAATATCCCGGCTGCTCCACTTCCCATCCAGCTCCCTGCTTGTGCTCTGGGAAGGCAGGAGAGGATGGCCCAAAGCCTTAGGATGCTGAACCCACATGGGAGACCCAGAAGAGGCTCTTGTCTCCTGGCTTTGGATCAGCTCAGCTCTGGCCATTGCGGTCACTTGAGGAGTAAACCAGTGGATGAGAGAATTTTGTCTGTGCCTCTCCCTCTCTCTATAAATCTGCCTTTCCAATCAAAATAAATCTTAAAATAATAATGCGAAGTTGCAGACGCTTGGCAAAGCAGTTAGACGTGCTTGGGCCTTCCCCACCCCGGGCTTTATAGTGCCTGGGGTCAAGTCCTGGCTCTGCTTCCAATCAATGCTCCCGCTCACGTGCAGGCAAGGGGATAACGGGATGTCCAGTGACTAACTGCCCGCTGCCCAGTCTGGTTTGCAGCTGGGCCTCCAGCTTCAGCCTGCGCTGGCCATTATAGGCACCTGGGTAGTGAGTGAGCCAGCAGATAGGAGAGCTCGTTACTGTCTGCCTCTCTATACAACTCAAATACTATAAAGTAAAATAAAGATAAAATTAAGATTTTAAATGTCATGCTGCACTGTTGCAACGACAGTCATAAAGAGCATTTTAGCTAATTAATGCGGTTGTTTTTGCTGATCAGGTTAGCCAAAGATCTCCTCTTCCTTGCTTCAAGCAATCCAACTTTCCTATTTGGCAGATATGATGTGTAAATTTGAACCTCAAATCACATGATTTTTCCAGGTTGAGCCACCATCCAGCATTTTCCATTCTTCTGCATGCTCCAGGCAGCTCCAACATCAGCTGGGCCTACAACTTTTTCCTGGTGTTAAGAGTTCAGACTCCCTCCCTTTGTATACCCATGTCTGCTTCAACCTCTTTATATTTGACACTTGAGGAAATGGATATTTTTCAAAGTGCTCAAAGTTCAGTGTCTGAAATCCAAGGCTAAAGAGCAGCCAGTTTCCACGTGCATTTAAACCTCACAGATTTTCCATTTTTAATACAGATTCATAAAAAGAAGTTTCATCAGTCATAAAGAACATCATTCATCAACTTTATTACTTTAGCAAGTCAGATTGCAGAATTTACCTGGCTCAATGACTTTCACATGGTCCATTCTTAGGGAAGAAATTCAGTTTAGAATCTTGACACAAGGCTGTGAAAGAAGACATGGCAGACAGCATCCTTTCCTTTCTTCGTCAAGTCTCTCTCCCTTCCTTTTAATTATGAGGGGGAAAAAACCAGTGTATTGGAAATCAGATATTCCAGCCACCCTACAAATGAAGCAGGGTCCTCGTAAAAATTAGAAATCAGATCCTATTTCACGCTTACAGAGAACACCCAGTTAAATCCACCAGCAAAAGGACCCCCAATGTGGCACTGCAATGAGCGCCTACTCACTCCTGACCAGGAGATGAGTAGCTTCCACATGCATCATCCACCTGGCAGAACTAGCCTTACTGCGAGACATATTTTCATAAGAAGACAATACTGTAACCAGCCCACTCTGCTTGCTTTGCAAGGAAAGTAGTAAATACTTATTTACATGGACATTTTAACAACAGAAAAAAAGCACATCCATTAATTGAAACGCTTCTCTTTAACTCTCCCTGCAAACAAACCAGCACGCTCATACTTGTGGGTGTGTTTCACTCTCGGGGTGTCTGTTGATTGTCTCCGGGAAGATCCTGAGGCCGAGGACTTTGCCCTTAGAAGGGCACCCACTGAAATTCCCAAGGACATGGTGGTCGCGGCAGCACTGGACTGCACTTCTCCTTTCTCAAACCTGAATCCCTAGAGGTAGACGAGGGCAGCCACCGATCATGCTGGCAGCAATGTGACCTGGCCATCCAAAAACCCAGGGTCAGGAAGGGAAGGCATCCGTTTCCGAGAGTGGGTGAGTGCTGGAGCCTCAGCAGCCCCTGAGCCTCACGACTGCCTGACAGCACCGCTCTTCTCGCTCAGCAGGGTGAGACCGTGCTTGAGGATGCACTGGCAGACCATCTCCCAGCAGCACTGGGGATCAAGACAACAAAGGCACCTGTGGCAGCCTTTGGATTCCTCCGATGGTGTCACTTCAGCTCTTCATCCTTCGTAGTTCCTGGAGATTTCAGAGACGCACATGCTGCACTGCAGAGGCTGAAGGACACCTGTCCACCCCTCCTTCGCCCACGTGCTGGGAGGCCCACCCAGATGAAGGGGCCAGCACCTGTGGGACAGTCGACCGTCCCTTTTCTGCACCTACAACACTCTTGCAATCCCCTGGGAGCTGAACAATTGGAAGCTGCATGTCCCAGGTTCCACGCCAGCAGAGCTGCAGATTTCACCAGGATTGGACAATCACACACAATTAGGAGGGAAGATAAGATGCCATATTTCTTCATCGGTGGCTTCTGGTGGGGACGTGAACGTTGGGTAGCTAGGTGACATGGGGGTTGCCAGCTACTTCCTAGTGCTAAAGACCCTCACGGTCCCTGGGGGTTTCCCAACCTGTCCCTGGGGCCATCTCTGCCCTTGTAACAACTGTGTGAGCTGCTTCTTCTTGAAATTGACTCTGCTCCTGAATGGGTAGTGACCTCTGTGTTCCTGATGCTCCCACAAGTGTCACCATTACACATGTTATCCTGCCGGCACATGTGGAACCAGAGATGTTAATGCAGGCATTTGCGCTCCAAGCCCATGAGAATCGCAACCCTGGAAGATGTATCACGGAAATTCACCAACTGCACAGCTCTAGTGGGAAAACACACTGTGAATTAACGCCCTGAAAGTTCACACGCTCCCTACTGAGGGCTCCCAGAGCAAGCACGGCAGGTCTCTTCCACAGGGGCTGCCTGCTCTCCACATTTATCAAGCTCCAGGCAAGTGGACCGACTCTGTCCCCGTGCAGAGTGGACTCCAATTTTACACCTCACCCCCCCACATGTCACACTCAGAGTTCTCTCACAGGGGAGTCCGAGGCAACATCAAGGAAAGCTTTGACTCCAACCGCACTGAAAATGTGAGTGTTTCCAAATGCTAAATCCTTCAAGGCTTTGGGAAAAATTTATCTTGGCACCAGTTAACTTGAGATATGCTAGATGATGACAGATGAAAATGTATGTTTTTTTCTTCCATTGGTAAGAGCTAACACATTTTTGTTTTCAAGAGCAAGTCTCTGTATTTCCCCATATAGACGGTCCTAGCTTCATGTGTCCCTGAGCACGCGAGATGTGGCTAGTGCAACAAAGAGTAAATGTTTAACATTATGCAACTTTAAGTTATCTAAATTTAAGCTTAAGTACTTGTATGTAGCTACTGTATAGGACTTCTTAAACCCCTTTGATACAAATCTTTTTTTTTTTCAAGAAGTTTTATCATGATAGAAACCCCACAGCATATTTAACTAAATACTTAATTAAAAACAAACAAAACAAACCAAAAAAAAAAAAAAAACCCAGCAAAAAATATGGCCCACTAGATAGAATCCATTAAAAAATTCTGGCAGAAATTTAACATGTATTATATTCATAGCTATCTGCATCTGCCCAATTTAAAACTTAATTCAACTTTAATTAAACAAGCAGATGAAGACAGTCCTGCGAACTCTTTGCTACGATGCAGATGAGTAACAAACCCACTTTCCCTATGACGTCAGCCAGTCCCATTCCCCGCATCCGCTCACACATTGAATTCTTTCCCTCTACATTTACCAAAATATGTTTTATATAAATATAAGGTAACTTGTGAATATGTAGGATTAATTTAGATTTTACTGTACCCAAAATGCTCACATTCATGTGTATAGTATATTTGGGTTTATATACATACATATCAGTATGTATACATAGATATGTATATATATATATGTTTTTTTGATTTATATAATGTTCTTAAATGTGTATTTTTTATAATGGATTTCACTAGTCTTCCCTTAGTAGAATATTCTGTTCTTTACAGGTTTTTTTTCCCATTTGTAACCAACACAAATAACACTCCTTTTTGAGAGTTTCTATGTATATTTTAAATATCAACAGATGGCAAAATTTTCCTCTGTGATGACTATAGAATTCATACTCACCATTGCCTACTCAAAATTATCACAGGCTAATTTTTTTTTTCCCAATTTGGTGAGTCCAAAAAGGAACCTTATTGCAATTTCTGGAGCTCTATTACTAATGAGGTTAAAGAATTTTCCATATGTTCATCAAATTTCATCTTTTGCAAATAAGTGTATTATTCAGGTCATTTTTAAATTAGAAGAACATATGGTGATATAGCAAGACCAATGCTGAAGTATTTTTCCTGGAATAGATACACAGATCTCCATAAATAATTATTGAATGAGTAGCCAAAGAGCCAGCCTCATGGAAATCTCCAATAAATAAACAAACAAATAAATCAGAACAACTGGATTACATAGTTTTTGACCCAACTTCCATGTTTCAGAGTATCACATGCTCATATCTGCTTGTCTTAGAGCTATCCCTAGTAGCCCCCATGATCCCAAACTATTTAATTTTTCAACTTGGTGCTTTTTTGGTCATGTGACATTAATACAAAGATTCAGTGCAGTAGACAGATGCAGTCGTAAGCATATGAAGATACTGTTCCCCTCCCCTTTCCTTCATTTCTGTCTCATCCTTCTTCTCTTTCTCAGTTTTTGAGACAGCATATTTTTTGGTTTACATTATAGTCAAAGGCTTCAACCTTCAATAGTCCCTCCAAAAAGTATTTCTGATACAACTGTGACTGTAATTTCCAGTAAGTTTTTTTCTCAAAGACCTCAATCTCCCTAGTGTCTCCACAGCAAAATGAGAATGGCACTTCAGCAATGTGCTTCTTCTGCTGCCCACGGCGTTAGCCAGGCAGTGCTGATAACCAGAACCTCCCTCAGTCACAAAGGCCTCCGACAGGTGTCTGCACTGTGTCCCAGCACTGGCTCCTGAGGAAAGGGCCCCAGCTTGCCGTGTGGACCTGTTCCTCCGCTGGGCCTCTGAGGGGCTGACTCCAGCCACAGCCTAAGAGTGAACCAGGGGCCAAACTTGGCCAAGTGGAGGGGCCAGATGCAGCCAACCACATCCAGTTCTGGAACTTGTGGAAGCAGGGCAAAGAGACCCCTGTGATCTCTCAAGCTAACTCCCCAAAGACCAGCAGTCATTCTGCTATTTGTTCTGAGAAATGGGCTTGAGAATGAAGCTGTTGCGGAGTGCAAGAGAGGTCACACAGGACACAGGTGTAGCATGTTAGGAGGGGTCTGCCCAAGCTTGGTGGCAGCAATCCGGCTACACTCCAGGAGCCACTGCACGGCCCAGCAGAAGTCAGGGGTTTTTAAAGCTCTCATCCTCTAATCAGATTGAGAGCCATACAGAACAAAGTCTCCATGCATTCAATGACTAAGCTCAGGAGCCAGGAAGCGAGCTGCCAGAGCGCAGAGTTTTACTGCAGTCAACTAACCTAACCTAGTACAACAGGAGGCAGGAGGGCTGAGGCGGGAAGAGCCCCCAGAACCAATTCTGCACATGTAGTTAACCTGAAGTGCAAGAGGTGGTAGGAAGGGCAGAAGGTGGAAACTGTTTCCATGATGTCTGCTGTCAATTAACCTAACAAGTAGTTGCTAGCAATGAACCAATCAACTGGCTGCATGCCATCACAAAGCCAGGCAAAAGAAGTATAGAAATGAAGAATTGGAGGTGGGGAGAGGGGACAGGTGTAACATTTATCACTGGGTCCAGACACACTAGAAGCCACGACCACCATGGAGTCTTCAGGTATCCTCAGATGAAGACAAAGCCCTTTCCTACTGGGACCATTTGAATGGGGTGTGTACCTCCCTATAAGGGAACTGCTGCCCCACACCCACAGATACAGATGTGTGGGGTTATCGGATGATTGTGCATGACCCTGTCTGGATTCCCTGAGCTGGACTCCACCTCTTTGCCCGAGTCTGTGTTTCTCTGATGGGACAGCTGCATCACTTCTTAAACATGAAGCATTTTCTTTCATTTTATATTCTCTCCTGGAAATAACTGTGCAGCTGTTACATGGATCAAATGCTATCATCCTAGTTGTATTAATGAGAAGAACGGGGACCCAGAGAAACTAATGATGTTCAAGATCTGGGACAATTTCCAAGACTTGCAAGTCACAACTGATCTGCCCCTGTGTATTTCCCACGTGAGACTGCAAGTGAACTGAATCAGCAAGAAGAAGCAGGAGTTGGCTGGTGGTGGCCGAGGACGCCCTTGAGAGCACCCCTGGGCTCCTGCAGAAGTCAGCTGATAGTCAACACAAAGTCACTTGGCTGTTAAGAAGCAGCAGGAATTGGCTGGTGGTGGCCGAGGACGCCCTTGAGAGCACCCCCTGGGCTCCTGCAGAAGTCAGCTGATAGTCAACAGAAAGTCACTTGGCTGTTAAGAAGCACAGAGGCTCCCCGTGCCACTGCCCAGAGTGTGCAGCAACCACACCCAGTGCTGGTCAGGGGGCACATGCTGGGAACAGGGATGATGTCACTGCATGGCTCTCGTAGCCAGCTCTGAAGAGGAGCCACGGCAGGCAGGGTAAGGAGCATTGACTTCATCAGATAGCTGTGTGCGGAAACGTGAGCTTTGTTGCTTACCGGTCACAGATCCCTCAGCATGAACCCTATACTAACTTCCTGTGTGTTCTCTTCACCCACTGGGAGGAGACCCCATCCTCCCAGGCTCTGACCTGGAGAGGGAAGACAGACCCCTGACTAGGGCTCCAGGAGAATGTGCCCGTAGCATCGCTTCCTGGATTCCGTGCAGCCATGATGACTCAACAAAGAGGAACTGTTACTGGCTTGTTAGCTACCGGACTTATCTTGGAGTCAGATGAGCAAGTTGGGAAGGCACCACCCCGCGAACGTACCCAGCCTAGGGGCTCCCTGCAAAACGCCGGTACCTCACTCTTGAACTGCAGCACACACACCTCCAACCTCATGCCCAGACCTTCCTAGGAGGTGAAGGTGCCGGTAATAGGTGTGTGGGTGCAACATAGCTGGTGCCATTTTGTGCATAATTCTTCTTCAACAAATGGCCTTCATCAGAGAGGGGTTCCTACTGTGGGAAAGATGGCTCAAACAGTCAGACTCACCACAGCCCTCCCCATCCCTCATCTTCTCCGACGTCACTTATTTTGTATATCCTAGTCTACTCCCTGAGTACACACCCCTTCATTAGCCAACTCCTCTACCTACGCAAAAACCTGTCCTCTCTCAACAGTTTCCATCACCTGTAAGAGGAAACACCAGGGAAAAAATGTGCTGAAGAGGAAAACCAAAGGTACAGCCTGCCTGATCCTGACCCCCTGGGGGCTGTGCTACAGCTCTGTGAGATGTAATTAACCGACAGCAACACAAATGAATTCTTGTTGGTAGACATTCAGACTTCTCCAGTTAAGTGGACTCTAATTGACTTGCTTTCCTTTTTGTTAAAAAAAAAAAAAGCATTTTGACTCCATTTATAGGTTCTTTTAAACATTTCTGACCTCCCAAGAGCCTCCTCCATTCTGCTTTGAATTGGACTGTAACATCTGCCTGCCTGGTTCTCCTAATGATTAATAAATGAAGTCTTTATCACAGTTTCATTTTTATATCTAGAAACTATTTGTAACGAAGGTGGATCAGATTTATGGAGAGGAGAAGCAGAGAGAATGATCCATCTGCTGGTTCACTTCCCAAATGGCTGCAACAGCCCCAGTCAGGAACCAGGAGCTTCTTCTGGGTCTCTCACACAGGTGCAGGGTCCCAGGGTTTAGGGCCATCCTCTTCTGCTTTCCTAGCCCACAGGCAGGAAGCTGGAAGGGCAGTGGAGCAGCCAGGACATGAACTGTTACCCATATGGGATCCCGGTGCTTGCAGTCACTGAGCCGATGTGCCAGGCCCAAAGAAGCACTCTTTCAGCCAGACCTTTTTCATATATTCACAAACCTCCAGGTAAATATCCCTAATTACAATTGCTAGTTACGGGTATTTGGAACATGGATCTGATCTTGGAATTCATCATAAGGACGGCTCCCAGCCTGGGAGTGTCTTCTAATGAAACACTCCCTCAGCCAGCCTTCTTCCCTTGTGGCATGCTCTTAGTCACACCCAGTAAGCAAAGCGTGGTGGCAAAAGTCAGCAGCAACAGAGTCAGCATGAAGAGTGGAGAGGATTATCTCCTGCATGAGAAGCAAGGACCCCCAAATCCCACCAGAACCGGCTCCACCTCTGTCTGCAGGAGATCCACTAACGTGGCTGCAAGGCACGCGACCAAACCAACACGCACCACAATGATCTGCTGGAGCTGAAATTCCTAGACTGAGAGTTAAGAAGCCATCCCAGGCATCTGATGTTTCCCAAGGCTAAGGCTTAGGGCTCTCAGAAACCAAGAGGAAGAGTGATGGGACAGATGTGATCACAGATTGGGTTATTTGCATGACAAAACTACCGGATATTTCGGTGAATTATTATTATATTTTCTATCATTGACATCATTTAAAATGTGCCTTCCAAATTATTTTCCTAAGTGTTATTGAGTCTGAGATTCTGCCATGTGTCTTATCTATTAAAGTTTCTGTTGTCAACTTAGCCAAAGAAAATTTTACTGTAAGAATGACAGTCACTATTATTTCACAATAAGGTTGCAATATTGTCCCCCCAAAAGTCCACCTAACTGTATTTTCCTTACCTCTTTTCACTCTTCAACAAACCTATCCCAAGTCCCAAATTATGTTATAGTTTTAATGATTTAAAACTTTCTCTACCATGCTAATTTGCTTCTCAATGATTATGTCTTACTTTCAGGTGTTTGGATTATAATGGTAGCCCATAGCTGGAATTGTAACAAACCTAAATATTTTATATGTGATAAATATACTATCATACTATGCATTTACTTTAATCCTCCTGAATGAAAGGCATGTACAGACACCATTCATTCGCTCCACTAATAGTGATTGTTTTGACCCACAAATATCATCAAACAGAAAACCAATCATTCAAGCACATGCTGTCAACCATTCGCAGAATATTCCAGGACCAAATTTAACCTAGTGAGAGTTAGCATAATCAGAAATCGGAATGCACTGCCACCACTGTGCCAAGCACATCCCGAGACATGCCCAGGTAACTGGAGAGCGGTCTGATGATGCAAACGCAGGGCACACAGCCACTACACACACGGAAACTGAACCACTCAGGGCATTTCAATGAGGCACAGTGCCTGCAACAGGCAACTAATACTTACAAAGCTCAACAGCAGTTTGTCTCTTCACATGCAACATATTTAAAATACAAATACAGGAAAAGAAGAAGCAGGCAAAGTCTTAATCATGGAAAGCTCTAGGCAGACGTCGTATTGTTTTTCCTTATAACTACTCAGTGTCGGGATTAACTGACCACAGCAGTCTCCTCGTCTCCCTTCTACTGTCAGCTGTCAAGGCTGTGCCTGTCACACCCATCGTCAGACCTCCCTCACCGTATCAGCCTGCTCCCCAACTCTGAGTGCTCCAAACTGATGCAACCCTGCCCCAGTTGGTTCCTGCCAGTTTAGCTATATTCCTTCCCCTTCCACACCTTGATGCCCATTGCATGTTTTAGTATAGCTGTTAAATAAAACTGGACCTAAGAAAATCATTGTGGTTCTTAGGAAAATCAATTGTGTATTTTGGACAAACTCAATAAAAGTGAGTTGGTAAGAAAAAAAATGACAAATAGATAACCAGGGGTCTGTTAGAGACACAGATTCCCACATTCAAATGAATTTGCATATTTTCTGAATCTACACTTAAAGTTGTAGTAAAGATGAGAAAAAACTGGTGAAACTACATGGACCCATATTAAAGATTAGTAGATAAATGCATGTTTATATATGCCAGATTAAAACCAAATGCTTAAGCTTAAAGAGGCCTCTGTGTGTCTGATTTCTGGCATGGTTATTTAGTTAACAAACGCCAGGTGCTTCAGACAGCAAGTCTTACTATAGACAATATTAAAATTGGCTAAATGTAAGATTCTGCAATTAGATACTTTAGACCATAGAAGATACAGAGACACAAAAGGGGTTGAGCATCCAGGCCAAGGGTGGTAGCCCGTTTTCTGTTGCTATGACAACGTGCCTACGGCTGGTGCTTTGGGAAGAACAGAGCTTTAGTTTGCTCTTTTCGAGCTGGCAGTGCGGCACCATCTGTCCCTCCTGGGTCTGCCCCACAGCATGACAGAAAAGGAGTATGGGAGAAGGTCACATGACACAGAGGCCAAGCACAGAGAGTGCCCTTGCTTTGTCACACCCCACTTACGAGGGGCAACTGGAGTTGTACAAGACCAGGCCCAACTCCTCCTGAGGGCAGCGCCCACCCCAACCTCCTCCCTCCAGCCCCACCTCTTCAAGGTTCCCACAGCACTCAAAACCACACTGGGAACCAAGCTTCCAGGACACAACCCTGGGAGACAAGCCACATCAGACACACCACAGCCAGGAGGCCCTGTGGTGGAGGGTCCACAAGGGTAGCTGCTGCCTTTGCCAAAAGCTCCGCTCCAGGCAATCAGCTACCCTCAGCTGGCCTCATGGAAAGGGGCAGGAATCAAACCCCAATTTCTTCCCTACTTGCCTTCTTCCTGGGGCACTGTGGATCATGGCTTCACTTCAAATCTCTTGTTCATTAGCATGTGCTATTCAGAGATGTATTAAAACTCTTGGTCATTTTATTTGATGTCAAAAGACACCAAAATATCAATATGGGGAATGTCTGGATCCAGCATTTGGTATGAGACCGTATATTTTTAACATTTTATGCTGCTTATTAAGAGGTCAAGATTTAGTTTTGCTCATTAGTTACCTTTCAAAAAATGTTCCATATAGTTATATTGATTTTTTTAATGAGAAATAATTCTTTCAACTTTCTTAACTGGGCATGTTTTAGAAAATTCCATATCATGGCATCATATAAGATATTTTTTAAATTGTGCTTTTCCAAGAATTGCCCTGAAAAAAATGAGAAATTCATCAGGGAAGGGTTTGATAAAACATTAAATAAATAAGTGAATAAAAACCAGACCCTTTTAAATGTTCAGGGGCAGGCATTTGGCACAGCCAGTAAGGCACCCCTTAGGATGTCCCCATAGAAGATCTGCATTGCATCTGTGGCTCCCAGATACATGCTGGCCCTAGCCTGGCTGTGGAATTCCTGTTGGTCTGCACCTTTCTCTCTGCTTTTCAAATAAAAACTAAGATAACAAACATCTGCAAAAAGGGGGTGGTGGTGGTACAGACCTCTGCCTAAAACTGTACGAAGCCAACAGTTTAAAATCTCCACAAAGTCTCTACATATGCATTTCATCCACCTCCCATTCATTCTCTCAGCAAAAAAACCACTCTTTCATAGTTACTATGCAGGCCTAGAGTGATGCTCAGTGGCCAAATCCTCACCTTGCACACACCAGGATCCCACGTGGGCACTGGTTCATGTCCAGCTGATCTATTTCCCATCCAACTCCCTGCTTGTCACCTGGGACAGCAGCGGAGGACGGCCCAAAGCCTTGGGACCCTGTACCAGCGTGGGAGACCCAGAAGCTCCTGGATCCTGGCTTTGGATCAGCTCAGCTCTGGCCATTATGGCCACTTGTGGAGTGAGCTAATTGACAGAAGCTCTTTCTCTCTGTATCTCCTTCTCTCTGTAAATCTGTCTTTCCAATTAAAATAATTTAATTATAAAAAATTATTACTATAAGTCAGGTCTGGGGAACCCAAGTACATTTCTCAAAAACATTTGAGTGTTGTTTCTAAAAATATCTGAGCCGACTTTTTACCCTGGTGTCTATTAGGAGGAGAAAATAAAACCCAAAGATACGGCGGCGTGGTCTAGCAGCTAAAGTCCTCGCCTTGAATGCCCCAGGATCCCATTGGGCTCCGGTTCTAATCCCGGCAGCTCCACTTCCCATCCAGCTCCCTGCTTGTGGCCTAGGAAAGCAGTTGAGGACGGCCCAAAGCTTTGGGACCCTGCACCCGCGTGGGAGACCCGGAAGAGGTTCCTGGCTCCCAGCTTCAGATCGGCGCGCACCGGCCGTTGCGGCTCACTTGGGGAGTGAATCATCGGACGGAAGATCTTCCTCTCTGTCTCTTCTCCTCTGTGTATATCTGACTTTGTAATAAAAATAAATAAATCTTAAAAAAAAAAAAACCCAAAGACACAAGCCATGACCAGATGCAGTCACTCGCATTCACGCATTCATCACTACCATGATTTCAGTGGGCTCCTATGGGTCACGTTCTTACACGCTGGTAACCTTGTTCTCTCCCAAAACTGTCTGACCTGGTGGTCAGGCCTTTGGCCCCCACACTCTGTAATGACATGCCTGGGTTCAAGTATCAGCTCTACGCCCGACTCCAGCTTCCCTTTACTGTGAACCCTGGGAGGCAGCAGATGGCAGCTTCCCTAGTGGGACCCCTGCAACCCACATAGGAGACCTGGGTCATGCTCCTGCTTTCTTGCTTCAGTCTGCAGGTGTGTGCGTGGTGGACTGTGGGGGAAAGCTGTTCGTTTCCTGTATGTGTGCCTTTCCAATCAACAAAACAAAAAATGATGACATAGAAATGGCATATTATAAAAAATACATATGGATTTCAAAATATTTTCCTATCCTTGAGCAGTAGTGGGGAAAGGCAGTGACTGCTCTGGAGCCTATGAGATCCTGAGGCCCCAACTGTCTGCTCCTCCTGAATTCTGCTTTTCATGGACATCTGGGGAGGGGGTGAATCACTCCTCCTGTCTTAACTGGTTTCACTAACCAAAGGCCATTGACATTTCCAGTTGCCTTTTTCAAGCCCTGTCCACAATATGTTGATGTTGGATCCCAGAGGATGGTGAAAACATAAGCTTGACATGTATGACCCTAACATGATCGAACTTGCTTGGGCTCCAGATGGTTGTATTTGCTCATGACCCAGTTGCTCTGAACACAAGAAAGTAGTACAAGTATATTTTCTGTGGAGTTCCATAAATGTTTCATAGTGTACATAGTGCATAATAAATGTCCCCTGCTCTAAGTAAATAGCTAATGAGATTTAATTCAACAGATTTGTCAGAAAAGAATAACCCAAAACCTAATTCCTCCCTCATAATAAATGAATGGCTGCCTCCTTGTGTGAGTGAATGAAGCCTGAGATCTATTTCAGGTTCCTGCGTGTTTGGGTACAGGCGGTTCCTGATGCTGAAGCAGCCTCCCTGACCAGGATCCACTGAATGTGGTCAAGGTTTTGAGCTTAGCAATTTTTGAGTTTCTGGATTAAGTGAGAGCAAGAATATCAGGTTCAGTTCAGTTTACTGGAATTCCTAGGAATCTCTAGGATTTCCTAACAAGGTAGGGAATAGGAGTGAGTGTTGGTGCTCAGCTCTTTATATCTGTGGTTTTCTCATCAGGGGATTCACCTAACCAAGGGTTAAAAATACTTGGAAAAAAAGTTGCATATTTAGTGAGCAAGTAAAGATGTGTTGCCTTTTCCGCATTCCTCAAATAATACAGCCACTATTTGTATAACGTGCTCACTGTTACTAGGGATTATACATAAATCTAGAGATAACGTAAACACACAAGAGGGGGCCTGCTGCTACAGCCCAGCAAGTGGAGCCACTGCCTGGGATGCCTGCAGCACATATTCTGGTGCCTAGAATGGAATCCCACCTCTGCTCTCAGTCATGTCTCCTACTGAAGTACACCCTGGGAGGCAGCAGATGGTAGTGGCTCAAGTACTTGGGTCTCTGCTTGTCTCCTGGCTTCAGCCTGTCCCCACTCTGGTTGTTGCAGCAGGAAAAGAATCAGAGGATGGAAGTGTCCTCTGTGTGTGTGTGTGTGTGTGTGTGTGTGTGTGTGTGTGTGTCTATGTGTATGCCTGTGTGGGTCTTCTTTCTAACCAGGGTCAGGGCTGAAAGTCTGCAAGCATCTGTAGCTGGCCTCTACCATCCAACCAAATAGATGTGGCACTCAAGTTTAACCCTGCATGCACTGTTTCACAACAGCCAGCTAGGCTGTGGCAGGTGCCTCACTGCCCTGACCAGCAAGAGACCCCACATCTCCACGGGGTGTTTCTTACTGACCCACAGTCTTCGAGAGACTGTTTTTGAATCACTGAATAAACACAGCACAATTATACTCAAACAGACCAATGCTATAAAGAATCCCAGTTCAGCCAGACAACCAGCAGTTTGAATGAGTGAAAATTAAATCAGAATTTTCTGCCTGATAAGTATCTTGAAGATCTACCCTGTTCATTTACATGCAAAAATGGAGGCCCAAAGTAATGACACCAGTGTGCAACGAAACTGATCTCATTGCAAAGAAAAGCTGACCAGTCAGAGCACAGCTGAGTAGAATGGAATTTTAGCATATTTAACACTAGATACAGGGGCTTTGGGATTGAATGAAACCTTATCAAACAGCTCTTCTTGACATGTGTTCTAACTGCAGTGATTATTTGTAAATATCATTGTAGTCTCTGTCTCTCTTGGGGGTGTGCGTGTATCTTACATGTACTGGCAGGTCACTCAGCAGTCAACATCTCGATCTCTTCTTCCAACACCCCCTTCTGAGCCATGACGTGGTTCTGTTTATGCTGATGGTCGTACAGATACTCAGATACATGACAGGCACTAGAAAGGTAGATAACCAGATAAACGGATCACTTCTCAACCTCCTGGCTAAAATCAGAGATCGGTAGATGACAGATTACAGATAAATAACAGATAACAGATCACAAGTTGATCGTAAATAATATGGAGATACATGATAGCAGATACACAGTTTTGCCAATTTCTAATAGTAAATGAGCAGATTAGAATGCCTAGAGACAACTAAATTTTTTTTTAAATTTCAAACATTGCATGATTTCTTAAGATTCACAATCTGCAAGTGGTTGTAAAATCCTCAGCTTTTCCTGCGAAAATGTGAAGGCTGTGAACTCACTGCAACTGTGACACAGTAATCAAAACAGCATATTGCAATACAGAACCTCATCTCTGGTTCTTACACATTTCATTCAAACCCAAGGCTGCTCTGGGCTGGAGAGTGAAAAGGCGTCAGAAGGTCAGGTGTTTCAAGGATCAAACTTTCTATTGTTCTTTGAATCAGAGGCTGTGAGTGGAGAGCTTTGCATAAGAATTAGTCCTCTTCCTTGTACCAAGTCAGCTATTTTCAGCTCAGCCCAGCAATCTTCGATTTCGTGGTTTGTAACTATGGCAATAAGATTAAACGGCATTCAGTAAAATTCATCTTACAAAGTAGTCTGGGAGGGTGGCTGTGATGAAGGAGCAATGCTAAGTACCAGGAATTGAGAGGGAAATTAAACTGAGTTTTGTAATACTCTTCAAAATAATCCCCAAAGTCATCCAGGGCCAGACAGCTGTCTGTGAGCAGGATGCACCCGACGTCAGGTGCAGAGAACCAGAGAGCTGCCGGCCCTGTGTCAGCCATCATACCCTCCAGCTCGCCTCTCCGCCGGCATGCCAAGCCCTGCACCTGTGGACGCCCAAGTGTCTGCAGGCTGACCACAGACTTTGATCTGGGACTTTTTATACCAAGTAACAGTCAAATCCATTTCAAACACCTTCATTACAGTACACAGCTCATTATGTTCTAGAAAAATGTTTAGCTGCAAGCCCCAGGCCATGTTATAATGAGGACATGCGTGCAGAGGGGTATACGCACTCTACAACATGTCTCCATATTTCTAGGCAACAGTGTAGCCACTACTGCTTCCAGTAGCAAGCAGGCACTGACTTTCAGCTTTTAAAGACGCTTCCCTCAAGTTCTAAACCATCTGCCATAAAACACAGTTTTCATCTTGTCACACTACTAACTCCTTTTCTTTCCTACTGGTAGCCTAATTAAAAGAAAACTGTGCATACAGACAAGAGGAGGAAGAGGCAGCTTAGTAAGGCAGCTACGTGTGTGTACAGATACACAGAGACAATTTCTGCTCAAAACAGACTCAACAATTCCATCTAAGCAGTTCCGGAGTCGGTTCCCATCAAACCCATTGCTGGCTTAGAAAGAAACTCGAGGGCACGGCTCAGCGAGATTTTGTGCTTGTTCTTCTAACTCCACAAAGATGGGAAAATGCCCGTTACCTCTCGCAGTGCCATTTCAGCTCTGCAGTCTCCACGGTTTATCAACACCCAGGCGACCCTACCTGACATATGTGACATAACACTAGAAATAGATGTGACACAGTGTTGGCTGCCACTGGTCTTTCTCTCTAATTATGAATTCTTGCTAAAAGCCAGTAACAGGAAAATTACCTCACTTGGCATGTAATATTTGATGTTTCTCTGCTGTCGGAAACACAACAGTGGAGTTGAAATCCTTTTTTGCTGTCATAATCGATGATTACAAAGGAACTGCTTAAAAGGGCAGACGGAAACAAACATATATTGGCAAATAAATAATCTTAACTCAGTTTCCTGCTAGTTAGGTACAGCTTCCTGCATTTCTGAGAAAATACAGGAGTAGTGAGGAATCGGGCTGTCTTCAAATGGAAGGAGTGTTACTAAGATAAAACAGACTTCCACGCATCCTAAATACTACTACCTGAAACTGCCGCAGAAGAAGACTCCGCAGCATTTTTCATTGGATATGAATATATTAGAGGGATCCCTGGAAAGAAAACACTTGTTATGTAAAAGACGCACTGAATCCATGGGTGGATAATGTGGAATGACAGCCAAGGTCTTGCACTGCGGACAAGACTACTAGAAACAGTGTCCCATCTGCATAATCCAGGGTCGAGCCTGGTTCCCCTGTGCCTGTCACTCACAGCCCTGGGGTCAAGGGGCATAGACGATGTTATCAGGAGAACAGAGGAAACTCATTACTCACCAAGGATGCCGTTGCAAATTGCTCCATGCAGATGAGCTGGCTCTGTAACCTACCCACAAATGTTACAAGGAAGCACAAGACGCCAACTCATGCCCACAAGGGGAGAGGCTCAGAAAGTGCACCAAGCCTCAGTCATGTTATGCAGGCCTAGCTTATAAAAGTATGCAGTATGCTTATAAGATAATGGTAACTTTTAAAGATTTGTTTGCTTGAAAGGTAGAGTGACAGAGAAAAAGGAGAGACAGAAATAGTTCATTTCCTACATGACCCCAAGGTCTGGTGATGGGCCAGGCCAAATGCAGACCCCTGGAACCCTATCTGAATCTCCCACATGGGCGGCATACATCGAGCACTTGGACCTCTTCCACTGCCTTCCCAGACACATTAGCAGAGGGCTAACAGTCGGAACTTGAACTGGGGCTCCAAAATGGAATGCTGGCATCCCAGGCAGCAGCTTCGCCTGCTGGGTCATGACACCTGTCGCTGAGACAGAGTGGGTGGAGGACCTTGGCCTGCTGACTGCCATGAACCACTGCAGTATCAGGGCCTCTGACATGCACTCACCTCCACCCTATCCCTAGTCCTTCCTTCCCTCCCAAACCACAGGCAGGGGCTCTCTCTGAAGACTGCCATCCTGTGTCCCCCACAAGAGGAACTCAGAGGATGCAAACCCAGAGTAGATGGCACACTCTACACCCTGGCCAGCTTGGTCCCAGGCTACACTCCATCTTCAAGTCCATTCTCTTCCACTGCAAACAGCTTGCTCTTCCCTAAATCTCCTTTCAGAGCCCTCTTCCCTCTCCCAGTGAAGAGGGGATTTAAGCTCCCACCTCCAGTACTTGCTTGAATTACACACTTCGTGACTCCTGTACATCCACGCATGAACGCGTTTCTTCAAACCTTCTTCTGCTAATTCGCCTGCTGTCTATTCCACAGACTCAGATCACTGAACCTTCAGATAGTGAAAGCAAAGCTTTTCGCATCCCTGTGCTTGCATGGAGAAAAACAGTTTTGCTCTGCCTGTCTCCCTAACCTTAGGAACTGAGTTCCTGGCGTCTTGTATGAGTAGTAGCAGAGGGTGGAAACATAAACAGTGAAGACGCTAGACGTGGGGTCTTGGGAGTAGAGATCAGATTGCTAGCCCCAAGCCTCCAGGACTGGCTGCTGTGCCCCTTACAGGCCTTCACCCCGTCTTTTGCCCCATCATGCTCTCAGCACAGCCTCAGGCTCCATGAACAAGGAGGCCACAGTGGACAAGGCCTCCTGCCCTTGCGCTCCAGAGCCATGAACAGCACACACCGCTTTTCTTCACAAAGTTATCTGCCTTGGGAATCTCATCATGGTTACAAAAACGCCAACTCACTAAATAGTGTCAAAAACTCATTTCAGGCAGAATGCTCGTGTTGGTTATAAATGAAGAACACAGTAACTTCAGTTCTGAAGACTAAATGTTACCTTGAATGAATTGGTTTCTGCAATGATTTTATGCATGAAGAATGAAATGACTTTGAGTTGGTACAAAGTAGAAGATCTGAGTTGAAATCTATCCATTGGTTTGTTTGTAAACACATACCAATGACTTGAAGTAAAACACAAGACAGTAGTACAATAGTAAGGAATATGAGCTTTAAATACAAAAGCAATCAGGTCAGCACGTGGCACCATGGAGTTTAAACCAATGCTTGGAAAAAACTGCTGGTTTCAGGGCTGTTTCATTTTCCATGCAACCACCTCCAGTGGACAGCAGAACATGACCCCCATGCTGCAGCCCCTGCACCCCCACATGGGAGACCAGCACAGAATGGCCGGATGGCAGCTTCAGTCGGTGCATGCTGGGCATTGCGGCTATTTGGAGAATGAACCAGCAGATGGAAGATCTCTCTCTCTCTCTCCCTACCTCTCTCTCTCCCTTTCTCCCTCTCTCCCTCTTTCTTTCTCTGATGCTCTGCCCTTCAAATAACTAGAAAAGACTTTAAAAAGAGGGAGAAGGAAATAGAAGTTAGTGGTCTAGAACACATAGTTACTGGGAGGCAGATAAACAGATACAAACTTCTATCACTGCTGACTATTAACAAAGCAAATAAGAAATTGGTCTCCCTGCTCCACTGGTTGGTAGCATCTTCTCAGCATGCAAAAATGTTTGCAGTTTGGAAAGAGATACATTTCCTTTTTTGAAAGATGATTCAATGAACTGCCTGCTACATTCCAAACCTTTTACAAAGCTGTAAATTTCTATGAGTCAGAAAATTACAAAGTAATAGCTTTAGCCTCATACATTGCTAAGAGGAGCACAAAAACAAGGCAGTCACTTTGGAAACACAGATTGGGACTTGCTCAAAATACCAAGCAATGTCCCCATCCATACTGGAACCTCCCTCAACACAGACCCAAGACACGAACACATGCGCACATCAAACACTGGACAGACACTCACAGCAGTGCCTCTCATGCTAACCACGAGGTAGCAACAACCCAAAGACCAGCCCACTGGTGACTGAGTAGATAAACTGTGTGATATGCACACTGGCAAACACTATTCAGCAATGAACAGGAGGGCCATGAGCCTGCAAAGTAGCATGCTAAGTGAAGAGCACCTGTTAGCAAGGCCACATCAGGGCATCCCTGTAAGATCCAAGAGACTCCATGAGGAGAAGCCGAAGGCACCATCATCCTGTGGGCCGTGACACTCATGGCTGCCCTCTGCCCCCTTTCCCCCTTCTGCCCCCTCTGCCCCCTCTGCCCCCTCTGCCCCCTCTGCCCCCTCTGCCTCACGCACCTGCTTCCTGCAGCAGCGTCCTTTCTAGCTATGTTGACACCTGGCCACCAAGGTCTGCTCTCCCACAGTCTAGCCATCTGCCTCTTCACTATCCCTTTATATCTAAACAGCACACAGATAGCTCATGGTACTTTTCTGAATGGCATGACTGAAAGATACTACCCATGCTCCACGATATCTGAAAACTCCAGCAGGTCCTTACATCCATGTCGCCTAGTTGCAACAATGAAGCTTCCATTTGTGGATCCAGCTGCCTCACTCCCTTGTCTCAATGGAGCCTAGTAGTTGCCAGGGGTCCAAAAGCACCTTCATTCTACAAAAGAAGGGTAAAGCTACAGTGCGTAGGATGTTTGTCAAACGGCCCACAAGTAGCAAAGAAGCCATCAGCATCTCCCACGTTCCCAACGCTCACTCCAAGTCATCTGTCCCTCTCGGTGAGCAACTGGTGCACCCAGCCCAGCCAGCATCTCTTTCTCTTGGTAAGATCCACCTGCCTTAAACAAACTTCACATGAGCCTTGCATTCCACACGAGCAGGACTGTTACTTGCAAAATGGTCAAGTGTGGAAATTAAGAAGAAGGAATGGGTAAGTTCATAAAGAACTAGAGGGCCAACGTGTGGGGGACCCTTTAGGCTGGCTCCTCTGCCCATGGTGAAACACACAACCTGGGTGTGCCGTTCCCACTTGGCGGCCATGAATTCCCAGCCAGTAGGGTTCCCTGCACAGGCTTCACGCATCCCCTCCATCTGACACAGTGTGAGCTCCAAACCAGCCTCTTGGGCAGTTACTTAATCCTGCTGCATTTGCATAAAAAGAGATCAAGCTTAAAGCTTCTGTGAGGAGCAAATTAGCCAATGCTTTTAAATCCTTGGCAAATACCACACAATCAATAAATGCCAGCTACTGGTGTTAACCTAACATGCTCGTGTGAGGAGTAACAAACAGGCAGACAGGAGAAAAGGCTGGCACGACCGACAAAGCCATGCAAAGCACAGGAGAGCTGTGAGGCTCGAACTCACAGGACATGTGCCTTATCCCGCCAAGTACATACCAACAGTGGCCAAAGGCAAGGCAAGACGAAACCTTCTCAACTTTGAAGCACTTCTTGGCATCACCATCTCCTTATCCAGGCAACATGTGGATTTCTTTCCAAATCCATGGTTCATCTTCTAAATCCTCCTAGTCCATGCATTTTAAACATTCAGTGTTGTTCCCAGTCACAAGCTGTCCAGTGGCCTTGCTAGGAAAGAGAAGCGAGTGGGTGTCCCCAGCACACAAAGTCCTGGAGCTGTCCACAGTGAAGCAAGACACAAAGGCTGAGCAACTTGGCAGGTCTCTCACTGCCGGAAAGGAGCCCCATCGTGATTGCCGGAACACTCCCAAAGTGGGCACTGCTTGTTCCCTGATCAGTACCTGGCCCCGGAACTGTCCAGGAACAAAGTCGGATCCAAGACACAAGAGAAGCTTCAGAGTTAGTGCTCTTCACGTTAAGAAGGAAATGTTGGATCCTGATCCCAATTTACTGCTTTGTTGTCAGAGCTGCCTGCACATCGTGTAGGTGTCAGTCCAAGTCCTGGCTGTTCCAGTTTCTTTTTTTCTTTCTTTTTTTTTTTTTAAATATTTTATTAGTATTGGAAAGCCGGATATACAGAGAGGAGCAGATCTAGGAAGCTCTTCTGTCCGATGATTCACTCCCCAAGTGAGCCGCAACGGCCGGTACGCGCCGATCCAAAGCCGGGACCAGGAACCTCTTCCTGGTCTCCCACGTGGGTGCAGTGTCCCAAAGCTTTGGGCCGTCCTCAACTGCTTTCCCAGGCCACAAGCAGGGAGCTGGATGGGAAGTGGAGCTGCCGGGATTAGAACCCGTGCCCATATGGGATCCTGGGGCTTTCAAGGCGAGGACTTTAGCTGCTAGGCCACGCCGCCGGGCCCTCCAGTTTCAATCTAACTCCCTGCTAATGCACTTAAGAAAGCAGCAGAGGCTAGTCCAAGTGCTTAGACCCTGCCCTCAGTGCAGGAGATCCAGAGAAAGCTCCTGACTTTGGCTTCAGCTTGGCCCAGCCCTGGCTGTTGTAGTAATTAAGGAGTGAACTTGCAAAAGATTTTTTTCTCTCTTTCTCTCTCTCTCTCTCTCTCACACGCACATACACACACGCACATACACACATACACATACACACACAGCAACTCTTACATTGAAAACAAATCTTTCTAAAAAAAAAAAAACTTTCTCAAAAAATTTAAGAACGCCATGCCAAATCACTGGCATCCATCTACCCAAAAAGAGACTAGGTGAGCAGAGCACCCCGTTAGCAAGTGTCCTCTTAGGCCGGCCGTGGACATGAGCTGGGTGGAGGGTGACATGCGCCCTGTACACAGCCAGTCCTGTGTGTCCTCTTAGGCCGGCCGTGGACATGAGCTGGGTGGAGGGTGACATGCGCCCTGTACATAGCCAGCCCTGTGTCACTGGGCCCTCGGAGTCCCAGCAGTGACTGACAGTGTCAGCTCTCTGGGAATCCCTGCAGTCGCCTTCTGCTGCCATGTGTGCTCTGCTCCACTTCTGGGCTCTTCCGGACTGGTGGCTATTGTAAATGTTACATTGTAAGGCCAATCCAACCAGAACCTTCATGATTTCAAAGGGCCTGGTTGAAAGAAGGAATAAAAAGTCAAAGGCCAACCTGGAAGACTGCAAAATTGTTTAAAAAGCATCCTTTTTGTTGAAAATTGCTGTCATTTTATAATGCTGTGATCCGTCTTTAAGACATGTCTAGCACAAAGTTGACAAAAACACAAATGCTGTACAGATAATCACAAAACTGTCACACGGGCTACGGAGGGGGATTTCCAGGAGGGGTCCTCAGACACTCGAGAAGAGAATGCGCTATGGGAAATGGGGCATGGGTTTCGAAACTTGCTTGCACCAAAATCAACTGACTTTCGTTGCAGTTCCCCAGGAGCTCTCTGGAGGACATCTGCATAAACGCAGAAGAGAAGCAATCCAGGATTGTTCCCAGCTCTTTCTCTCTTCACCAGCCACATCAGAAGAAGCATGGTGTCATTTACTAATTTCTTCAATCAGCCACTGAATGTGCATCATTTTGCTCTGAACCCAGTGCAGGGCCCTGGGGAAAAGATCAACCAGCTTAGGCGAGGGAGGGACATAGCAAAGGGAAGTACTGCTTGAGAATCCTGTGACAGATTCAGCTGCTCCTTCTGAAGAGCGGCTTTACCAGGAAGCTCACCTGTGTGTACAGTCACAGGCACAGCATCCTGCCTGGAGGCATGGCTGAACGAGCGCAGAAAAGGAAACCAGAAAGCTGACTAGGACACCAAGCACAGAGTTATCACGGTGCAGCCTTCAGAGGTGACACAGGTGCCCAACTACTTAGTTGTGATGTCAGAAGCACCAGAAGGAGCCCTGCATGCCTCAGTATCCCTTTCTTGTCTCTGATCCAAGGTTTGAAAACTTTTGAACTACAACACCTACTTTCAATGCACAGCTAGACCTGGGAGGTGCAGAGCAGTGATGTATCTAAACACACAGGAATGCAGGCAACAGATGCTGCAGGAGAGAGGTGACAGGAAAAGCAGGAAGCCAAAACGGGACTGGAAAGGAGCAAAACTGAGGGCCAGGAAAAGAGTGCATTCCTTTACGCTTCTATAATGTAAACTGAGTTTTGATTTACACTTAGGGAAATGCACAGATTTTCAGAACCACAGTCTGGCTTCTTCAGGACTTCAGACACTCGCAGCGTCCTGCCCACACCGCTCCAGGGTCGCAGAGCATCTGCAGCCTCTCAGTGGACCGCCATCAGCCAGCCCCTGTGTAACTCAGCCCTCGCAGTCCCAGCCAGGTACTGTCCATGACAGGCACAGGTACTGTCCATGAGCTTCAGTTGCCAGAATTTCTGGACTCCAAGGTCAACTCTGACTTTATTTTGTTAGTGAGATTTAAATTCAAACTTGAGGAGGAGGGAGAGAAGGAAAATCAGATCACCCATAATGCAAAGAAGGATGAGCAAATGCAGGGAATAGAACAGCGTCTAGAATCTGGGAAGGGCATGATCCAACGTGAATCATAGCGGAACAAGGGGGTTCTCTCGCAGACAGCTCCTGGGATCCATCCAAGCTCTGTGTTATTGTGAGCAGATTCTACGGGGTCTGGAATACTTACTGGAACTCCTGAAAGTATTGCTAAGCTTTTCAGAAAATGTCATTGTTTCTGGGAAGACTAAGAACATACAGGAATGATCCTACCTCCTAGCCAAGTGTCTGTTTCCAAGAGACCTTATTTGGTAGGAGAGGAATCCAATAGGTGCTGACTGTTGATTCCAGCTCTGCCATGGAGGACAGGATCCACACCAGGGCATATCTCTTGCAAGACACCCAGTTTTAGATACCTGGAGGAAGGGGGGACACAGACTAGTTTTCTGGTCAGCTTTGAATATTCAGAACTATACAAGACAAATGAACTCTCCAAGGTTTTGGGTAAGGCAGATCAACTCACTGACTAGATGTTCACCATATCCCAACACATTCATCATCGTCTGTCAAAGTCAAATTTACTTTCTTAAAAAAAAAAAACTAGTGGGTTTGGATTCTTAACAACTAACTTGATCATTGAAGGAAGAAATAAGTGGTTATGAAATGATGCATGCTACTCTGTTAGGCTTTGCTAGCCCAACACATGGCTAATACTTGAGAGACTGGAAGCAGAGTTTTCTAGCATGAGAATGTTTTCCTTTAATATATCAACTGTTCTCAAAAAAAACACTTCCATAGCACAAATAAACGGTCAAGAAAAATACATAATTTTCACAAAATTTAAATGCACCACAATGAAACCACATATGCACATATGCACACACACCCATCTTTAGAATCCCTAAAACAGCCACCCACTGACACAGAGATACGGGAGTGAGTGATACCTTCACTGCTTCTGGCATATGCATACCACTCCTACTTACACAGCTCATCATACCCATGATCAAGTGTATGGGCAGTGACATATAAACACAAAAATAGCTGCTGTTACTACGCACCCACCCTGGAGCACTCCTACAGGGACTCCGATGGAGCGTTAACACAAAACCGCCATGACCAGCCATGTCAGCCATGTCAGCCAGGGGTCCACACAACCACATTATTTTTTTAATTTTTAATTTTATAATACAATTCTATAGGGTCTAGGACTTCCCCATCCCCCTCCTCAATTCCCACATCCCGACTGATTTTCCCCATATTATTACAATAGTATGGTCCTTCATAAGTAATCATAAGTCCATCAGGCTGTGGTTTAAGTGTGCCCCAACACTGCTGGTACAGACAATGTCAGACAGTTCAGCATTCCATTGTCTAGATATGTCCAACAGTTTGATTGGGAGTCTATCTTTGATTTGGAAGTAGGGGTGCATACTACATTGTATCTTCACATCTGAATATGATGATCTCTATGCTATCATTATATATCCCTTAAATGAGAAGCCACGAGACAAAGTCAATAATAGGTATGAAATTAAAACAAAAAACATATAGCACCATGGAGTTGAGAAATGTGCCACTGAATAACCAATGCATGAATGAAGAAAACACAAAAGCCTCTTGGGTAAAATTATGCCACTGTGCAATCCATGAGCCACTAATGAATTCGACAAGAGAAAAGAAACCATTTGGAAGAAATGAAAATGGAATAAAAAACATCAAAACACATGGGATGCAGCAACAACAGTATGGGAGGGGATACTGAACTTACAGTTTGCATTATGGTTTCCTTATATTAGAGAGAACAAAAGGTCTTTGTCCTTTTGGGATTGACTTCTTTCACTGAGCATAATGGTCTCTACTTGAGCCTCTAGTTTCATTCTTTTTAATGGCTGAGTAATATTCCACGGAGTAGATGTACCACAGTTTCTTTAGCCTCTCCTCTTTGGATGGGCAGATGGGTTGTTTCCATGTCTTTGCTATTGTAGATCATGCTGCTGTAAATACAGGATTACCGATCCCTGCTTCATGTACAGTTTTCATTTCCTTTGGATATATTACCAGGAGTTCCCGGGATATTTGGGTCGTGTGGCAGTTTTATTTGCAATTCTCTAAGCACCCTCCATGCTGATTTCCATAGTGATTGTACTAGCCTACACTCCAACCAGCAGTGAAACAAGGTACCTTTCTCGGCACATCCGCACCAAGCAGGTGTTGTTAGTAGAGCACTGAATGTTAGGCCAACCTCACTGAATGTTAGGCCAACCTCAGTCTTGCATTCATTTGTATTTCCCTGAAGGTTAGAGAGTCTGAGGACCTTTTCATCTGTCTGTCAGCCATTTGAATCTGTTCTTTTGACAAATGTTTGTTCATTTCCTTTGCCCATTTCTTCACAGGATTTTTTGTTTTGTTTTGTTTTGTTTTGTTTTACTGTCCCTGGGTTTCAGAAGCTCTTTGTAAATCCTGGATATTAGTACCCTATCACTTGCATAACGTGCAAAGATTTCCTCTCATTCTGTTGGTTGCTTCTTTACTTTGTTTCCTTTGCTGTACAGAAGCTTTAGTTTGATGTGGTCCCATTTGTTTATTTTGTCCTTGACTGCCTGTGCTTTTGGTGTCTTTTCCAACAAGTCTTTCCCCGTTCCCATCTTGGAGAATGCTTCCTCTGTTTTCCTTAAACAGTTAGATGGTTACTGGGTGCAGCTTTAGGTCCTTGATCCATTGAGAGCTGATTTTTGTATAATGTGACAGGTGGTGATCTTGCTTCTTAATTCTGCAAGCTGCCATCCTATTGTCTCAAACCACCATATTATCTTACCAATAAAATAAAAATACTGCCTCAGATGGTCTCTAAAACCTTTTCCAACACTGGAATTCAGTAACAAATGAAGAAAAATCACCAAATTCCAGGCTCAAACACAATTTGCTCCAATTCTTTTGACCATGCCCTTGATCAATAATATTCCCAATGACTCCATTAATTATGGCGCTAACTATGTGGGTCATGTGGATTACTGTGTCCTATCCTACCAAGCGTCCATTTTTAGCTAAGTTCAGAAAGGGACTTGTCCAAGTGACCCTGTGACCCCTGTGACCCAGGGTCTTTCTTCTCACATTCTGGTCTTGATCCCTGTTTATTTCTAAATGGAAGTAACGAGCAAGGCTACGTGAGTCAGGACCTTGTATTGCCTTCTTGAAAAATCTCTGTAAGTGTTTACCAAAAACTTCCTACTTGGCCGACATTGCACCGAGAACAGGAAAGAGACTGTGAGTAACAACTCACTCCTGCCACTCAGTTGTTCAAAATACATTGTTAAGGTGCGAAAGGAAGAACCATGCTAGGATATGATGAGGGTTATGAGATTATAATAAGAAAAAAAAATCCTCTCCCCAAAAATTCCCTTCCAGTCTTGTGTCTTTCTATTTCTTTTCTTTTCTTTTTTTTCTATTCTTTACTTTTCTTGCTGCAGGGTGCGAGCGAGATCACACCAGACATGTCTAAGGTTTATTAAGGAGTCTCTATTAACCAAGCTTGGTGATAACAGGGCCCACTAGAAATAGCAGATCACAAGTCCATATAGCAATCCAGTCAATCGTAACCCCGAGAGGAACAAATGGTCATTACCCTGAAGTCTATCCGTTAAGCTAAAGACCTATGTCCCAGTTTCCCCAGCAATATAAGTTATCCTAAGAGACATACAACGAACAACCTGGACACACTCACACAACTGCAGACATTCACCTTCCCCTGGCTTCTCTGCCCACATTCCATTACTGCTAGGCCTCACCTCTTCTGGAACTCTTGAAAGTACAAAAATCAGAAATACAAAGCATTGTGCCCAGTGCAGTAGTCTAGCAGCTAACATCCTCACCTTGCACACACCAGGATCCCATATGGGCATTGGTTCATGTCCCTATGTCCCCACTTCCCGTCCAGCTCCCTGCTTGTGGTCTGGGAAAGCAGTTGAGGACAGCTCAAAGCCGTGGGGCCCTACACCCATATGGAAGACCTGGAAGATGCTCCAGGCTCCTGGCTTCAAATTGGCTCAGCTCTAGCCATTGTGGCCGCTTGGGGAGTGAATCATCGAACAGAAGATCTTCCTCTCTATCTCTCCTCTCCTCCTCTCTGTATATCTGAATTTTATTTTATATCTGAATTTATAAGAAATATAAATAAAAATAAATCTTAAAAAAAATAAAATAAAATAAATTAAATCTTAAAAAATGAAATGAATCTTAAAAAAAAGAAAGGAAAAAATATAAAGCACCTTAGCATTGCTATCTTTACTGTCCCACCCGAGCAGTGAACAGAGGTGAAGAATACAGACACACAGGGGCCGTGCTCAGAGGACACCTGTCCTCAGTCTGTCCTTGGAAAACCAGAGAGCAAGCAGGTACTGGGGAGGCCAGCAGTCACAGTGCTGAGCGATGGAAGCACAGGACCAGGAGAGCGAGCCCCTCCATATCACCGGCCTTTCTAGGGGCTCGTGGGGGGAGTGGTCACACAACAATGCAGTACCACCCCCCCTCAGGCTCCAGGTGAAGATGGGTGAGAGTCACTGGTGGGCAGGAGGGAACGCCCAGGTGGTGGGGGTGAGTGGCTTCCAAGCTTGTGACCCTGACTAGTTGACCACCCCACTACATTCTTTTCTTTTTCTTTTCTGTTCTTTTCTTTTTCTCCTCTTTTCTCTACCTCCTCCTTTTCTTTTTTTTTTAGAAGATTTAAATACTTATTATTTGAAGAGAGAATTTAGAGAGAGGAGGAGAGAGATAGCTAGATCTGCTGAGTCACTCTCCAAGTGGCCACAACAGCTGGAGCTGAGCCAATCCGAAGCCTGGAGCCAGGAGCCTCTGGTCTCCCATGTAGGTGCAGCTACCCAAGGCCTGGAGCTGTCCTGTGCTGCTTTGCCAAGCTACATCAGATATGGAGCAGCCAGGACAGGATGCTGACACTGCAGGCAAAGGATTATTTAGCTACACCATTGCACCAGCCCTATTTATGCTGCTTAGTTTGTATCTGTGCACTGACCTTTTGAGTAAACTCCAAACTTCCATCATCTATGCAAAGAACTGACTCCATGGGGTCTCCATGCAGACACAATGCATTAGATAAAAATAAAATTGAACCTCAGCTTACCCAGCTTACCCCAGGAAAAACATTCTGAATTTACCCACCCTTTAACTTCCCAGGGAGCCAAATGACGCCATCATTGACCCAAGGACTCAAGGCCCTGGCTAAAGCCAGGAATGCATTCCAGGTCTCTCACTTGGGTGCAGGGGTCTAAGCACTTGAGTCATTTTCCATCACTTTTCTAGAAGCATTAGCAGGGATGGGAAGGAGACAGGCATCTACTTGCTGGGCTAAACATACACAGGGCCGTTTCCTCTTCTCTAATACAGAGATAGTAAGAGCACTTCTCAGTCGTTCAGTGCTACTGTGGCGGCAGAGGACGCAAAACTTCTGCTTGTAGCAGCAGCCCATATGATTGCCAGGTTTAGTCCTGCCTGCTCCACTTCGGATCCAGCTCCCTGCTAATGACCTTAGAAAGCAGTGATGGATGGCCCAAGGACTTAGGCTTCTGCACCCATGTAAGAGACCCAGAAGAAGCTCCCAGCTTCCAGACTCAAAAAGGTCCAGATCTGGCCATTGTGGCCATTTGGGGAACGAATCTCTCTCTCCATAAGTGTGACTTTTAAGTAAAATAAATAAATCTTAAAAGAAGAAAAGATCATTCGTGTCAAGCAGATAGCCTGGTCTAGCACTATGCAGGATGTAAGCATTTAACTGTTATCATTTATCATCTTGGTGGAGTCACTTATGCATTTTAAACCTATTGATTTGTAAGAATCAAGGAAAGCAAGTCCTGAAGAGCCACACCAATTTCCCTGCCTTGCTTCCAGGTGTCACTTGGGGGACTCCTTCCGTCCTGGTCCTGATGCTCCGTTGTTGAGAATGCATTCCACCGTGACTTCAGAGCTCCTTACCAGCTGCGCCTGCAATTTGACTTTTATGCACACAGTTGGCCACATCCTGCTGTGTGTGAGGGACTTTCTGGGAACCAGTCAGGCCCTCCTGAAATCTGCATCAGTCAACTGTAGCTCCACTGATAACACATCCCTACAGAGCATTAAAGGGAACCGCTGCAGTTCAGGGCAGTTACCATCACATTTCATACCTACTCTCACAGACCCAATGCTTTGTGCATTTGGAAGCGATAACATTACTTGATGCCATCCATAATCAGTACTGAGTTACAAAGAGTCCATTTTCTGCAGACACAGAGCCAACTTGCTTATTTCACTAAAATAAAATGTAAAATAAACATCATTGTCCAGCAAAATCGTCAGTTGTTAATCAACAACTTGCTATTTCTACAAGAAAGATACACGTGAAAAGATAGGCCATGATAGGAAAGCCACGGTTTACAGCTCAGCTTGGCCATTAATGCAACAAGCTCTGTGACTCATTTCCTGGCTGCAGTAAAACAGGCGGAGGAGGGGACTCACCTGGGTGCAGACAAAGGCCACAGCCCAGAACCAACAGAGAGGTGGGCCTCTGCAGGAAAGTGGAAATGACAATACCAAGCACGGCTTTAACGCCAGCAACAGATCGTAATCAATGGGTATATTGACCTTCTCCTACAACTGAGAGACACGCGTTCATAACACTTTGGTAAAAAGGATTTCTGAGCCCAAACACTTATATGGAAGAATGTCTTATACGAAGGCAGATAAATGAACATCAAAACTCAAGTTAATCAAACACTAATAAATACAAATCCTGCTCTAAGCACACCTGAGAGGACTGGGCACTGTCATTTGCAATTTCTCAGTGAGCTTTCCTCGTACCCTCACCTAAATCATGAAATGCCTCAGCCCTTCAAAAACATTTTCCATTTATGAAAAGATAAGCACTTTTGTCTTGGGTTCAGCTCAGTCCCACTGTTGTAAAGAACTAATTAACTTCCTATGCCACTGATTACAGATTACATCAAACAGGAGCCATTACTACCCAGTCTCAAAGTGGCAATCTTGTCTCTGCTTCTACAGCATTGAAGATTCCACCGGAAATATGTGAGTCTCGTCACGGGCTCAGAGTTGTTCATTACCCAGAGCTTCTTCAATTAACCATCACGCACAGGCGTTGAATTTGTCACAGGAATGGATCTAGGCTCTTATTGCCTCAACTTCCCATTGGCTAGTGAGGCAGGAAACAGCCGACAAAGCTTTGCTAGAGTGAAGACCTGGGCAGAGATAACCCAAGTATTTCTCCATCTCAGAAATTAGATTACATTTCCTCACTAAATGATTCAGATTGCATCTTCTATAGCACCAAAGCACTTCAAAAAAAAAGTCTGTGGGAAATAGAATTAAAAGATAAATGGATTTTGGTGCAAAAAATCTTGAAATCCATGCATATGAAGGGAACCCATACGTTTTATGGAAAATGCAATGAGGAAAAAAAAACACAGGTTCACATTTTACACCAAAATATCCTTACATTCAGTTTTTCCATGAATAAGAAGCATCCTAACATATATATTTAAACAAAAGACTTGAAAATTAAAGACAAAAATTAATTCATCCAAATTCGTAATCAATCTGCCTGAAGAAGGTATAAAGATCGAGCGGACACGAGTGGTAAGTATCCACCCATGGCCATAAGAACGAGTCCCGACAGGCTGCGAGCCTCCTGGCCCGACGCCGAGGCTACTGCTGCTACAGATGGGCAAACACACTTGGCATCATTCTACTGTTTGTTTTTAGATTCGAGCTCTCCAGCTACAGAGACGAAACTGTTTGAGCTGCTTTTGCTGCAACGCCTAGAAATACTGTTCCCCAGGCGCTTCTTGACCAGTAGATTAGGACCCTAACTGGAACAGCAGGCCCAAGCAGTGCCAGGTTAAGCAGGAAAACATTGACCCAGCAGTTCCCCATTTTCAAAATGGGAAGTACATGAATGCAAGACAGGAGGCTCAAAGTGCTGAAAATCTACAGAGATTGAAGAAAGAAAAATGATGCTGTTAACCCAACTGGTTGAGGTAACCACACAGTCATCACAAACCTTCCAAGGGCACCAGACAGAAAACATTCAGGACAGTAAAACATCAGGTGAACGAGCAGGGTCCTCGAGCCCCAAGCCTGATGTTTGCAGTCCAGTGACTTCTAGTCATTTACCCTGACTGTCGGAAAACTGAGCCCTGAAGGCACAGCCTGGGGACTGCAGGAAACCAGAGAGAATGTGGAATGCCGCCCTTGTAGAGTTAGGCTCCAGTCATGAGCCACAGGTGAAAAGGACAGGTGTGTGGCCAAGGACTCCTGCACCTCGACCTGGAGGGCTAGGATTCAAGTCCTGACTCTAATTCCCACAGCAGCTTCCTGGTAATGCAGGCCTGGGCGGCAACAGAGATGACTTGAAGAACTGGGTTCCTGCCACTGATTGGGAGACCTACACTACACTCCCAGCTGCTGACCTTGGCCTGGCCCCGGCCCAGCCACTGTGCGTATCTGGGAAGTGAACCAGCAGGTGGAAATTCTTTCTATCTAGTTATACCTGTCTGTGCCTCTCAAATGAGTAAATAATGTCATTGTCGAAAACTATTCAACAGTACTCTACGAAGAAAATGAAACAAAGGCTGGTAGGGTAGTATAACTCAGGGGGTGTGAATGCTAAGCGGTTTTTTTTTAAAGAGTTATTTTATTTTTTATTGCAAGTCAGATATACAGAGAGGAGGAGAGACAGAGAGGAAGCTCTTCCAGCCAATGATTCACTCCTCAAGTGATCGCAACAGCCAGAGCTGAGCTGATCCAAAGCTAGGAGCCTGCAGCTTCATCTGGATACCAAAACTTTAGGCCATCCTTGACTGCTTTCCCAGGCCACAGGCGGGAGCTGGATAGGAAACAGGGCTGCCGGGATTAGAACCGGTGCCCATATGAGATCCCGAAGTATTCAAGGTGAGGACTTTAGCCGCGAGGCTACTGCACCGGGCTCATGTTAAGTGTTTTTAACAGAGACATGGACCAAATGGAAAGGGTGGAAAGGGCCAAAATCTGCACTCACAGTGGTTACAGATGAACTTTCAAACCTGTAAGGAAGCATACATGTACAGTCTCGTTATCTTTATATGGCAAAGTCTACCACTTTTCCACTTAGGATAACCAAAAATATAGCTATTTAAATAAAAGAAACATATTTAAAACAAACGATACAGCAAGCAACAAGGCAGATAATATGTGGATGTGGAGAAATCACAAAAACAGACGAAGACAGCTGAATGAGTCAAGGTAATTTCATTCATCGTCACTGACATTGCCAAACAGGAACCTGGTGACAGGGCAGGTCCCTCAGCTGGGAAGCCCTGCTCTTCTTCACATCAAGAGAAGCAAAACACCGACACGCAGCAGAGGTGGGGAGCTAGCACTTGGTGCCGTACTCTGGGAAGAAAAGTCTGCTAGGAGCTTACCAGCAGTGGGCTCGTGTAGCTGGCCTTGCCACCAGGTAGGCTCCCAGCCACAGGCCCTCCTCCACTGCCCAGCCTTGCACAAGCACGGCCCAGTCCTAGCCCACGACATGGCACATTCTTCCAGGGCAGCAGCGACACTCCATGTTTGCTTCATTCTCTGGCACAGCATTAATCATGGAATACAGGTGGAATAAAAACATGCTTCCTGGACTGCTGAATCCTTACGGGACTGTGTTACGGCAAACCTGAGGCAGGACAACGCTTCTATAGCACCAGGGGGCATATCGCTTATAGCGAAATCAGGGGTCCTTTTGGAAGAACACAGATGCTGGGTACAGCAGAACCCCAGTGAAGAAAAAGAAATAAAGAAGCCACACACCCCTCAGTACACTGTCTTAAAGATTTATTTACTTTTATTGGAAAGGCAGATCAGATTTATGAAAAGAAACAAAGAGAAAGACCTTCCATTCTCTGCTTAACTCCCAAAGTAGCTGCAATGGCTGAAGCTGAGCAGACTCAATGTGAGGAGCCAGGAGTCTCTTCTGGGTCTCTCACATGTGTGTAGGATGACAAGGCTTTGGGCCGTCCTCCACTGCTTTCCCAGGCCATAAGCAGGGAGTTGGATGGGACGTGGAGCACCTAAAACATGAACTGGCACCCATATGGGATCTTGATGTTTGCAAGGTGAGGATTTAGCCATTGACCCACAATGCTGGACCCTCCCTAATTACATGTTTAACATGGATTTGGGCTCACAGCTGGTAACAAGACAAGAATGGTGACGTGGGCATCCACCCATGAGAAAAGCGTGCAATTCATCATGGGCGTCAGTACAACCACATTTCCCTCTAAGAGTAACATCTACACATCTTTAGCAAGAGTCGGATGATGTGCCAAGCATCCTTCCAAGGTCTTTAGATACGTAATTCGATTGAAAACTCATCAGCAGCCTTGTGAGATAAATGCTGCTGTCACCTTGATTTGAAGAAGCATGAACATACGGAATACATGGCCCAATGTCTGATAAACGGAATGAATCACAGGATTTGAACCCAAGCCCTCCCATCCAGGCCACTATAATAATCAGTACCCATGACAGGTGAGTTAGAGGACATTTAGGCACTGAGATTTGCTTACCTGAACTTAGTACAAGGTGAAGGCTTAGAAGTAAGGCAGAAATATGCAGGCCAGGGCCGGGCCTTGCCCCAGATGTCTTTGCAGGGACAACAGACATCTTTCAGAGAGAGAGAATGCAAACTTAAAACATTAAGCCAGCATCAGAATTTACAGCCAGCCAGAAATAGTCTTATCAATGTCAAGAACAAAAAATAACTACAGCCATGACCCTTCATTAACTCTGTCTTGGAGGTGTTAGCCAAAACCAGCAGGCATGAGCACTAAACAGCGCCAGCAGAAAGAGATGCAGGTAAGATGGTGGAGGTTGACAGGCTCATTAACACACTCGTGATTGGGCACCAGGGAAGACTCCCTCCTCAGAGCGGGCAGAATCTGAGGGGCTCTACAGCTGATCCAGCGATGACTCGGAGGGACCCCCATCTGCACCCACCCTAAGAACAGAGAATACACTGGACACATATCAGATCTGCTACATGGCTAGCTCATCTGTCCAGAGCTGCCGCCAGCAACTCCATCCTATGTACAACATCACCCGAGACAGGTTTCCTCCTTCCTCCACCGACTTTTAATTACAGCCTTTAATACCCAAAGGGGGAAACACGGGCAGTTTTATTAGTCACATTTCTAGCTCCATCTGATCATAATCCTAGGTTTATTCTAGTAATAGTTCTAAAATTAGATGGCTTAATAACAATAATGAATGTGTCTTTCTTCTAAATACAGTTTAGCAATCTTAAACCGATAGGCTAAATTAAGAGCTACAGTGCATTGTAAATTTGGAAGCTCCTCACCAAGCAATCACACAGAACAAATCTAATCTTTCCTGCTCAGGATGAGCTGGTCCTTCCTCTCAACCCAGACCTTCCTTTTCCAGGATGCTGATTTGCAGGGACAGTGGCCAACTTCACTGCCCAAAGCCTGGACAGGGAGGACCGTGGGTGGAAAAGAACTGGCCTCTCTTGGCCGGGCATCCTGTGCGTCAGACTATTGTGTTCCGTGGTGTTTGTGTGTAAGTGTGTGTCTGTCTGGCCGGCTTGGGGTGGAGCCTGGGCTACTGCCCGAGTTGAGAGAATGCTGCTTTTATACATGTACCTGCAGACTACAAGCTGGAACAGCAGACAGAAGCAAAACACAAAACTGATGTTTGCTCAAGAGCAGGAAAGAGTGCTGGCACCCAGCTTATGAAAAGAGGGGGAGAACAAGCACCTAGTCATGGACTCTGGAAAGAAAAACACATTCGGAGCCCACCAAGTGAGTGAAATAGGAGGGTTATGGTACACACTTCGGTTTCTATGATCTATATATCAGGATACATGTGTTTATGAATAGAAATAGATTCCAATGCTCCCAGCAGTGAAAAGAATGCAGAGGTAGGCTCTGTGCATCTTCACAAGACGAAACTGCTGTCAACAAGAGAATCTGAATCCAACACTCCTTACTGAATGCAGTGCAATATCCCGGCTGTGCGAGAGCTGGCGTCCTGCCTGGTTGCTGAGAACAGGGAAGGGCTGAGCACTCGAAGGTCAAGGTTGCTGTACATCAGGTGCGCTAGACCCCTGGCTCCCTCCCCAGCTTGCACGATGACTGTACACCCAGTGCAAAGCTTTGCAGAGACATAGGAGAACACAGTCTTATCAGGCAACAAGAGGCCATGGTGATGGCTGCACTCCTAGAGCCAGGGATCAGAGAAAGAGGCTGAGACAAGTTCTGCCATCTTCCCTCCTGGAGGGCAGCCAAGTAGGATCCTGCCTCATCCTCTGGATCCTTGGTGAGGGCCACCAGACAGGAAGTACACAGAAGCACCATGTAAACCCAAGCCATGGCAGCCAATGTGATGCTGGCCACAACGAAGGTGAAATCAGTAGCTTTCAAATTCCTTTTCCCACATTCAGTTAGCTCTTATTGATGGGATAGCATAAGGACTTGGGAACTGTGCAGGGTCTAGTCCATAGACCATCAATATCAGAGTGTGTGGCCTTGGCCATATCATGGTGAACCACAGAATAAGAGGGCTTCATTAGAGGATTTCTGTGCATCCCTTCCAATTAGATATTCCCTGGTGCCATACTATCCCCAGTTCTGTCATTGTCACTATGCCTCTGACTCTCACCTTCCCATGTGTCATCCCAGACCCAGGCTTTCTACTCCCACCTTCCTCTCTCACATCTGACCCAAGCCTGAGAGATTAAGTTAACAAAATGGCACAACTACAAATTGCCCTGGTCAATCCAAGAGAATCCTGCCCTTAGTGCACAAGTAGAATTGCCGGAGCATACAGTGGCAGCACAGCAGAGAAGCAGGCTCAGGGATAGGGCAGAGAGAAGTGTTAGACCAGAGTTGGGTTAGTGTCTGATACAGTGATGTGTCCTGCTTTGTGCCCGTAAGCAGCTTCACACCCTGTATGAGAAGCAGCAGCAGGTGTCACTCCAGCGCAACCGTTTCAGTCCAAGAAATCGCAACACGTAATACACCCCGTGTGCTCAACCAGGTACGTTAACAAAGTCCTACAAGCCAGGCAAAGATAGGATACTCCTGCCCTCAAAGAGCTTGGTGTCTAAAGCAAGTCACAGCCACCAACCACTAGGTCACAAGAATGGATGCCTGTTTACAACTGCCACAGTGTTGTCTAAGGAGTGACACTCACAGGGACGGGACCTGGGCCTAGAAGATGACAAAAGCCATGGCCACGAATGATGGATTGATTTCTAAAGAGAGAGCAGGGACCACTCAGGCAGGGGACAGTCAGGTATGGTAGGAAGGGCCCTCCAGCCAGAAGGCCAGGATGGCAACAACCCTGGAAGAACAGAGGTGTAGCTGGGGTGCACAGTGTGGGATTCCAGTGTGAAAAGGGGCCAAGGAGGCAGAGAGCACCCCACCTGCCCAGTGGGCCATGTGGAGGACCCCGATCTTCACCAAAAGACCAGACACACAAGTGTGGTAAACTGTGGAGTATAACCAGATTTGCATTTTGGGAAGATCCTTGGTGAGTATGCAGAAAATGCATTTAACAAAGACAAGGTGGGGGCCCAGCACTATGGCTCAGTGGCTAAATTCTCGCCTTGTATGCACCAGGATCCCATATGGGTACTGGTCTGTGTCCCAGCTGCTCCACTTCCCAGCCAGCTCCCTGCTGTGGCCTGGAGAAGCAATCAAGGATGGTCCAAAGCCTTAGGATCCTGCACCCACATGGGAGAACCTGGAAGAAGCTCCTGGCTCCTGGTTTCAGAATGGCTCAGCTCTGGCCATTACAGCCACTTGGGGAGTGAACTAGCAGGCAGGCAGATCTTTCTCTGTCTCTCCTTGTCTCTGTAAAACTTAAAAAAGAAGAAGAAGGTGGTGGTGGTCATGGATTAGAGGAGACCAGCGTGGAATAGGACTGTGATGCAGGGGTACAGGAGCTCAAGTTGTTCAGTGTATGACGGCCACACACAGTTGTGGACAGGGGACGCAAATGGAAACATCAAGCAGGCAGCTGGACATAGAAGTAGAAAGTGGATAAAGGGGTCAACAGGGAAACACTGAGCCAGAGCCTGGCCCAGGCTGACTGTCCAACATGAGAGCAAAGAGGACTAGCAACCTTCAGAACCTGCTTCCTGAGCCACAAAACAGCAACTGCAGCTGTTCAGAGTCCCCGCGGCTGATGTCACAGGCAATGAGCAACAGTTGATATAACTGAGAAAACACAGCAGCAGGCTAAGCAGCGGCTTAGCAGGCCCACATCCCAGACCAGAGTACCTGGGTTTAAACCCTACTGCTCCACTTCCTCATGCACCCTCAGAGGTCACGGATGAGGAATTCCTGCTGTGCACCTGGGGAGACCCAGATGAGGGTCCTGGCTTCAGCCTAGCCCAGCCCTGGTTATTGCAGGCATTGGACAAGTGAGCCTGAGGATGGAAGTTCTCTCCTTCCTATTCCATCTCTGTCTCTGTCACTGTCACTCTGTATTGCAACTAGGTAAGTAGTTGAAAATTAACAAGTATTTTTAAATGTAAAAATGTCACCTGTCAAGAAATTTGTGAAATGACCTATTTCTTGGAAAAAAAGGAATTTCAGGCAGAGTGAAATTAGATATGAATTAGATAATAATACTACGTATTAGGTATTGTTGTCACGTGATCAGAGGTGAGCGGCTTCAGTTTGTGTCCTCTGATCCTTTGTAAATTTTGAGCAATGGACACGATTTGTTCCCACAGAGAATAAAAACTAAAACACTGCTTCAATTACATAACAGTACTTTCCCAAGGGTAAAGCTAAAGCTGAGGAAGTGACCCAGGCCAGTGACCCAGGCCCAGCAGCTGTTGGCGAAGCCAGCTCGTGTTTCCAGGTCTCTGTGGGCCCAGAGAGGTGCACCACTGGGAGTGAGCCCTGAGGGATGTTTTGGTCTAAACCAACCTGGCTGTGTCACACGACACTTGTGACCTGAGACCCAGTGTCTAAAGCTTTCCTGAAAGCATTTCCACAGCACAGGTGCCTGAAAAATGCATGACCAATTGCCTACACACACCATAGCTCTTACAGTAGCACCTAAAACCTGCTTGATTCTTCCTTTTCTTTTTTTTTTTAAAGATTTATTTATTTTTATTGGAAAGGTGGATATACATAGAGGAGGAGAGACAGAGAGGAAGATCTTCCGTCCTATGATTCACTCCCCAAGTGAGCCGCAACGACCGGTGCTGCGCCGATCCAAAGCCAGGAACCTGGAACCTCTTCCAGGTCTCCCACACGGGTGCAGGAACCCAAGGTTTGGGCCGTCCTCAACTGCTTTCCCAGGCCACAAGCAGGGAGCTGGATGGGAAGTGGAGTTGCCGGGATTAGAACCGGCGCCCATATGGGATCCCGGGGCGTTCAAGGCGAGGACTTTAGCCGCTAGGCCACAGGGCCGGGCCCTCTTCCTTTTCTTTTTTAAAATTTATTCATTTGTTTGAAAAGCAGAGTTGCAGACAGAGTGAGTTTCTACGTACTGGTTCATTCTCCAAGTGAGGGACGTACCCATGTGGGCACAGAGATCCAAACCAACAAAGGCTGTCCTGAGCCAAAACCAGAAGCCTGGCAGGCAGGC